>NW_006921910.1:3101113-3107238 GCF_000298275.1 Orycteropus afer afer | reverse complement strand
AATTATCAAACCCAGGAGAGAGGTGGTGGTGCTATGGGAGGAACAGTTGGTGAAAGCTGGAGGGAGGCAGCATGTCTGGCCTTGCAGTAATAGGCCTTGGGCTATTGATGGTGATTCTGCCTTCCTCTTGTGGGATTAGAGGAGGTCAGAACATGTGGCCTCCTTGCTGTTTTAGCAGCAGCTAACTAGTCAAAGGACAGTTACCTTTGGGGTGTGGCCTGCTTCCAGTATATATGGAGAAACTTTGGGGAATTTCTCTACCCTTTTGGCACATTTTGGATCTTGCATTTGGCCGAGTCTTCATCTCCAATTTCTAGGCCTGAACCAGAGGCCTGCTGTGTTGCCTGCTAATCTTGGGGGATTGTTCCTTTTGACCTTGGGTTCGTCAGCTTCAGCAGCCAGCAGCTGCATGAGTTAGGAGAAGCCTCCAGCTCCAGTGGGCCTGGAACAAGAGGCAGAGCCCAAGGTTGACGGGCCTCCATACAGCTCCTAAAGCTGGCACTCTGAATTTGGACTTCTAGCCTCCTAAACTGTGAGGGAATAGACTTCCGTTTGTTAAAGCCATGCACTTGTGGTATTTCTATTATAGCTGCACTAGAGAACCAAGACACTCCCTCATGTTGCTGAAGTACATCCTCCAACAGGGATGACTGGGAGGTAATTTCCTGGGTACCTGCAAGTCTGAAAGGAGTCTTGGTGATGCAAGTGGTTAAACACTCAGATGTTAACCAAAAAAGGCTGGTGGTTTGGACCACCAGCCACTCTTGGAGTGAATACTATGGCAGTTTGCTTCTGTAAAGATTACAGCTTTGGAAACCCTATGGGGCAGTTCTACTCCATCCTGTAGGGTCACTATGGGTCAGAATTGACTTGATGGCAATAGGTTTGGTTTGGTTTTGCAAGTCTGAAAGGTTTTGTATTTTGTCTTTGCTCAGAAATGTGACTGCTCTGTTCATTGTCTTGTGGCTGCCATTGCTGCTGCTGAAATCTAGTGCCTTTCTCACTCCCAGATCTTTGGGCTGGTCTCTATTTGCCTTTATCTCTCTTGAGAAGCTTCCAAACTCTTCTGTCATGGGTGTCTTAAATTATAGGTGAGATCCCTTGGGGTTGGTCTGTCTTCACTCCTAGGCTGAGCTCTCCCTAAAACCAAAAAAAAAAAAAAAAAAAAAAAAAAAAAATAAAAAAAAAAAAAAAAAAAACAAAAAAAAAAAAAAAAAAAAAAAAAAACCCACTGCTATCAAGTCAGTTCCAACTCCTAGTGATCCTACAGGACAGAGCAGAACTGCCCCCACAGTGTTTCCAAGGCTATAAATCTTTATGGAAGCAGACTGCTACTTCTTTCTCCCATGGAGCAGGTGATGGGTTCAAACCACCAACCTTTTGGTTAGCAGCTGAGCATTTAACCATTGCACCATTAGGGGTCTTCCACTGACCCCACCAGGGCTCCTTTAAATGTATATGTGTATACATGTGTGTGTGTATGTGTGTACACACACATATATACACACAGAATATATAAACAAACCGAGAAACATCCTGGGTGATGCAAATGACATGCTCAGTTGTTAATCAAAAGGTTGCAGGTTCATGTCCACCCAGAGGGACCTTGAAAGAAAGTCCTGGTGATCTACTTCTGAAAAATCAGCCACTGAAAGCCCTACAGAAAAAGGTACACAACACCGCTACTCATCAGAAAAGTGCAAATTAAAACCACAATAAAACACTACTACTTACCCACTAGAATGGCTAGAATTAAATAGACTAATTGACAATAGCAAGTGTTGATAAAATGTGGGAAAACCAAATCTCTCATGGATTGCTAGTGGGATAAACTGGTCCAAGCACTTTGGAAATCTGTTTGGCAGTACACATCAAAGTTAAACACAATATAAGCTTTCCAGTAATATATCAGACAGTGTTTCACTGCTATTCATAAGGTTTTCAGTGGCCAGTTTTTTCAGAAGGGAATGGCCCTCTCCTTCATCCAAAGCTTGGTCTAGAGGCTCCACTGAAACCTGTCCACCATTTTGAAATATCAGTGGCATAGCCTCCAGCCTCACAGTAACATGCATGTATGACAGACAGGCAGACGAGTGGTGGAGTTAAACATACACCTGCCATATAATCCAGAATTGCCAGTTCTAGACATATATTCAAGAAAAATGAGTATCTATGTTCACCAAAAGGTATTTATAACAATGTTCATAGTATAGGCAAACACTGGAAACAATTAAATGTCCATGAACAGCAGAATGAATATATACATTGTAGCATATTTATACTACATAATAATAAACTACAAACTGCTAATAAATGTATCAACATGGATGGATCTCAAAAATATTATTGAGGAAAAGAAGTCAGACACCAAAAAAGCATATATTGTACAATTCCATTTACATAAATTTAAAGAAAGGAAAATTAATCAATGATGATAGAAATCAGAATAGTGTTTAGCTGGGGTGAAGGAAGGTATTAAGCATATATGGGCACAAGGGAACTTTCTGGGTGAAACAAATGTGCCAGATCTTGATCTGGAAGGAGTGTGTGTAGATAAAAATTAATCACACTAGACATGTAAGACATGTAACTGTTATTCCTTAATTTTTTTTTTTTTTACAAAATCTAACATACAGTCAAAACAGTCTCAAATACCTCAAATCCTAAACCCTAGCAATGTAATTTTCGTAGCCGTCTTTTTCCACTTTTGAAAAAAAAACTTGAATTTCAAAGGTTTCTCATGATTCTTTTCTATGGTCTTTATAGATTATATTTCTACCAATCATCCACTGAATGGGCTCCATGTGACTTAAAAATTCTCATGATGAGGAAATCAACTTACATGTCATGTACCAGCAAAAGAAGATTTTTTGGTGATAGCTAAACTTGTGTGTCAGCTTGGCTGTGGTTTTGAGTGGCCGGGAAGCTGGACACAGTTATTCTCCATGATGAGATTGCATGTGGTATAATCAACTCCATGGTAGAATCTGCTGTGAGCAGCTAATTAGTTGCCTTTGGGATGTACAAGGAGACACTCTGAGAAAGGTCATGAGTTCCTTGACACATCTGGATCCTGCATTTGGTCCAGTCATCAGTGGCCTGCTGTGTTGCCTTCTGATCTTCGGATTGTTTCTTGACTTTAATTAGGAGCCTGTCATGTTTCTCGCTAATCTTTGGACTGTGCCATTTTACTTGTTGACCTTGGATTTGCCAGCCTCAGCAGCCTGAGTTAAGAGATGCCTCCAACTCCAGTGGGCCAGGAGCGAGACATAGAGCTTAAGCCAAGGGTCAAGGGGTCTCCACCCAGCACTCAGAATATGGACTTCTAGCCTCCAAAACTGTAAGAGAATAAATCCCTGTGTGCTAAAGCCATCCATTTGTGACTATGATAGTTGGAGCTGTGTGTCAACTTGGCTGGACCCCAGTTCTGTGTGGTTTTTCCCATGATGGGATCAGATGACTGTGTTCTGAGTGGCCAGTCTGCCCAAGGGGAGTTTCCCTAGGGGTGTGGCCTGCTTCCAAGATAACCAGGGACATCCTGGGAAGAGACACATTCTTTGAGGGATTGGAACCCTGGTGTGCAGACTACAGACTTCCGTGAGTGAGCAGCCTACCGCTCGGCCTGGAGATCTTGGATTCGTCTTTTGTTGGAGTCAACAATCAGTGTACTGCCTCCCAGCCTTGAATTTCTCGGCCCCCTGCACTTATGGAAGCTAAGGCCGCCACCAGCCCGTTTCCTCCAGAGACTTGGACTTGTCGGCTTCTATACGCTTGTGAGCCATTTTCCTAAGATAAATTTCTCTCTCTCTCTCTCTATAAATATATACATACACTTTGCTGGTTTTTGTGTTTCTCTAGAGAACCCAATCTAACACAGTGACATTTCTGTTTAGTAGCACTAGAGAACCAAAGGGAGCTCTCGTAGCGTCGTGCCTAAGGCATTTGACTGCTAACCAGAAGGCTGGCAGTTCAAACCCACCAGCCACTCCTCCGAAGGAAGGTTGGGCAATCTACTTCTGTAGAGATACCACCTCAGAAATTCAAGGAGGGGCCGCTATGAGTTGGGTCCGACTCAACGGCACATAACAACAACAGAGAACCAAAACATTCCCCAATCAAACTTTCCTGAGAATGGAGATTTCAAGATCTGTCTCAATTTTGGCCTTTTCTTCAGTAAACTTAGGTGATAGTTTAAACAAACACTCTGTGGAGCACAGTTCCACTCTGACACGCATGGTGTCACCATGAGTCAGGATCAACTCATGGCAGAGACAACTGGTTGGAGATATGTATATATTCCTGCCCCCTTTTTTTACACAAACGATACCACACTCCATACATATTCTACACCTGAATTTTCATTTAAGGTACGCTTTTTTTTTTTTTTAATTGTGGTAAATATATACATAACAAAACAATTGCCAATTCAACAACTTTTATATACACAATTCAATAAGATACCGCTACCTTTTTGTATAGGAGCTCTGGTAGTGTAGTGGCTAAGGCACTTGACTGTTACCCAGAAGGCTGGCGGTTCAAACTCACCAGCCACTCCTCGGAAGGAAAGTTGGGCAATCTACTTCCATAGTGATACTACCTCAGAAACCCAAGGAGGGGTCGCTATGAGTCGAGTCTGACTCGACGGCACATAACAACAACACCTTTTTTGTATTAGTCTTTGAAGAGCTGCCTCATTCTTTGTGAGGGGTGCAGAGTGGTCTCTGTGCAAATGTGCATATTTTGTGTAGCTAACCCTCAAGGGTAGACATTTAGATTGTTTTCAATTTTTTGCTTTGTAATTTTTTGTGTGTGCGTGTATTGATAAGCTCAGGACTTAGAAATAGAATTGTTGGATCAAAAGGATATACATTCACTGCTCACAGCAGCTCTGTTTATAATACCCAAAAGGTGGACACACCCAAATGTCTCCCAAACAATGAATGGATAAGTACAATGTAGTCTAACCATAAATGGAATATTATTCAGCCATAAAAAGGAAACTAGTTCTGATAGATGCTACAATGTGGATGAACCTTGAAAACAATATGCTAAGTGAAAGAAGCAAGACACAAAAAGGCTAGAGACTATATGATTTTATTCACATGAAATGTTCAGAGTAGCTGTATCTATAGGTATAGAAAGCAGATCTGTGGTTGCCAGGGGGTTAGGGTCAGGGGAGTATGGAGAGTAACTGCTTAATGGGTATGGGCTCTTATTGTGGAGTGATGAAAGTGTTTTACAAAGAGACAGAGGTGATGGTTGCACAACACTGTGAATGCACTAAATGCCACTGAATTATTCATTTTTAAATGGTTAATTTTAACCATTTTGGAGGTGGGAACGGAACCCACCTCCAGAATCACCTTTTAGCTAAACAACAGACAGAACCATCAAGTGAACAATAATACCAGTGAGGAATATAGTCCTCAGAACAGTTAACCATACAGACCAAAAGAGCAGCATTTGCCCAAAAACAAAGCTCAGAAAGCGGGGGAGGACAGATGGAAATGGGAACCCCATTGTAGTAGTTAAGGTTGTGTGTTGACTTGCTAGACCATGGTTTTGAGTGGCTGGGCAGCTGAATGTAGGTATTACCCATGATGAGATTATAATCACCTCCATGGTAGAATCTGCTGTGAGCAGCTAAGTAGTTGCCTTTGGGGTGTGGTCTGCTTCCAGTATATAAGGAGAAGATTTGAGAACGGTCTCTAGCTTTTCGGGTCATTTGGATCCAGCATTTGGCCAAGTCTTCAGTTTCAGTTCCTGGACTAGAACCAGTTGTCTGCTGTGTTGCCTGCTGATTTTGGCAGTGTGCCATTTTACTTGCCAATCTTGAGTTCATCAGCCTCAGCAGAAAAACCCTCCAGCTCCAGTGGGCCTGGAATAAGAGGCAGAGCTGAAGCCCAAGGTTGAGGGTCCTTCACCTAGTCCCTAGAGCCGGCACTCTGAATTTGGACTTGTAGCCTTTTAAACTGTAAGAGAATAAATTCCTGTTTGTTAAAACCATCCATTTGTGAGGTTCCGGCAAGATGGCAGACTAGGCAGAAGGATTGCACAGACCCTCTTCAACAAAGAAAAGGGAAACCAATTAACACAGACACAGAAGATAATCTTGGACCCCTGAG
>NW_006921910.1:3077424-3080326 GCF_000298275.1 Orycteropus afer afer | reverse complement strand
CCAAACAAAGTACAGGCATTTGAGTTAAACATTTACCTCAAGTAGACACACACCCTGGAGAGAACAATCATGGGAGAAGGAAAGGCTGCTTATGCACAGGGAGACAGCTCAGGGCGCAGAAGAGTATGGAGGGATGGACAGTGGGAAGAGGTAACTATGGGGAGGAAGTGGAATGGGAGCTGTTGCATTGTAAATTTTGGTCAATGACATGAGACAAAGTATATGTGAACTGCTGTATGAAAAGTGAATTTACTCTGTAAATCGTCACCCAAATCAAAATAAAATTAAAAAATTAAAACACCATCCATTTGTGGTATTTCTGTTGCAGCAGCACTAGAGAACCAAGACACCCATGGAGGAAGTGGAAAGAACATTGTTACACTGAGAGGACTGTAGCCAATGTCACAAAACAGTGTGTGTAAGAACTGAATGGAAAACTAATCTGCTCTGAAGAAATGCTCAGAGATACGCAAACTGAAACAAGATATCATCTCACCCCAGCACTAAGAAGAATGTTCAAAAAACAGAAAATAACAAATGCTGGTGAGGGTGTGGAAAGACTGGAACCCTCAGATACTGCTGGTGGGTTTGTAAAATGGTGCAACCACTGTGGAAAACACTACGGTGGTTCCTTAAAAAACTAGAAATAGATTGTATGATCTAGCAATCCCACTAGTAGGCATATAGCCTAGAGAAATAATAGCTGTGACACAACATATACATGCACACCCATGTTCATCACAGCACTATTCACAACAGCAAAAAGATGGAAACAACCTAAATGCCTATTAACACAAGAATAGATCAACAAACTCTGGTACACACACACAATGGAATACTAAGCAACATTACAGAACAATGATGAATCTGTGAAATGTCTCATAACATGGATGAACCTAGAGGGCATTATGCGGAGCGAAATTGGTCAATCATGGTATGAGACCACTATTGTAAAGTCAAGAAAAGAGTTTCATGCAAAATTAGTCTTTGATAATTACCACTGGTTGGAGGGGAAAGAGGGTAAACCACTAACTAGAGGGTGCACACATCACAACTTGGGTGAAGGGGAAGACAAAAAAAAATAATAATAATAATAATAAGGAAAAATAGCTGTCCTTAAAAAACAAACAAAAAACACAAAACCAATCTGCTAATCAGAAGGCTGGTGGTTCAAACCCACCAGCCACTCCTTGGAAGGAAGACTGGGCAATCTACTTCCGTAGTGATGCTGCCTTGGAAACCCAAGGAGGGATTGCTCTGAGTCAGATTGGACTTCACAATGGTAGTGAAGTGTTTTTTTGGTTTAATCTGCTCTGTAAACTTCCACCCAAACCACAATAAAAAAAAAATTATTTTCAGACAAAAAAAAAATAATAATAATACACACATATCATTCATTCAAAAATTCCCAGTTGAGGAATTCAATTCACAGATAAATGTGCTTAAGGATATATGTACATGGATGTTCATTATCTCACTGTTTGAATACCAGAATAAATTCTCATTAATATAGATTTAAAAAATGGTTAATTTTGTTATGCAAATTTCACTTCCATTAAAAAAAATGAATACATATTTGAAATTCTGTAGATACTGTTCTACAGAAAGGTTATACCAATTTACTCTCATTAGCTTATTTCCCTACTCCTTGACCATAAGTTTTTCAATCAAAATTTATAACTGTTGTCTACTGATAAAAACTATTCAAGTTTAGTTTGATCTCCATTTACCTTACTAAGAGAGGATAAACAACTCTTTATAGGTTTAAGACAATTTTTTATTTCCTTTTCTGTGGATGGTCTGTTTGGATCTTTTGACCAGTTTTCTATTGGGCCATTTTTTTTCCTCTGATTTATGAGAGCCCTTTATATATAAGGAAAATCAGCTCTTTATTTTGAAATGAGTTACAAGTATGTTGTTTTTAACAAGTTCTAGTTTGTTTGTGTTTTGACTTTGATGGTGAGTTTTTCCAAATAGATTTATTTTTAATATAAATGAACTCATCAGTCTTTTCCTTCATGGTTTGTGGGTATGATGACATATTCTGAAGCCCAGCAAACCTGGTCCCCATTTTTTTTTCCCCCAAAATGACTTTTAGTTTTGTTCCACATTGTTCTCCCTCTCTATCCAGGATCTCCTACATAGATCCCCCTCCGAGTGGATGACAGTGGTAGCTGGGCACCATCTAGCTCTTCTGGTGTCATAGTCATACAGGCTGCAGATTGCATGGTGTACCAGTCACTAGGACTAATTGTTTCCATGAATCTTTGGTTTTTTTCATTCTTCTTTGCTCTGGACAAGGAGAGACCCATCGTTGCATATAGATGGCTGCTTGCAAGCTTTTAAGATCCCAGCCACTACTCTCCAGAGTAGGTGGGGGAACAATGTTTTGTGGAGTATGTTATGCCAATTGAGCTTGATGTCCCGTGCGACTATGGTCCCAACCCCACCAGTTCAACTACTTGGTCACTCTACATAGCTGGTTGTGATCAAGAAGTGACCAAAACCTTGTCCTTTGTCAGCTCTACTATACACCTGGGAATTCTTACAGATCATACAAATACACTTCTTGGACCACTGTCTGCCAATCCTATACATGGTCTTGGGTATACTCCCCACTTCATACCTAATAGTTCAGCCCGTCCACCCATCTATCCACCCATCTAGCCATGTTTTCCTTCACTGACAATGCAGTACTGTATGTGCAAAAGGGTTCATCTTTGTTGTCTGTACCTTCCATGTACCTTTCTGTCTTCCTCTTCCTCAATGCCACCATGTTGATCACTAACATTTGGTAAACTGCCCTTCTCTTCATCCACATCAATACTTATCTCTACCTATCTAACAGTGTTCTCTCCCCTCCCTCCCACCCCTGGTAACCAACAAAGAAAATTTCCTTCCA
>NW_006921910.1:3033049-3076781 GCF_000298275.1 Orycteropus afer afer | reverse complement strand
TGGATTATTTGTCTTTTTGTTATTGAGGTGTTAGAGTTTTCTACAGATTCTAGAGATTGGTCCCTTGTCAGATATGTCATTGCCAAATATTTTTTTCCAATCTGTAGGTTCTCTTTTGACTCTTTTGCAGAAGTCTTTGGAAACACATAAAATCTTCTAGTGTTTTTATAATTTACATTTTTCACATTTAAATCTTTGATCCACCTGGTAAAAAGAAAGTTTATTCTAATAATCTCAATGGCTGACTTCTTTGTGTTGTGAAATGTTAGGAAGAGGCATCCAATCTGTGTACTCAGTGTATCCCTGGACTCATTTGAGAAGGATCTGTATGTAGGTAGCTTTCTCATTTTTCCACCTGAAATCCAATCTCAGGTAGCAATGAAGTCTGTTTTGGCACTCGGTGGCTCCTGGGTTCCTCGCCTGAGTCCAAGGCTCTGGAGATAAAGACTGGGTTCAAACCCCAGTATTCCAGGAGGTTCCTTTCTCCGGGCTGCCTTGCCCCAAGAGGAAGTCACCTGGTTAAATTCTCATCACAGTATGAGTGACTGACTGGTGGAGGGGACAGGGCTTCCACAAAACAGGTTTTCTCATCCTTTGGCTGTTCCAACGTCTTGAATAAAGGCACTGTCTTAGTTTTCTAGTGCTGCTACAACACAAATACCACAAGTGGATGGCTTGAACTAACAGAAATTTACTCTCTTACGTTTAGGAAGCTAGAAGTCTGAATTCAGAGTGCCAGCTCTAAGGGAGACTAAGCTAGGAGTCTGAGTTCAGAGTGCTGGCTCTAGGAGCTGGGTGGAGGCCTCTTGACCTTGGGCTTCAGCTCTGCCTTCCAGGCCCATTGGAACAAGCTGGAGGTTTCTCCTGACTCATGCAGCAGCTGGCTGCTGAGGCTGACAGATCCAAGACTAGCAGGCAAAAATGACAGATTACTGGTTCACAGGCTGCAAAGGCAACAATTCCAAGATAGGCAGGCAACATGGCAAGTCACTGGTTCAAGTCCAGACACTGGAGATGATGACAGGCCAAATGCAGGATCCCAAAACGAGCAAAAAGCTGGTGACCTTTCCTGAAGCTTCTCCATATATCCTGGAAGCAGCCCACACACCAAATGCAACTCTCTTTCAACTAATTAGCTGCTCACAGCAGATTCCACCACAGAAGTGATTATACCACATCCAATCTCATCAAGTTGACACAACCTGAACTATCACAGAAACAGGTTCTTGGACACACTCCCTGTTAGGTGACCTTGATCAAGTCACTTCACTTCCCCAAACCTCAGTTTCTTTATCTGTAAGATGAAGAAAATAACACCTACCCTGAAGGGCTGTCATAAAGATTAAATAAATGTGTCCAGTGTATGTTGTTGTTGTTGTTATGTGCTGTCAAGTCGGACCCAACTCATAGCGACCCCTCCTTGGGTTTCCAAGGCAGTATCACTACAAAAGTAGATTGCCCCATCTTCCTTCCAAGGAGTGGCTGGTCGGTTTGAACTGCCAGCCTTCTGGTTAGCAGTCAAGTGCTTAAGCATTGCACTACCAGAGCTCCTGTCCAGTGTATAGTATTTATATATTTATACATATATAAATTTATACATATATATCTATTTATACATATATAAATACATGTATATATCTATACAATGCACAAAGACTCTAATGGCTCATTCACACATTTGCTTATTTGGCAAGTATTTTTCTTTTAATTCAACAAAATTTTTTAAAACTCTGCAGGACATTTATTCAAACATTTCATCAAATACTTCCTGTTGCTGTATGCCATTGAGTTGACTTTGACAACTCAATGCGACCCCACGTGACAGAGAAGAACTGCCCCATAGGGTTTTCTTGGCTGTCATCTTTATGGGAGCAGACCACCAAGTCTTTCTCCCATGGAGCCACTGGGCAGGATTTGGCAAGTATTCTTGACCACCTACCAATCTGGGGCGCTATTGTAGGCAATGACCATACAGTGAGGACGAAAACTTACCTACTGGTGGAGGAAAGACAGCAAATAAGCAAGTAAATATATGTGTCAATAAGAACAAACAGGATGAAACAGGGAGCAGGATGAGGTGAGGGATACTGTCAGGGGAGACCTTGAAGCAGTACTATCAATGACCCTGCCTGTCACAGTTCCTCCACTGATGGAACACAACCTTACTGTTTTTCATTCATCTATCTTGGCTAATTCCTATGTCCAAGAGATTGAGACTCTTATGCTTCCGTGGAATCGCCAACTGCTCCTGTGGAGGTGGCAGGTCTGAAAGCTGGTGTGACCAGTGGATGTGTTGCTGGCTCCATCTGGGCTGTGGCAGAGTTCAGCGTTGGGAGGGCTTGCCTATGAGCAGTTCTACCAAAGGCAGGCTACAGGGCCACACTGGGTTAGCAGTTTCTTTCTATTGCGAGTGCTGGGGTGAAAGTGGTGAACTGACTACATGGACCCTGTCCTCAGGGTGCACTCAGGAAGAATAACAAGAAAACATTTCAATTCTCTGTATTCTAGCTCTCGGAAGAAGAGAAACCCTGAGTCTGAGGCACAAAGGAGGCCTCAGTGCCTAGCCAGAGGAGACAGTGAGCAGGGATCACAACCTGAAGCCAGATACCAGAAAGACAGGCCGACCACACACTGCAGTCACTATCTCTCAGCAACCCTAGGTCAAAAAGGTGCCCTCTTTTTCAATCTTCTCAAGTCAAGTCCCGGTACAGGCTCTGATTGGACCAACTAGGGTCATGTGCTCATCCCTGAATCAATCACAGTGGCCAGGAAGACACAATGTGTTGATTGGATGGTAGCAGAAGGCTGGGGCTGATGCCAGTGAAAGCAAGGATGCTGGGCATGGAGTTGACTACGAGTTGCGACGTTCCTCGGACTTATCAAGCTCTGGCCCTCCTTCACCGTCTGGGCCTTTGCACATGAGGTTCCTTCTTCCCAGAAAACTTTGCCCTATACTGTACCGGCCTGCCCATTCTCTTCTCCAGGTCTCTGCTCAAATTTCGTCCCTCTTAGCAGGCCTCGGCGCGGGGGCCCTCGCCGCCGCAGGCACTGTTTAATTGCTTGCTGCTCGGTAGAAAACAGATCTGGCTCTCACCGTGAGGGCAGTGCCCGCCGACCACGACTGCCTTAAAATGCCAGTATCCTGCGGGAGGCGCTCAGGGAACGTGCCGGGGGAAGGGAGGACATAAACACATGCGCGCCCGCCCACGATCAAACCCCTTCCTGGCTACAAACGAGGGTACGCGCGGATCAGTCCCCACCCGCAAACCCACCTGGCCTCAGGCACACAGCGCGCACCCACGGATCCGCCACCCGCAGAAACCGGATCCGGGCGCACAGACACATGCGCCTGCGCCCACGCACCCTCAGCCACAAGGAAGCCCCTTTCCCAGCCAAAGCGGCAAGCGCACGCGCGCACACGGTGATTCACTCCTAGCCCTAGGCCCACCCAGTCCCTGGCGCTCACTAGGGTGCACGAGCAGCCCGGAGCCCCCGCTTTCCTCCTCCCGGCCTCGCCCGTCGGGGGGCGGGGCGCCGCTGGGGGCGGGTCCTGCGGCACCGCCCGGGAAGCTGCGCGAGGCTCGGCGGCAGCCGCCACATCCTCCTCCTCCTCTTCCTCCTCCTCCACTAGGTCCAACCGAGCGGAGCCGGGCGAGGGCCGAGCTGAGGGCCCCGTGGGCGCGGGTGGAGCGGGGCGCGGAGCCATGGCGCACCAGACGGGCATCCATGGTGAGGATGGATGGAGGGAGGGGAAGGGGGCCGGGGTCTCCGCTTGCGGCTGCGCTCCCTCTCGGACTCTCGGCCCCTCCCTCCTTCCCGACTAAGGCCCCAGGAAGCTTCCTCTTCTCTTTTATAGTCGCGGGTCGCCTGGGGTAGGCACATCTTAGGGGGAGGGGTACAGACTTGCTGTGCATAGCTGGGAGTGGTGTACATGTGCATACCTGAGGAGGGGGTATCTGTGTGCCCACCTGTGTGTCGTGTGTGTATATATGTTTGTCTGTATCTGGGTCCAGGTGGTGTTCATATTCTTGTCTGGGGGTGGGTGTACCTGAATGTGCACATCTGGAGGAGTGTACAGATAGGTGCACATGACTTGTGTGTTCAGTTCTGTGTATGCACATCTGGATGTGGCTGTTCTTGTGCACATGGAAACTCATTCATGCACAAGCACTCATGATGTTTGGATGGATGCTGTGTAGGTTGCATGGGACCATCTTTAGACATCAGTGTTTTTGTCTGTGGGTGTCTGTGCATGTGTGCGCAGTTTGGGCACATCTCAGTGGGCATTTGTTACCATGGATGCATGTTCCGGATCTCTGTGTATGGTTTGTATGGGCTTATGTATGTGTGTGGGGAGGGGTCCTGACCTTTGGCTCCTCCGGGGACCCTCACACATTCTGGTAGACTAGGCTGGGGAAAACTTGGTACTGGGCCCCCAAACTGGAATGGTGAGAGTCTCCAATCTGACCTTAACCTCTGACTTCTCTCCCATTTTCCACTCTGATCTCTTGAGCTGGTCCCAGCCAGGGTTGAGAAGTCCTAGCTCCAGGTTGGAGGCAGGGAAGAGGGTCCAGATATGGGATTTGTGGGGAGGGTCCCGGCCTTAGAGAATCCAGGCCAGTCTCCCCTTCCCTATGAAGCCTCTCTAGCACAGAGCATCACCACCCCTGCCCTGGGTTCCTTCCCAGACATGCTGGGAGAGAAGCAGTGGCCAAGAGCCAAGTGCCCTGACTCTACCTGGGCCTCAGTGTCCCCATCTGTCATGGCCTGGGAGTGCTGTGTGGCCTGGGGGTAAGGCCCAGGCTGCTTGCCCAGACAGTCTTGGTGGTTTGGCCATTAGCCATTCCTCCTACCATACTAGAATCCCCAGTCCATGTCTGCCAGCATCGACCCGCCTGACCGCCTGGATCCTGGCTTGTGGTTGTGGCCACTTAGTGCCTGGACTGCCCCAGAGGGCTTCCCTGGCCCGGCCCCCTTCCTAGCAGGATCAGAGAAGGCAGGGGCCTGGGTCAGTGCCCACCCCCTAGCAAGTGGGCCAGCCTTTCTCCTGAGGATCTGGAGGGGCAGGCTTCATGACTCAGCCCCACAGGAAGGAGTGGCCACTTGTCCCTTCCTTCCCCTTAACTGCTGCCTCCTCCAGCTAGGAGGGAAGAAAAGGCCCCCCTGTGGGCTGACAGGTCCTATGGCCAGGACCCTGCAGGTTTGCTCAGGGGAATCACCGGGGCAGGACCTGCAGCCCACCTTCTGCCTCTAAGCAGCTATTCTATCCCATTTCTGGCCTGGGGAGGTAGCAGGAGAGGTCACCCTGGACACGCAGGTGCCATCCCGGTGCTGGCCATAGGTGTGAATCAGCTGACCTCAGAGTGGGGCAGGGGAGTGGACTGTAACTTGAGGCTCATGGGGTGAGGGAGGCAAGGCAGCTGGAGTGAGGTACATGAATCTTTGATGCTAGAGGCTCAGGTATCCTGGGCCTGGCCTCTGGATTATTGATGGTGGCTGGGGAGGCATGGCTGGGGTGCAGATAGCTCTTTCTGCTCTTCCTTTGCTGGGGTGTCACTTTGCCTTGGCAACAGTAGGAGAGGCAGGCTAGCTTCTTCCCTGGGGCCACTTACTGGTTGCCCCTCCCAGAAGGTCTGAGCAGGTGGAGGGGCAGCTAAGCACAGCCTTCTCACCACACCCTCACTGTAGTAATACTTAATATTGTGAATTGTTATTGCTAGTGGCCCCACCACACTTTCTCCCATTTACTCCGCCCCACAGTTTTCTGGAATGTGGGGGTATTATCCCCATTTTAAAGATGAGATGGAGGCTCAGAAGCTAGGGGTCCTACAGCTAAGGCAGAAGTAGAGCCCCAGAGGCCAGGCTCTTTGTGGGGTTTGCAGCTGGGTAGCTCTATCTTGGCCCAGTAGGACTGTGTGTGTCCATCTGCTTACAACTCCACACCATGCGGTTCTGAACCCCAAGGACCTGTGGGCTCAGGCGGGCCCCTGACCACCCAGCCACCTTGGAGGGAGCTACACAACTTCTGTTCTCAGGTTCAGGGTCACCCTGTGTGTGGGGAGGGTACCTGAGGACATGACCAGAGCTTGTTTTTCTAAAGTCTCCCCCGCCCCTGAGCTGCCCTGACCAGTCCCTATAAATATTCTCTGACCTCAGTCCTCCAGCTGTGCTCTTGCCGGAGTTCTTGTGACCCCTGGTCAGCCTCAAGGTCACCTGGCCTGTCCCAGCTCACCAGGGGCACCTAATCAGGGCTCTTCCCCACTCAGCCCTTGCTGTCTCCATCTGAACCACTAGTGGGTCTGTACTTCCCATGATTCCCTACTTCTGACCTGTCCTCACTGCCACAGTCACTATCTTGCTTACTGGCTGTCATTTCCTAGTTCTGCAGCCCAGGAATGAAGATGGCATCTGTTTTGGGAGCTACACCTCCTCCAGGAAGCCTTCCCTACTGCCTGGGGACAGGAGACTAGTTGCCCCTTTGCAGGGTTGTGCTGTGGGTGAGGGTAGCTCTCGACATCAGCTAGCCTGTCTGACAGCTGGGTGTTCATGCTGGTGTGTGTATGTGTATACTTGTATGTCGTCTTGTCTGCATGCATGTCGTAGCCAAGTTCTATATTTGCCTGTCATTGTGTTTGTAGAACCTGAAAACTCTGCGTGTGATGCCATGTCTAAACGTGTCTATTTGTGTTTGACCGGCTGAGTATGTGTTCACATATGAGTGTGTGTATGCATTTGTGCTCCTCTCTTTCTGTGACAGTAATGTGTTTATATGTGAGTACCCACCAGCCACTCCTCGGAAGGAAGGTTGGGCAATCCTACTTCCGTAGTGATACTGCCTCAGAAACCCAAGGAGGGGTCGCTATGAGTCGGGGCCAACTTGATGGCAAACAACAACAACAACAACAACATTCATACATGTTGGATTGAATATGTATACGTGACGTGTGTGCGTGTTTTGATGGATATATTTGTGTTGGTGCACGTTGGAAGTGTTTATCCATGTGTTCCTGTGCCTGTGGATAAGGCAGAGCTGGGAATGTCCCAAGCCAGCCCAGTAGCAGGCCTTCCTGGGGGAAAGGGGAAAAGTGGGGGCATTCATTCTGGGCTGACCCAGCCTGTCCCAGAACCTGCCCTATCCTTACATGAGCTGGCCTATCCCCACCCACTCTGTCACTGAAGCTGTTCCAGACAGCAGGCCACCCGCCTGCCACCTCTGCTGGCTAAATTTGGGAGTTTATGTTTGGCAGTTGTCTCAGGTTCCTGGTCACATGGGTGACCATATTTAACCCGGGCTCCCAGCTCAGCCACCAGACCCCAGAGGACAGAGTGAGTTCACACGCACCCCTGCCCACTCTGCCTCCTCAGCCCCCACCATGTTTCTTGTTCTTGTAGCCACTGAGGAGCTGAAGGAGTTCTTTGCTAAGGCCCGAGCCGGCTCTGTCCGGCTCATCAAAGTCATCATTGAGGACGGTGAGTGCCCCCCTCCCCATGGGCTAGGGCACAGGGCTGGACCCAGCTTGTTCTTGGGGGGAGAGGGGTATTGGCCTCTGGCTCCCTCAGAACCTCAGTTTCTTCATCTGGGAATGAGGAGGTACGGGCACTTGCAGAGAACTTCATAGGAGAGTATGGGGGTCGGCATGATTATTACCCTTGTGACACAGGCCAGGAAGCTGGAGGTGGGGGTTTTGAGGGGAGCCCTATCTTGGGGTCCTGCCCAACCTCCCCAGACAAGTAGGTAGTGAGATGTTCCTCATCAGGACGCAGGGCTGGGCTGAGCAGAGGGCAGGGAATAAGTGAGGACAGGCAGCAAACAGCCAGGCGGGACTGCCCTTTGTGGCTCGTGCCACCCACCACCCTGTTTGCGGCTTGTAGGCTTGGCCTGGCTTAGCTGCTGGCCTGGGGGAACCCAAGGAGCCACCAGGGGCCCTGCCCTTGGGGAGTGCCCCACCAACAGGGATTAGGGGCTTGTACCCAGCTTGCTCCAAGAGCAGGACATGGGCATTCTAGGCTTGGCTAGGCCTTGGCCCAGACCTCGAGGACTGCACTCTCAAAACTCACTGCTGTTGAGTCAGATCTGACTCATAGTGACCCCTCCTTGGGTTTCCGAGGCAGTATCACTATGGAAGTAGACTGCCCAATCTTCCTTCCGAGGAGTGGCTGGTGGATTTGAACTGCCAGCCTTCTGGTTAGCAGGCAAATGCCTTAGGCACTATGCCACCAGAGCTCCTGAGGAAGAGATGGTCTCGTCTACCTGGCGGGGAGCAGCTGGTGGGTTTGAACTGCCAGCCTTGGGCTTGGCAGGCAACTGCCTTAGGCCCGAGGCCATCCCCTAGGGCCTGAGGACTGCACAGGAGGAGGGAATAGGATGCAGGGATGGGAGCTTGAACTGAGGCTGGAAGTAGGGAGGGTCTGAGGAGGCAGAGAATTAGACTGAGGTAGTGGTTTGAGGAAAGAGGACTCCTCCCCTCCTCTCTGTGCTGAGGTTCTGTGCTGGGAGCTTAGGGATACAGACTCTGAGACTGGGAGTGGGCTGGTTCCCCCATGGGTCCTTCCAGCCCAGCTGTGATAGGCCCTTTGTGGGGCTCCCCACGTGGGCTTGCTGTCCAGCTGACTTTCCACACTGAATTGACTCAATGCAATTTCCACCCAGTCACAGGATTTACCCTAGACTATTAGAGCCAAAGCTATGCTGGGCTTTGTCCAGGATCCTCAGATGCCCACAGGGTCGGGCAGGGCTCATTGTGATGGGTCTGGGTGGCGGACCACAACCCTTCACCTTAACCCAGCTGGTTCATTCTATTGACTCCAGTCCTTACTCCTCCCTGTTGCTCCCCCAGATAAGACATCCCTGCGGATTTAAAGCAGGTGGTATCTCTAGGTGGGTTTTTACTTCAGTTCTGCATTGTGGTTATTGGGGCACCTGAAAGTAGACAAGAGGGTCCAGACCTCACTGGTAGTGACCCCTGCCCATGTCCAGCTGATGTGGCCTCAGGCGTATGGCCCAGTATGACCAGAGCTCCTGGTTTTTCTAGAGAAGGCATGAATACCACTTCTTATGTCACATTTTCCAGTTTGAAAATGTTGGCAACAAATTAAACAATGTTGTCAACTCACGCTAACTACTGATTTTTAGCCCTGATCTGACCTGAGTTCTTGGGAGGGCAGGCAGGGAGGCTGAGGCCTGAAGAGAGGCAGCTGAGCTACTCCGCCTGGCGTGATGAAGTTCTTGGGGCTGGTGGTTCAGGTGCCAGGACACCCTGGCAAGGCTTTGATTGGGCACTTGGCCAGCTTTTCCTCTATAATCTGTGCAGGGCTGGTGTTTGGTACCCTGCAGGCATGAGCTGATAGGCCCAGTTCTGGCTTAACCAGTCCCTGACACTTACACCTCACTCAGCCACTCTGTACCCCACAGGGAGGTGGCAGGCCTATTGGCCCCAGGCATTCAGAGGTCAGTCGCTTTTGCTTTGTCACTATTTAGGGAGGGGACTACAGCTGGCAGAGTAGCAGCAGGATTCCTGTTTATACAGAGAGGAAAATCCCACACCCTCTTTCTTAGATATATCTGCAGTCCCTTGTGGCCTGAGGCTGTGACACTACCTCTGCACATTTGTTCCGAGAGGGGTGGGCTGGTTGATCGCCTGAGCCCCTAGACTGAGGGAAGAGGGGAACGGGAGGTGGAACAGTGATTGAATGCGGAGCAGCTGTGCTGGCAGGATAGGATCGAAGTGGGCAGCCTGCTGTGTGGGTGTCTGTAGGGGCCGAAGTATCAGCGGCTATGGGCCATGGCCGTGTCTTCATGAGGTTGTCTGTGTTGGGTGGACTGTGGGCATATTCTCATAGCCATTTCTGTACACATATCTATGGGTATATGCTGGTGGTATGTAAAGGAAGCAGCTTCTAGCTGGCAGCTTTGTGCTCTTATTTGTTGATTCACTCACTCACTGATTCAGTGATGTAGCATTTTGCTTCAGGGACATGGGAGCTCCAGGGGAAGGTGGGATGGAGTGGCTGGCAAGTCAGGAGGCCATGTCTAGAGGTGGAAGTGGGAGATGGCCGCTCCTTGGCTCACCCGGCCTCTGTCCCTAGAGCAGCTCATGCTGGGCGCCTCGCGGGATCTGGCGGGTGGCTGGGACCAGGACTATGACAGGTCTGTGCTGCCACTGCTGGACGCCCAACAGCCCTGCTACCTACTTTACCGCCTCGACTCACAGAACGCCCAGGGCTTCGAGTGGCTCTTCCTCGCCTGGTCACCTGACAATTCCCCTGTGAGTCTGAGGGACCCCTGGCCAGCCCCAAGGTCAGGGCTGGGGAGGGCTGCATCCAAGGGGAGAGACAAGGCCCTGTCCTGGTGGATCTAAGAGGGAACAGAGTCTGAGGGATAAGGCCCTGGAAAGCAGAGGGTGGGTCTGAGCAAGTGCTCCCCCTGCTGGCCAGAGCTGGCCCTGCTGCCCCCTCCCTTCCTCACTGCACCCTCTGCTGAGTGTGTGGCCACAATGAGCTGGCCATGTTCCCACCTAGAGACTGCTGCCCTAAGGGATCTCACAACCTTCCCCCTTTTCAGGTACGGCTGAAGATGCTATATGCAGCCACACGGGCCACAGTGAAGAAGGAGTTTGGGGGTGGCCACATCAAGGATGAGCTCTTTGGGACTGTGAAGGTAGCCCTTGTGCCTGCCTCTCCTCCCCCAGACCCTGGGTGGGGCAAACCCCACCAGGTGGGGACCAGCCCTACCAGGTGGGATCACAGACCATAGAGTATGGGGTGTTGTGCAAGGCACAGAGCAAGTCAGTGCCAAGCTTAGTGCATGATGGGAGAGTCCAGGGGCTGCAAGCTGAGATTCTTCTAGAGGTGCCCATATATGCCTCTTCATCCCCCGGCCAGGACGACCTCTCCTTTGCTGGGTACCAGAAGCATCTGTCATCCTGTGCAGCACCCGCCCCGCTGACCTCAGCCGAGAGAGAGCTCCAGCAGATCCGTATCAACGAGGTGGGTGCTCTAGGCAAGGTGGCAGGAATCCCAGCCAGAGACCTTTAAGGCCACATCAGGCCCCTGCTGGCCAAGCCTGTGCTCCCTGCCCCTGGCTGTCCCTGGTGCTGGCAGGCAGGGGCCTCACTCACCTTTCCCATCCCCCCCAGGTGAAGACAGAGATCAGTGTGGAGAGCAAGCACCAGACCCTTCAGGGCCTCGCCTTCCCCCTGCAGCCTGCAGCTCAGCGGGCACTACAGCAGCTCAAGCAGAAGATGATCAACTACATCCAGCTGGTGGGCACCCAGTCCCTGCCCCAGCATACACAGGCACAGTGTGCCCCACCCCTGCACCCCAGCCCATGCATGTGCACATGTGCAGACAGTCCGCAGTCTGCCACATCAGCTCAGCCGTTTACTCTTGGGAGCACACTGTACCTGTTTTGGGTCCCTCTTTGTGTATAGATGGTATGAACTATATTTCTTGCTCACACATGGACCCACCTGTGTGCACACTGCCCACGTCCCACCTGTCCACACTGCACATGCATTCCCTCTGGGTTCATGTTGAACCCCTCAGCTCTGAGCCCCTCTCTTCTCCTAGACTCCTTCTATAGCCCCCTTGACCACGCTTCTCTCAGGCAGGGCTCCTTTGCCCCACTGATGCAGGTATAACCTCTTAAACAGAAAGGCCCCTTCAGGCAGAATGAATGGCTCCTCCCTTCCAAGGGGAGGCCATCTGCACTGTTCTGCCCATCCTTTTGGTGAGAGGTCCCCTTCTAGCACAGCCTTCAAAGGGGCAGGGTTGGGGCTGGGCCCAGGAGTGCTCTCTTCACAGGGACCCTCACAGAGAGAGTCCTGGGAGATGGACACATGCTGGGTCCACCCTGGCCCTTGCCTGCCAGCCAAGCCCACTTCAAGGGTTCCTGTTGGGTGGAGGGGTTGTGAACCACCCCCTCACCGGGTACCCTGACATGTCCCCCTGGCACTTGGCAGAAATTGGACCTAGAACGGGAGACGATTGAGCTGGTGCACACGGAGCCCACGGACGTGGCCCAGCTGCCTTCACGGGTGCCCCGAGATGCTGCTCGTTACCACTTCTTCCTCTATAAGCATACCCACGAGGGTGATCCACTTGAGTCTGTGGGTGAGTAGCTATGCCAGGGCCCCTAAACCTGACTGGGTAGGAGCAGCGCTGGCCTACAGCTGGGTAGGCTTGCTGTTGAAGGCATCAGCAGGTGTCCAGGCTTGTGTAGCCTCACCTCCACACCTCTTCCCCAGTGTTCATCTACTCGATGCCGGGCTACAAGTGCAGCATCAAGGAGCGCATGCTCTATTCCAGCTGTAAGAGCCGCCTCCTGGACTCTGTGGAGCAGGACTTCCAGCTGGAGATCTCCAAAAAGGTGGGTACCCATCTCCCAGGGCCAGTCTTCCAGGGCTCCCCACCCATCGTCTGCACGGGGCCTTGGGAGTCCTGTGGTGGCAGCAGAGTCTGATTGCCACATTGGATGGATGGGGAAACCAAGACCCAGGGGTGCCATGCTTTGCCCAAGGTGGCCCAGCTGATGAGTGACATGGACAAGCCCCAGCCACCCATGCGCTCTCCTGCCCTTGGGTCTAGAGGGTGAGTAGGGGTGCCTCAGGCATGCAGGGCAACAGGCCCTGGGCTCTGTGTTCCTGGAGGTAACTTTCCAGCTGGGGATCTTGGAGGAGACCTCTGGTCTGGGGTATGAGGTACTGAAGGGGTGACTTTGGCTCTACCCCGCACAGATTGAGATTGGCGATGGGGCAGAGCTGACGGCCGAGTTCCTGTACGATGAGGTGCACCCCAAGCAACATGCCTTCAAGCAGGCCTTCGCCAAGCCCAGGGGCCCTGGAGGCAAGCGGGGCCACAAGCGCCTCATCCGTGGCCCCGGCGAGAATGGTGATGACAGCTAGGGGGTGGAACTGACCAGGCTGCCATGTGGACTGGGGGCCATCCACCCCACTGCTCCCTGCCACCTCCCTCCTTCAGCCTGGCCTCCTAGGGACGGTTGCTTCCCTTGGGGCAGAGGGGGCTAGTGGCTGAACACCCCCTGTAGCTTCTGAGGGCTTCTGGGCTGGCATTTTGTGACGTCCCCTATTGTTGTCCCTGCCTCTCATCCATGTGCCCAGGGATCTGGGTTTCCTACCTGGCTGCTCAAGAGGGTTGAGTGGGGGCACCTCGCATGACCCCAACCCTCAGAAACCGAGACCAGGATCCTAGAAGCTTTTGGCCACAAGGGGTGGGGTCTGTTGGGGCTGGAGCAGAAGATCACTGCAGGACAAGATGGGTGAATGCTGTATTTTCTAAAGAATAAAATATTTTTAAATCAACACCTGAGATCGTGTCTAGGCACTGGGAATGGGGAGGCCATGTGTGTGTCTTAGCACAGAGGGGCTATCAGCCTAGTAGCCCTCCCCCAGCTGTGGGTGTAAGGGGGAGTCTGTGTCCATGTGTGAGAAAGGGTGCAGGCTTATGTGGGTCCCCTGTTGATAGGAGCCTGGCCTAGGAGGCAGGCACACCTCTGCTGGGATATAGGGTCTAGATATACTAGTTTTCCTGTGGCTGCTACAACAACAAACTTAGCGGCTTTACAACAACACAAATTTATACAGTTCTGGGGGCCAGAAGTCTGAAATGAACCGTAAACTAAAAACCAAAGTCATTGCCATTGAGTCAGTTCTGACTCAGCAACTGCCATTGGGTTTCTGAGGCTGTAAATCTTTAAGGAAGTAGATTGCCCTGTCTTCCTTCAGCAGAGTGGCGGGTAGGGTTGAAGTGCTGATCTGGTTAGCAAAATGCCTTATCCACTGCACCACCAGAGCTCCCTGAAGTGTTAAAGTGTTGGCAGGGCTGATTCCTTGCAGAGGCCAGAAGGTCCCTTCTGGAGATAATCTATTTCCTTGCCTTTTCTGGCTTCTGGAAGCTGCCTGTAGTCCTTGGCTTGTGGCCCCTACCTGTGTGCAAGGCCAGTGGCACATCTCTCTGACTCATCGTCCCTCTGCTGTCATCACATGCCTGCCTTCTGTCAAATCTTCCTCTGCCTCCCTCTTGAAAGGACACTTGTGATGACATTTAAACCCCACCCAGATAATCCTGGATAATCTTTCCATCTCAAGATCCTTAACTGAATCTGCAGAGTCCCTTCTACTGTGGAAGGTAGCATGTTCCCAGGTTCTGGGGATGAGGTCCTGGGTAGCTATGGGGCATTTTTCAGCTGACCATTCTGGGAATGGAAGGGCTTGGTCTCTAGGTTTCCCAGTTGAGGGGCTGGGGTGTGTCTCTGGACATACTATGTTGCCTTTCAGCTCATCAGCCCTCTTTTAGGTACCTTCTTTCCTATCCCCAAGGGAGGCAGAGTTGCTGCTGGGGAGTGAGGAGAGGAGGCTACTGGGTCCTTGTTTTCAACCACAGACTCTGAGAAAGCCCGGGCTTCAGCAGCAACCAGAGCCTCAGGCTGTACCTCTAATAAATAGGTAGAAGTCTCCCATCCCAAGGTAGGAAGGAGTGGGGACATGAGGGATTGACAGTTTAGCTGTTGGATGGATGTCACCCTTTTGCCTGGGAGGTTGGCCTGGGCAGGGGCTCAGCTCAGTGTCCCATCCCTGGGGCCTTTCTCAGCCCCTGCTAAAGCCCTTAGGATTATAGGGAGGAGAACTGGGACCCTGGCCATGACCCAGAGACAGAGAAGGTCTGTCCTTGCCCATTTCAAACACTGGTTCCCAGCTATTGATGCCAGACTGCTGAGCCACTCGGACCTGTGAGCCAGCTGGATACTTGGCCCATTGAAGTTTTCTTGCCATGACATTCACCCAGAGCAGGCATTGCATGTGCCCTGCCTCCTCCCAGCAGAGACCACATTTGTTTCTCTATTCATTCATTCATTCCCTCACTCAGACACCCTCTCTGTGCCTGTCCAGAGCTTAATGCTGGAGACCCATTGACTCCACGTCTTGAACACCCACCATGTGCCAAGCACTGTGCTGGGTCTTGGGGATGCAGACAAAAGACCCCTGCTCTTGAGAAGATGCCATTACAGCAGGGGAGTAAGACAATATACAGTGAGCCGTGAAAAATCCGTGATGTGTGTTAGCAGGTGAAACCTGTTCTGAAGAAGGACAAAGAGCAGGTGAAGGGGGCTCAGGAGTGCTGGGTCCAGGGTGGGAGGTTTTTGAGGGTCCAGGAAGCCCTCCTTGAGACTTATAGGAGGCAAAGGAGGTGCCATGCAATTATCTGGTAGAAGAGCTTCCAGGCAGAGAATAGCATGTTCAAAGGCCCTGAGGCGGGGGTATTCAAGCATCTGAGGATACCTTTGTGACTGGACACTGGGTAGGGAGGTAGGATGGGGTGGAGCCAGTTGCAGAAGGCCCTGTTGGCCATATGGGCTGTGGGCTGTGGCTGTGACTCTGAACAGATTCCTGCAGGGTCTGAGCAGAGGAAGGATGTGATGTGACTTAGGTTTTCACAGGTCCCTCCAGAGCCCAAATGAGAGTAGACGCTGGGGCATGAGAGCAGCAGCTGAGCAACCAATGAGGAGGTGACAACGCTAGTCCAGGTGAGAGGTGATGGTGGCTCAGCCCAGGCTATGGACACGGAGGTGGTGGGCTGTGGGGAGATTCAGGCAGATTTTGAAGGAGGAGCCAGCATGACTTGCTGAGGGGTCCCATGTCACCCTGGGACTTTGGGCCTGACAGACTGAGTTCCAGACACCTGGGTGGGAAGGAACAGATTAGGGGATCAGTCAGAGGGTCCCAGTGGTCCTGCTGGGGGCTGGCCTTCAAGGAGCCCTGCCTGGGGGATGGGATGTGCTGTGATGGGGACCTGGAGGTGCTGAACTAATATAGGAGAAGGCCCTGTTCCCAGAGGAGGTGCTGTGTGGTAGAGTGAAGGCAATGGAGGGCTCGGATCCCCCAGTCTCCTGCTGACACTTTCAGCATCCGCATACCCCAGTGTGCTCCACGGGGACAGGTGTCGGTGCCCCTGTTATGAGAGGACCAGCTGTGGGACAGGAGTTGAGGGGCCTGAAGGGGCTGAGGTGAAAGATTCTCCTTGCAGTGTGGGAAGGACTTTGGCTTGGTTTCAGAACGCCCAGCCCAGAAAAATGGAAGAATTCCAATTTTTCACTGAGTTTGGACTGGATCTGGGCCTCTTTCCCCCAGGTCCCTTGGAAGACAGGTGTGAAGTCCCCATAGGATTCTTAGAAGGGGCAGGTGAAAGGCCAGTGCTCTGAGGGACGAGTGGAAAGAGGAAGGAGTGAAAAGGTATCTGCCATCTGGCTATGCAAATAGTGTCTGACTCATGCAACCCCCGCCCCCTGCCCTTGCCAAGCATGAGATGGGCCCACAGGGAACCTGTTCTTCCTTCGACAAAAGGCTTCTTGGAGGTCTCCTTCCCCCTATTCCATCCCCACTTTGCTGGGTAGAAGAAGGGTGGTTTTCCCAGCTCTCTGGCTGGGGCTCCAGGCTTGGAGTAGAGGCAGGGGGAGGGGGCTTCCAGGCTGTTATGAAATTCTCACTTCCTTTTTCTCTGAGCTGCTGCTGCTGGGAGAAGGGACCCTGAACTCTAAGTCCAGTCTGCCTGCTGACCCTCCGGAGAAGCCCCAGTGGCCCGTCATGGTAGGAGAGCAGACTCAGCACCTGGAAGGGAACAGCCTGGCAAATGGTGTGAAGGGCGGTGGGTGGGCTTGGGAGCTGCAGGCAACAGTGAAAGGGCCTGTCTGTCACCGCTGTTGCCCTGGGGACACAAAACCCTGGAGACATTAAAGCAGAAGCCCTGCTCTGAGCAGCGAGATCCAAACCCTTGCGTGGATGGGGAAACTGAGACCCAAAGCTGCAGTCAGTGGTGGAGCTGAGGCTACAAGCCAAAGTCCTGATGCCCAGGGCTGGGTTCTGACCGTCACTTTGCTGCCCACCCTTCCCCTTTGATCTGTTCTGACTCACCAGATTGAGTGTGCCTGCATTGGGACAGGTGAGGCGGGCAGAAAGTGAAAGCTGGGCTGGCCTAGGCAAGGAACCCAGGCATAGTAGCCCATCGGGGGCACAGCATGGAACCTTCACTGTTGCCTGGATTTCGGCCAAAGTGAGACAGAGAAATGGGGGATACTGGCAGAGGGAACAGGGTATTTTTCAGGGTGTCGAGAGGGTAGGGGCCAGATGTTACCTTGCTCAGGAGGACAGAGAAATGACCTCTGAGGAGAGAAAGGGAAAAGTTGGACCACCTCACCCAGTTCTCCTGTGTAGCTGGTGTTGAGTTATGATGGAAAGTTCTAAATTGTCAGGCTGAATTCCAGGTCTGAATTCTGAGTCCAAATTCTGAGTCAAAGGCTGGTTCTGAGACCAAGTCCAGGTTCTCAGAAATTCTACAGCCAAGTTCCCCTGTGTGCCTTGGGGAGTAGGATGGGGGCTGGTGGAGAGGGTCATCTCGGGAGGTCTCGAAGAAGAGGGGTTTGGGCCCCTCCTGCAGGACCCCTGGGAAGTGGGGCATGTGCAAGTGGGACTGGGGACGTACACTCACATAGTCTCCCACCCCCAGGGCCCCTGCCACAGCACCTTGCACCCCTTGTCTCTCCTGGTGAAGGCCTCAGCGCTGGCTGTGGCACTGGCCCTGGGCACCCTACCTGCCTTCCTGCCCTGTGAGCTCCAGCCCCATGGCCTCGTGAACTGCAACTGGCTATTCCTGAAGTCTGTGCCCCGCTTCACTGTGGCAGCACCCCGTGGCAATATCACCAGCCTGTCCCTGCGCTCCAACCGCATCCACCACCTCCATAACTCTGACTTCGCCCACCTGCCCAACCTGCGGCGTCTCGACCTGAAGTGGAATTGCCCGCCAGCCAGCCTCAACCCCATGCACTTCTCCTGCCACATGACCATCGAGCGGGGCACCTTCCTGGCTGTGCCCACTCTGGAGGAGCTGAACCTGAGCTACAATAGCATCAGAACTGTGCCTGCCCTCCCCAGCTCCCTCGTATCCCTGTCCCTGAGCCGCACCAACATCCTGGCACTCGACCCTACCACCTTTGCTGGCCTACAGTCCCTGCGCTTCCTGTTCATGGACGGTAACTGCTACTACAAGAACCCCTGTGTAGAGGCCCTGAGGGTGGCCCCGGGTGCCCTCTTTGGCCTGGGCAAGCTCACCCATCTGTCGCTCAAGTACAACAACCTCACGGCTGTGCCCCAAAGCCTGCCTCCCAGTCTGGAGTCCCTGCTGTTGTCCTATAACCACATTATCAGCCTGGCACCTGGGGACCTGGCCAACTTGACTGCCCTACGTGTACTGGACTTGGGTGGGAACTGCCGCCGCTGTGACCATGCCCGCAACCCCTGCAGGGAGTGCCCACATGGCTTCCCCCGGCTGCACCCAGATGCTTTCAGCCACCTGAGCCGCCTCGAAGGCCTGGTGTTGAAGGACAGTTCTCTATACAGCCTGAATGCCACTTGGTTCCATGGTCTGGGCAACCTTACCGTGCTGGACCTGAGTGAGAACTTCCTCTACAACTGCATCACCAAAACCATGGCCTTCAAAAGCCTGACACGGCTGCGCAAACTCAACCTGTCCTTCAACTACCACAAGAAGGTGTCCTTTGCCCACCTGCACCTGGCATCCTCCTTTGGCAGCCTGATTTCCTTGCAGGAGCTGGACATGCATGGCATCTTCTTCCGCTCGCTCAGTGAGACCACACTCCACCCTCTGGCCCGTCTGCCCATGCTCAGGAGTCTTCGTCTGCAGATGAATTTCATCAATCAGGCTCAGCTGGGAATCTTTGGGGCCTTCCCCAGCCTGAAGTATGTGGACCTTTCAGACAACCGCATCAGCGGAGCCACAAAGTTGGCGGCCAGCACCGGGGAGGTAGATGGTGGGCAGAAGGTATGGATGCAGTCTAGGAATCTTGCTCCAGCCCCACTGGACCCTCTCAGCAAAGAGGACTTCATGCCAAACTGCAAAAACCTCACCTTTACCTTGGACCTGTCACGGAATAACCTGGTGACAGTCCAGCCTGAGATGTTTGCCCAGCTCTCGCGCCTCCAGTGCCTGCGCCTAAGCTACAACAGCATTGCACAGGCAGTCAACGGCTCGCAGTTCGTGCCACTGACCAGCCTGCGGGTGCTGGACTTGTCCCATAACAAGCTGGACCTGTACCACGGGCACTCGTTCACTGAACTGCCGCAACTAGAGGCCCTGGACCTCAGCTACAACAGCCAGCCCTTCAGCATGCAGGGCATAGGCCACAACCTTAGCTTTGTGGCCCACCTGCCTGCCTTGCGCTACCTCAGCCTGGCACACAACAACATCGACAGTCGAGTGTCCCAGCAGCTCTGCAGCAGGTCGCTGCTGGCCTTGGATTTCAGTGGTAACACTCTGAGCCGTATGTGGGCCGAGGGAGACCTCTATCTCCACTTCTTCAAAGACCTGCAACGCCTGGAGTGGCTGGACCTGTCCCAGAATCGCCTGCGTGCACTTGTGCCCCGCACCCTGGATAAGCTCCCCAAGACCTTACGGCTGCTGCGACTTCGTGGAAATCACTTGGCCTTCTTCAACTGGAGCAACCTGGCCCTCCTGCCCAACCTAGAAGTGCTGGACCTGGCGAGAAATCAGCTGAAGACCCTGACTAACAGCAGCCTGCCTGATGGCACAAGGCTCCAGCGGCTGGACCTCAGCAGCAACAGCATCAGCCTGGTGGCACCTGGCTTCTTTGCCCGGGCCAAAAAGCTACATGAGCTCAACCTCAGTGCCAACGCCCTTAAGACGGTGGACCCCTCCTGGTTTGGGCTCTGGGCAGGTACCCTGAAGGTACTGGATGTGAGCGGCAACCCTCTCCACTGTGCCTGTGGGGCGGTCTTTGTGGACTTTCTGCTGGAGGTGCAGGCCGCTGTGCCGGGTCTGCCCAGCCATGTGAGGTGTGGCAGCCCAGGCCAGCTGCAGGACCAAAGCATTTTTGCACAGGATCTGCGCCTCTGCCTGGACGAGGCCCTCTCCTGGGACTGCTTTGGCCTCTCACTGCTAGCAGTGGCCCTGGGCCTGGCTGTGCCCCTGCTGCACCACCTCTGTGGCTGGGACCTCTGGTACTGCTTCCACCTGTGTCTGACCTGGCTTCCCCAGTGGGGGCGGCAGCAGGGCGGAGATGGCCTGCCCTACGATGCCTTTGTGGTCTTCGACAAGGCACAGGGCGAGGTGGCTGATTGGGTGTACAACGAGCTGCGGGTGTGGCTGGAGGAACGCCGCGGGCACAGGGCACTGCGCCTGTGTCTGGAGGAACGGGACTGGTTGCCTGGCAAGACGCTCTTTGAGAACCTGTGGGCCTCGGTCTACAGCAGCCACAAGATGCTGTTTGTGCTGGCCCACACTGACCGCATCAGCGGCCTCTTGCGGGCCAGCTTCCTGCTGGCCCAACAGCGCCTGCTGGAGGACCGGAAAGACGTGGTGGTGCTAGTGATCCTGCGCCCCGATGTTCACCGCTCCCGCTATGTGCGGCTGCGCCAGCGCCTCTGCCGCCAGAGTGTCCTCTTCTGGCCCCACCAGCCCAGCGGCCAGGGCAGCTTCTGGGCCCAGCTGGGTGTGGCCCTGACCAGGGACAATGGCCACTTTTATAATAGGAACTTCTGCCAGGGACCTACAGCTGAATAACCTCAAGCATGAGGGCCAACTCTGGGCACATCCCGACCTCCATGCTCAAACTCTCCTCTTTGTCTGTGTTGCCCTCACCTGCCTCACACTGCAATTCTGCTGTCCTGACTCCCCTAAGCCCTCACACCTAGCATATAGCTGGCATTCAATAAATCCTACTGGAAGGCCAGGCAGCTAATCATTCCTGAGTTCACTGGAGATATCAGGGGAGGAAGGGAGAATTGAGCTGCTTTGAGGACTATCACCAAGAAAGGCAGAGTATTCAGGCTGTAGCCTACAGGAGAGGGGGCTGCTAAAGGCAGGTTTGTTTGTTCACAGGCATCTTTTCAGGGGAGTCCCAGGATGGTCCCTGAATGTGGTCTTGGTCTTTGTCAGAGAGCAGGGATGGGTCTCCTGCCCCTTCCAGCCTCTCCCCACGTGCCTTGGCTCAAGCCTCTGCTGTGTATTGATCTCAGGTCTCTGCTTGTCTCACTCACTGCACTGAGAAGGCCATGAATGCAGGGAACCTAGAGTCCTGGTTCATTTCTGGCCCCCAGCAAGGCCTGAGAGACACTAACCCTGTAGAACATTCATTGCCAAGTTGGAAGAAGTCACTAGGGGTGATTGTGACCTCTGGTGGAGAGAAAGGGGTATGGGTGATTCCCAACAGCAGCCGAGAGCCACAGATGATTCTAGTATGAGGTCCCAATCTGCTTCTTTCTGTTTCTACCTGGAGATGCTGGGTCTCTCTATTATCAAAAAGGATATCTATAAGGAGCTCTGGTGGCATAGTACCTAAAGGCACTTGACTGCTAACCAGAAGGCTGGCGGTTCAAACCCACCAGCCACTCCTCGGAAGGAAGATGGGGCAATCTACTGCCTAGTGATACTGCCTCGGAAACCCAAGGAGGGGTCTCTATGAGTCAGGTCCGACTGGATGGCACGTAACAACAACATATGAGTTATCACTTGACTACAAAGGTGGGGACTCACCTTTCCTGTCCCCACTTCTCAGAGCTGACTGTACTTAGGTGGGAGATACAGCAATAGTTGACTAGGATGGAGTGTGTGTGTGTGTGTGTTTCTATTTTGGGGACCCAGTATTTTGAGACAATGATGGAAGCACAGGGACCAAATCTTGGAGACAGCCTGTCCAGGGTCTGTACTCAACAAGGTGTGTGGAGTTGTGGGTGTGGTCAGGCCCAGGGCCTTGAGAGCCCTTGCCCTGGGCCACCCTCACACCTGCCCATACCTGCCCTTTGAGGACAAGAGACACATGCAGTCTGACAGTTGGAGCTCGGCCTTGGTGTCAGGATGGCTGAGCTGAGCTTGGGTAGCCCAGACCCATTCAAGGCCAGCTTGGCTTCTCAGGGCCTGCAGGGGAGAGGTTGGACCTGGCCGCAGACATGACTAATTTTGCAGCCTGATTGTGGGCAGCCTTGGGAGTGAGAATTGCTTTTGCCTGTCTCTAGGCACAGCTGGAAGGGAAGTAGAAGCCACTTTCCTCTTTCTGATTTGGGCACAGGGGCTTGTGGGCTGGTGGCACAATGTGTAAGGCACTTGGCTGCTAACCAGAAGGTTGGTGGTTTAAACCCACTATGGGAGGAAGATGAGGCAATCTATTTCTGTAAAGATTTACAACCTTGGAAACCTAGTGGGGGTTGCTATGAGTCTGAATCAACTTGATGGCAGAGGGTTTGGGTTTTGGTTTGATATCAGCTCACCCCAGGGAAAGCCAGAAACAAGATCTCTGGCCCTCAGATCAATTGATTGGAAGCTCTGTGTGGGTGTGGCCTGGTGTACTTCCCTGGCCCCTGCTGGGGTGGGGAGTGGGGAATCACTGGAACTGAAGAAACACAACAGCCCTCCTTTCCCCCAGGCTGGAGTCTCTGGAGAGGCCTCTGCTGACAGGCTCTGACTCTTCCAGCCACATCCAGGAACAGGAGCAGGAAGCAGGGCCCTGTTCAAAACACCCTGCTTTGCATGTGGGAAACACAATTTGCCTTTGTCTTAGATCAGTCGACTCTGGCCTCTGGCAGCTCCCAGGTAAAACCTGCTATCTACCCATCAACCTACTTATGTTCACAGTCCTGGGTCTTTGGGGCCTGGGGATTCAGAGCTGAGTATTTAGAGATGAAGCTGGGGGCTGTGGTAGGAGGACTGCTGGGTGAGGCTGGGGGTCCAGGGTACTTTCCTGCTGCAGGGAAATGCTCTGTTGCTTGCTTTCTACCTGATCGGAAGAGGCAGGGCTCTGCTATCTCAGGGCCTGCAGCAGACTAGTAGGAGCTGGGCGCAGGTGGGGCTGAGAGGGAGAGCGCTCACTACACCGTGAGCAGGAAGGATGTTCATAGGGGGCTCAGGACCTCTCCACTACCCGGCTAGTCATCCTTAACCATTAACATTGTCACTGGCTCTGTAAGGCTGGGGAAGATACAGGACTTGGATCAAATTGGAGCTCTGCTGGCGTAGTGCCTTAGGCATTTGACTGCTAACCCAGAAGGCTGGCAGTTCAAACCCACCAGCCACTCCTCAGAAGGAAGGTTGGGCAATCTACTTCTGTAGAGATACAGCCTTGGAAACTCAAGGAGGGGTCACTGTGAGTCAGGATCAACTTGATGGCAGTGAGTTTTTTTTTGTTGTTTGTTTGTTTATTTTCTCCCAATTCTGCCATTTAGGTTATCTTAGGCATGTGGCCTTCCCTTTGGAAGCCTCAGTTTGCTCATCTATAAATGGAGATGGCAGGACCCCTCTGCCAGGTGTGATAAAAATCAGTGGTAGTGTATGTGAAGGCCTGACAGTTCCAGCAGGGTCTCAGTCCTCACCATTAGGTAAGGTGACTTGTGTTCAGGGCCCCCAGCTGATGGAGCTCTGATGTTTTCTCTCTCCCACCAGAGAATGATCCTCTCAGGCCAGGGAGCCCTGCTCAGAGCCCTAAATAGGGTTTCAGAGGCAGACACTCTTGTATTAGAAGCTCTTGAAGCTGGGGACAGCAGCTCCCTTTGGGAGCATCCCTAGAATCCCACAGACAACCTGCAGACCCTGGCATTGCCTTCCTGTGCTTTCTGCTGCTGGAGGGCAGAGGGCACCAGGCAAGCAGATACTGGAATACAAGGGTCAGGAAACCTGAGAGGAGGATTTTTTTTTTTAGTTGACTTAGAAAATGTTCCTTTTTATTTTTAGACTTTTGATTGTGATTTGGGTGAAAGTTTACAGAACAGACTGGTTTCCATTCAACAATCCATACACATCTGTTTCATGACATTGATTGTAATCTCCACCATTTAACAGCACTCATCCCACCCTCTCCCCGTTTCCATTCCTTCTTTCCTATCCCTTCTTGCCTTCTGAACTTTGTCTCTGGGCAGATGCTGCCCTTTTGGTCTCATGTGGTTGATTTTCTAGAGTGTGACCTCCCTGGTGTTATTGTTGACCTTATTAGGCCTGTCCATTGTTTGGCTGGAAGTTGAACCAGAGTGGGAGGACTTTCTTAAATGCAAAGAAATTCTATCTACCGAGATTTTAAAATATCACTCCCTTTTCCGTCTCAGATGCTATACTTAAGGCCCCAGGCCTCTAAATGTTCTTGAAACACTTCTATGATATCTTAGAGGTGCTTATTCAAGTTTCTCATTTTTAAGCAGCTCACAAGTCTGTTCTTTCCTGCAGTTCATTCCATGCTTTGTTCTCTTAACCTTCAGCAGCAATGAGGGGAGAGTGCACTTAAAGACCTTGTTGCCAGAGCTGGCACTTGAGTCCTCTGAAGAGGAAGAATGTGTCTTCCTAAGCCCTCAGAACATTGCCCATGCCTGGAGAAAAGTCACATCTGAAGGAAAGGAGGCGAGGGAGTTCCAGGCGTGGGATTGTGAGGCATGAGAACTATCTGGTGGGACCATGACTCAGCTGGTTTCCCAAGGCTGGTCTGATAAGGGGTGTGGGTGCACCAGGAAACCTGTGCCCACCCCCAAGCATCTGGGGAAGTGGTGCTAGTCACTCTCCCAGGAGAAGAGGAAGCACGACTGCCTTTCTAGAACTCAGAAGAGAGGCAGGCACTGTCTCCTGTCTTCCAGCTGTTTTTCTCCATGTCACCCATTCTTTCTAGTGAAGCAGACATAGATGTTGTTCACTCACTCATTCAACCCTCATTTGTCGAGGGCCTGCTGTGTGCCAGGTACTCTGCTGGGTGTTGATAACAGAAGTGAGGAGAAAACCAAGTATCAGCCCTCATGGAGATTACCTTATTAAGCCAACCAACCAGGGCAAGCCATGGTGGTAACTGTGCTGTGAAGGGCGGCAGGGAGGTGGTCAAATGATGGTGGGAATACAAAAGGGGCTGCTTTAGTTGGAGCATTAAGGAGTCTCCTTGGGGACCCTTGTCCTGAGTGAAGAGCAACAGCTGTACCACTACCCAGAAATTCCAAGCAGGGCAACAAGGGCCAACATCAAGGCTTGGAGCCTGAATAGGGTCTGTCATTTTTTAAGCCAGAAGTGAGGTCCAAAGTATGGGGCAGTGGGAGCCAATGAGGGTAGGACGGGAGACGAGGCCCGAGGGCTTTGTCAGTGTGTGTGTGGAATCTGGAACCCAATTGGAGTGCAATGGGGAGTCCTAGGTTTTTGGCAGGAGTTGGACATGATCTGACCTATCTTATAAGGTTCCACAGGCCAGTGTGTGGGCAGGCTGGGACAGATGCTACACACGACAGTGGCAGGCCCAAGGTGGAAGCAGTGGAGTGGTAAGTGGCTTGACCAGAGCTGAATTTACAGGACTTGCTAAGTCTGGATGAAAGACTTGAGTAACTGGGGAAGAGAAAGGGAAAAGCAGGTAAGGTAAGGTAGGAGGAGGCAGGCAGAGTCAGGGACACCTAAGTCAGAAACAGCATGTACCGGTGGAACTAAAAGCTTTGGACTGGGTAAGATCATGGAGCACATAGGGTTTGAGTATAGCAAGAGAGGAGCCCACTGGGGCCCTCAACATGCACAGGAAGACTGAGTCAAACAGACCAAGGAAGACCAGGTCAAGTAGATGGTATCAGGAGAGGTCAGCACACAGCTTAGAGAAAGCTTTAAAATGAACGGCCAAGATCTATGTCAAATACCACTGAGAAATCCAATGAGGTAGAAAGAACTGGATTTGGCAAGATGGAGATTACTGGTGACCACAGAGAGTGGCTTCTGAAGGCCAACAGGGAGGAAAGGCTAAGTGGAGGACTAAGTGGGTAAGGGGCAGAACAGACATGGCACAACAGCTGGAAGGGGGCTCAGACTGAGGGAGGGCTTTTTTCTTTGAATGGGTGACAAAGCCTGTTGTAGGCCGGCGAGAAGGAGCCACTAGAGGGGGGAGAAATTGAGGATAGAGGAGAAATGGTTACAGGAATATACAAGAAGGGGTGGGCCCCAGAATAGAAGAGGGAGTGGGTTAGGAGCACATTCACCTCCACTTTCCCTTGAGGGCAAGATTACAGGAATAAGAGGCAGATGGGCTGAGGATGTATGGTGACAGACTCACTGGTTCCAACTTTCACAGGAAAGTACTAAGTCAAGGCAGTAGCTAAGATGGGAAACACGGGAGGGAACCAGCTGCAGCACTGTGGGCAGTTAAAGTTGCCCATTTGAGACCTGAGGTGAGAAATTAAAAAAACTGACTGCCGTGGTGGCATCACTTTTTTCAGAGCTGTCCAGCTGCTTTGGTGCAGCTGAGTCAGTTGCTGGATGCAGGAAGCAAGAGGTGGTAGCTGGGGCAAGCAAAATTGGAGGTTTCTGCCACCCCAGTAGGTCTGAAGCCATTACTAGAATGCTAGTATATTTTTTTGTTTTATACATCCATACAGTACTGACAAATTAAATGGATAAAGAGAAATTATTTTTTGATTCAGCAGCCAGTAGCAGAAGGAGCCATCACTTAAGTAAGAATTTATTTTTAGAACTATGTTTTTACTATAGATTAAATTTTAATATAATTTAATTCACATATAAAGACAACTCTGGAGACTATGTGGATATGATATGGTCTAGGATTGGGGAACCGAGGTCACATTCAGGCCTGAGCAGACACCAGCTTGCTCATGCCTGAGAAATAGGATTTTTCTCTTTCACTCATCACTTCAAAATGCAGCGGCCTCCTGCAGAAGTTGCACTCAGCTGAGGAATGTGGTTTCAGCTCCAGTCCCACTCGCTTCCACGTGGCCAGCAGATTCTCTGGGAGGGGAAATGTTTTAAAAATTAAAGGGAGTACAGACCTAAAAAACTAAAAAAAGTCCCCACAAAATTTTGTACACAAATGTTCACAGTATTATTCATAATAGCCCCAAAATGGAAATTACCTAATATCCCACAATTGATGAATAAACAAAATGTGATATATATCCATACAATGGATGATGATGTGGCAATAAAAAAGACTGAAATACTGATTCATACTACACCACGGGGGCACCTTGAGAACACTGTGTCAGGTGGAAGAAGCCAGACACACAGACCATGTAGTGCATGATCCCATTTATATGAAGCATCCAGAATAGGGAAATCCACAGAGCCCATAAGTAGACTAATGGTTGCCAGGGGTTGGAATGGGGAGTGACTGCTAATGAGCATGAGATTTCCTTTGGGGTGATGAAAATGCTCTGGAATTGACAGTGGTGATGGCTGCCTGATTCTGTGAATAAATATACTAAAATTCACTCAATTGTATACTTTAAAAGGGTGAATTTCCTTGTATGTGAACTTCAATAAAGCAATTAGAACAATATAAATAAACAACCCAACTCTGGCTGTATTTTACAATCCTTCAAGGAAAAAACTCCTGTGACACCCACTGCCACACTACAGTTTAAACGGAGCACCCCTAACAGAGTGGCCCTAAAGCCTGAAAGGAGGCAGAACCAATTGTGTGTGTGTGTGTGTGTGTGTGTGGGGTGGTGGTGGTGGCAGGAGGCAATGCACCCATGAGGCAGAGGCAAGCCTGGCTTGTCTTTGCCTTTTGGGCAGGCACAGAGTTAGGGGAGGGGAGAGCATACACAGCAGAATGAAATGTTGAGCAATTACTGTTATCAAAGAGTGTAGGTGTGAGGTCAGTTTAGGGCCCACTAGTGGTTGGGGCAGTAGAGAGAAGTGCAAAGGGCTTGGGGAGAACCAAGCCTTTAGAGGCCTCTTCTCTCCTGCAACAGCCATTACTATGCGTCCTTAAGTCACCTGCTCAGTAGGCACTGCCAACACTGGGTCAGTTAGCAGTCTCCCCTACAACTTCCAAAATGATTTCCATGTCATATTAAAGCGAATCAAATGACAATGTCTTAAAGGGTTTTGACCCTCTGAAAACCAACCCAAATTCACTGCCGTAGAGTTGGATCTGACTCACAGTGACCCCTCCTTGGGTTTCCGAGACAGTATCACTATGGACGTAGATTGCCCAATCTTCCGAGAAGTGGCTGGTGGGTTTCGCCAGCCTTCTGGTTAGCAGTCAAATGCCGTAGGCACTATACCACCAGAGCTTCCTGACCCTCTGAGGTACTACATATTTTCCCATTCTTTTCATTTTTTATTATTGTAAAAATACATGTAACACAACATTTGCCAATTCAACATTTTTCAGGTGTACAATTTAAGGATATCAATTACATTAATCATGTTATATAATGATGACTCATAATCGCTGCCAGATTTCCCATCACCACAAAGAAAACCTCACTGCCTCCTAAACTATGAGAACCCCTCCCCCATTCTTTATTACTTAGGAAAAGAAGAAACAAACTTGAATGTCTCTGAAGGCCTTAGAATATAAATACTGGAAAGACAGTATTGTGTAACACCCCAATAAAACACTCACGGCCCTAGGTACTCACTGAGGAAGTAGTCCATCATCTGCGGCGTGTGGTGAGGGGTGGGGGCGATCCGCAGGAGTTCTTCTCCGCGGGACACCGTGGGGTAATTGATTGCTTGGACGTAGATGTTATGTCTACTCATTAGCTCGTCACAGACTTCTGTGTTTTTAGCAGCATCTGCAACCTAAGTTTGATGATAACAGGAGGTGAGGGGGCTCCTAGTACACATAGTGCCCGCAAGGCTCAGGCTGCAGGGCTAGAGTGCAACAGTGCTTTGCAAGCTTGGGGGAGAGGGACACTGCTGCCCAAACACCTGCAATTTAAAGGGCCCAGGATTACTTAGTAGGGAGCAGAGAACTGAAAACATATTACAAGTAAATTTCAGTGATATCCCTCCCACACCTCTGCACAAAAAGGGAGTGGTTCTTTAATCCCAGTTCACACCATGGTCTCCACTCAGTGATGTGTATACCCTGGGGATGAAAATAACCAGTTATACACTGCCAACTCAACCAGGCTAATATTTGCAACAGGAAGGGAAAGATCTATTTAGAAGTTAATTGAACAGAAAGCCACACTTCAAAGCTGGCCAAGCTCAGGCTTCCGGAGCTTTCCAGATCTGAGTTCTGTTTACCATGTTAAGGTCAGTGCTCTGGAGAGGAAACCTCTACTGTAGCCTGTGGGGTTAACGACTTCATTCTCATTGTGAAGTCAGCCAAAGGCAGAGACACAGCAGAGGGCCACTGGTTATAGCTCCCTGCCCTGGCAGTCACTGTACCCAAACCCAAGCTCAGGAAGGTGTCAACCATAACAGCATCTGATTATAGGCGGGCCATTACCCGGACGGGGATGATGTGGCTGGGGCAGTGGACAACTGGGAGGCCAGCATCCATGAGCATCTGCCTCATGAGCTTGACGTTGCGCTGGTGCTGGCGGCGAAGTGTCCGCCCCTCAGCACTCTTCAGGATCCGCACAGACTCCAAGGCTCCAGCCAGCAGCATGGGCGGCAGGGAGGTGGTGAAGATGAACCCAGCAGCGTAGGAACGCACGGTGTCGATCAGAGAACTCGTACTGGCGATGTACCCTCCAACACAACCAAAAGCTTTGCCTGGGAGGAGACCACCCCATTAGTAACAGCAATAGCTTCTCCATGCACACAGTTAAGTTGCTGCAGAACCTCAAAGCATTTCCTTTTTCTTTTTTTAAATCTTAATAATCCCCAAGACTGAGGAAAATTTTTTAAGAGAGAAAAACCTGAAGAAAGGTATGGAAGTGTCCTGCCTAAAGCAACATGGTCTAACCAGTGCCTGACCTGGATCAAAACGCAGGTCTCCAGAAGATGCCTGGCACCCATGTATTAAGCTGGTGCCCCCCACCCCCCTTTTCATCATTTTCTTTTTACATGCCTTTCCCATCCAGGCTGCTGCTCTGCCACCCACCAAGGGTCTGTTTCCCATGTTCTATATTGTCTATGCTCTTTGCAATAGGATCTGAGTTGCAGTGCTTGTACCATCTTCTCACTGTGAACTCTTGAGGCTGGAATGGAACTCAGCTAAGACATTAAGTGCTTTGGTGTGACCAGTGTCGTTTCCTATTTAAGTAAACACAAATGCCTTTTGCCGTCAAGTCGATTCCAACTCATAGTGACCCTATAGGAAAGTAGAACTGCACAGGGTTTGCAAAGCTGTAAATCTTTACAGAAGCAAACAGCCCCATCTTTCTGTCAGGGAGCAGCTGGTGAGTTTGAATTGCTGACCTTTTGAAAAGCAGCGAGTGCTTTAAACACTAGCAATTAGTATTTGCCAGGCAAATATGAAAACTCAGAGCTTGTTAAGGCTGGTTTAGTACCAGCTTTATTTTTCCAGTTCTCACGAAATCTCTTTGTATAATTGGTATCTCAAGTTTCAGGATTAAGGACTTCAGAAGAGTCCTCACAGAGCTTAATGTTATGTTCTGTAATTAACATTCCTGCTTGAACTCCATGCAAGGCTGGGCTGGTACAAACCCCCCAGTGGAAAATTTCTCTCCACTCTTTTCGTCTCACAATGACCATATCTTCAAAGAGCCTATGTCAAGAAAGGCACTTTAGAAGAAAAGAGCTGCCGGATCAGGACAGCATGAACAAGTACTTTCCCTCTGCAGGGCTGTGCCCTGAGAACACCCAGGCTCTCCTGGTCTGTACAAGGTTCTCACACTCTTTGACAATGCTGAGGAAACTCTTTTTGGCCTGCCCTTCCTTTACCAAGCGAAGGCTACAAAGTGGCATTTTAATTGGCAGCAACAATGGTCTAAAACAGCCTTACTAAGCTCTGAAGGTTTTAAAAATATTCTCAAATTCATGCAATTTACATCTTCATCTCTCTATATATACTTTAGGTTCCACCTAGGCAAGAATTTTCTACAAATAACTCATGTTATCTCCTCCACAAAAATTCTGACAGAGACCCTATTGTTATCTTCATTATATTTATGAGGAAACTGAGGTGCTCACTAGCCCAAGGTCACAGAGCTAGGGAGTCATGCCGGCAGGATTTAACCCAGGCAACATGGCTCCGGAGTCCAGCCCCCAAGTGCATAGGATGCTGCTTCTCCGCTAGGAGGAATGGAGAAAACAAAAAAGCAGCCAGAGTGAACTGGAATGGTTTTCACATGACAGGCACAGAGCTCAGCACTCTACAATACCTGAACCTGTAGGTCCGCACAACCATGCTAGGAAAAGTACTAGAAGGTACCTTTTTTTTTTTTTTTTTTTAAAATAAAAAGGAGAACAATCTAAGGCACAGAAAGTAAAGGCTCTTGCTTAGTGGCATGTAGCTAGAACTCTGTTTGGAATAAGCTCCCAGGTGGCAATAAATGGTATTTTGTCATGTTAGGCTATGAGATTTACTCTGCTTCCAGTAGCCCTACCCTATGATTCCAGGGATTCTGCTAAGCTGGGACCAAATGTCACCTAAAATAAACAGTGGCCCAGACTTTACCTGCTATCACATTGTCTTCTCACCTGATCCCAGTTAGACTAATTAGTCCTGAACTTTGTTGGAGTAACAAGTTAAATACAGAGGACAGAATGAGCAGAGCATACATACCAAGTGTTCCAGAAATGATGTCCATTTTTGGCATGACTCCATCCCGATCGCCAATCCCTCCACCTCGAGGCCCATACAGCCCTACTGCGTGGACCTCGTCCACAAAGGTGATTGCTCCAAACTCATGGGCGACATCACACAATTCTTCCAGTGGGCACACCGCCCCTGAGGAAAGACCAGAGACTGTTCTGAAGAAGTTTCCATTTCACAGATTTTCTTTTGGTTAGAGTCAGGCAGAACAAGATGATTTATATTCTAAGGCATCACTTTTAATACTGGGAAGAAAAAGAACTTCCTACAATGTCTAGGTTACCCTGGGGTCTTAGAGGCTATCTAAAGCCAGAAGAAAAAATCTATATACGGAACCCAAAGTTCAGCAGAGTGAAAAAAAAAATGCAAAACCAAACCAAATCCATACTTTTAAACAGGTTAGCCTTGTTTTTCATTTAACTTTTCAAATTAGGCTCTATTTAAAAACAGAAACTCACCATCCATTGAGTGGACAGTTTCAAATGCAACAATCTTGGGGACCGAGGGGTCAGATCTTTGAAGCAGTTCTCTAAGATGGCAGACATCATTGTGGCGGAAGATGTATTTTGGCACTCGGCTGTTCCGAATCCCTTGGATCATGGAGGCATGGTTCCCAGAATCAGAGTAAATTTCACAGCCTAACACAAAAAAATTCTATTTATTGCCATCTTCACTGAACATAAATTATTTCCTAGACAGTCAAACAAAAGACTTTGCCTTGAAAATACTGCTTTTTTGCAGTAGGAAAAAGACACTGCATGCCAGTTTCTCCTTGGTAAAGGAACTAGTAGTGCTACTCCTCTGAGAGGGCCCATAGGTATAGATTAATCCTGTGATGGGCAATCACAGTGCTTTTAAATCTGGTCACCTCATTCCAAACTCAAGAGATAACTAAAAGTGACCATGAGATTTCTCAAAAGGATTCTTTTAGAATACAAAGCACATTCAAAGCAATGAACTTAAGGACAAGACTTTTCAAGTCTGAATCTTCATTGGTGTCCTGCCCCACTGAAACTTATAATGTGCAGTTTGCACTTCGTGTTCAATCCATGAACAAATGCTCACAGACACTTACCCTCAATAGAGTGTCTTTAGCAAGCCACCTTTGTTGCCAAACTTTCTGTTATTACTATGAAACCCAAAAAACTCTGAGGCACCTGTGACAGACTTCCTTACCTGGCATCATCTTAGCTAAGGTAAAGAGAGTAGAGTCATTGGCTACAAAGCACGAGGAAAACAAGAGTGCTGCGTCTTTCCCATGGAGGTCAGCCAGCTCTTGCTCCAGGTCTACGTGGAATTTACTGGTTCCAGAAATATTTCTAGTACCACCTGCCCCAGCACCATGTTGTTTCAAAGTGTCCCTGTAAAAAAACCGAAACGTTATAGACAGAAAATAAGTTTCATGGTTCTAAGCATTATGTGGATCATTTCTCTTTCTAGGATCCAGGACACAAACTTATGTTTCTATCAATTCTTTTACGTGAAACCCAGGACCAGAAGTTTCAACCAACTTCATCTGCAGACTAGGTGGGAGAAGAACAAATTACCTCTAGGGGCAATCAAAGACAAGCGCTCATTTAACAGTGACCACATGTTAGCTGAGTTAATTTACTAAGACTTCTTCTGTCTGAGAAGCATCCCTCTCTTCAATACCACCATACCACTGCAACCTTAAAAAAAAAAAGAAAAAGAAAAAAGGGATCTCTAGGGGTGCTCATCTTAAAGCCCTCTGCAAACCAGTTCTATAATGTTTGGCTACATCTATCATTAACTTTTGAATGGGGCTCTCTTTAGCAAGCTTCCTTGGAGAGTCTGACAAACAACTCTCCCAGGGGTCCTCCTTGGTCATGACAATTCTCCTGAAGGACACGAATGATGGGTTCCATCATCCTTTCTGGAGTCCCTAGTGGTACAAATGGTAATTTGTCCAGCTGAAAGACTGGAGGTCTGAGTGTACCCTGAGGTCCCTTGGGAAAAAAGGCCTAGTGATCTACTTCTGAAAAATCAGCCATTGAAAATCCTTCAGAACACAGTTCTACTCAGATGGACATGGGGTTGTTATGAGCCAGAACTAACTCCATGGCAATTGGTGGTGCCATTTTTTTAAACATGTCTTTTTGAGGTAGTTTTTCCTTCAGTGTTGCTAGATTTGTCTTTCTCAATCCATAGTCATAACAAAGAATGTCTCTGTGCAAGATTGCTTGCTTGGCATATAACTGAAAGGCACACTGACTTGTGGAGTGGTGGAAACTGGTATGTGTAAGTTTGAATTCTCACACACCTAGGAGCTCCATCAATTGGCTCTCATGCATCAGAGCTTTTAAAAAGTGATCTGTATAATATTTTCAATGACTAGGAATAGAATTTTACTAGAACCCATTAAAGACAAAGTTAACATAACAAAAAATGGTGAACAGTAAACCCTACAATGAAGACACTTGTTCCTGCATTTCATGTGAAAGCTCCCACCCAGTAAGGGCAATTTCATTTGCAATAGATTAATTCTCCAACCACTAACACTACCTAAGCAGCTGTTGCGGTGCATATTTTTAGCTGCTGAATATAATTTCCCTTATAAATGATACAATCCCTACAAATCAAATAAAGCCAGTGGTTCCTGAAAGCCAAGGACTACTTACATAACTGCCCCACACACCCTTGGGTGGCGACTCATTCCTAGGTAGTCATTGCTACACCAAACCGACACCTGCTTTTTGGTGATCAGAGAGTCTGAGTAGTCATCCGCCATGGGGAAGATGTGTGCCTTCCGATTGACGGTTTTGAAAACTCGATAGGTGTGGTCACTTTTTTTCTCATCAATTTTCTTCTCAAAGAAATGATCATATTGAAAAGTGGAAACAGCTAAAAAACAAAAGAAAAGTATATCATGATGATTAGGGAGCACATCTGGCTTTCTGTGACAGACAGACCTGGGTTCAAATCCCAGCTCAGCCACTCAGTACCAGGGAGATTCTAGGCGGGTTATTGAAATATTCATCTGAGCAAGTTACTTGATGTCCACATCCTGAGGAGTAATGAGACTGTGTGTGTCAAAATGTTTAGCACAGCACCTGGCATGCAGACAGCAGATATGAAATAAGAGAAGGCAGGCTACAACAGGATCTGCAGTCATTGTGACTGAGGGCACCTACTTAAATCAAGCAAGCAACATGGTTTTCATTTCATTTTTCAGCTCACTGTGTGCTTTTATGTTTTAATCTGATGTATGTTTAAGTGACAAATTCTCTCCTACATCAGACAATTTACACTAAGACTTACATTTTGGCAAATTATCTTGAAGCAGATGGGACACTCTTTCTGGTCTTTGCTTTCGCATGATATCTTGGAAGTTCTTCAGCAATCTACTTGGCTCCTCGCCATCAGTCTTCACACTAATCACACTGGGGTTCACTGAGGTCTGGGCAACCTCTGCAGCAAAAGTAACAAGAGGCAAACAGGACCTACCATTCACTCTTCTTTTTAATTGTCATAAAAATATAACACACTTGCCAATTCAACATTTTTTTTACAAGTATAATCCAGTGACACTGATTATATTCACCATGGTGTGCAATCATAACCAGTATCTATTGCCCAATTTTCTACCACCATTAATAAATACTCAGTGGCCCCTAAGCAAGGACTCTACCTCTCCTTCCCACTCCTGAAAACCACTAATAAATTCTGGTCTCTATATATTTGCCTGTTCTAGATATTTCATATAAGAGGGATCACACGTATTTGTCCTTTTGTGACTGATTTACTTCACTCTCAACATTTTAATCTGAGTTTCTAATAGCTCTCTAACATATTGTGCAAAACGACTTCCTGCCTAGTTCACATACATACACACATGCACAAGCCAATCATAACCAAAGTCAGCTATAACTGAGTGTCTGAAGCTTCTCGTCTTCTATTTTAGCTACTCTAATGGCCCATGTTTGGTGTTTTGTTTTCAGAGCTACCAAAGTCCAAAGTGCTCTAGCTGGTCGGTATGCCTTCCCTATCCACCCCCTCCACCAACGCTAATCTCAATTTTCTTCACAGAAAACACGGTGCCTGGTCATAGTTTTAATTTCTGTTGATGAGGCTTTTTTTTTTTTTTTTTTTGTGGTGGTGGTGGTGGGGTCTTGGCTGCTCTGTGAAACACAGCCAGAGCTAGAATTAAGGTTGCCACTTGATGGCCATTAGTAAGGCACACAGCTTGGGGGGTCTGAAGACCAGCACTTCATGCAGTAACCCCACTGGTTTTTATCTTTGATCTCACCAAATGGCAGGAAAGAAATAAAGGGCTGGGAGCAGCTCTTAATTGCAGAGGTTTTTCAGAAATCAGGCCTGTTACAAGAAAAGCTGGTCACATCCTGCATCTTCACCAGAAAGAAAAATCTCACATTTTGCAATGCTGTCAGTCTTTTGACTATTTATCTTGATGACCTTCCTCCTGGGCCCTAAGAGAGGAAGGTATTTACACAAATACTGCCCCAGTAATGACTAATATACAAGTCTGAAGATTCAAACAAGCCAGAAGAATGCCTTCACTCGGCCTCATGATCTGTGCTTCATCTCCTTACCTTTCCTCAAGGCATGCATTTCTTGCACATCCTCCTGGAGCTCGAGACTGGCTTTGCAGAAGACACTGCTGCCCCTCTGGCTCATCTGTGCTGCCAGGAAAGGGCATTTGCTTGCAGTTCCCTGGCTCGTGGCAGGGGCAAGGTGTTCAAATGGAAGCTGTGCCCCATCAGGAGTCTGCTGGGATCCATCAGGCGTCTGCTGGGATCCATCAGGAGTCTGCTGGACCTCTGCTTTGGCAGTTTTGTCCTCTGAGTGGGGAATGGGAAAACTGAAGCATCACATGTGGTTGCACAGCATACAAGAAAACCACTTGTTTCTTTCTCTCATTGCTCCAAAAATAAACTGTATATTTACTCAACCCCACAATCCAGACACAAGTTTATTTTCATTAGGTCCTGCTAATCAAGCTAGTTTCTCATCTGTCTCACTGGCAACAATGCTCCTGTGATAAGTTAATTGGCACATTCTAGCTCCCTCTCAAACCCACAGTATTTCTCACTTATAAATCTAAAAGCCTGTATTTTCTAGTTATAGACAACCTAGAGTTCTTGAATTGGATTCTGTCTAGTAAATTCTATCCTAAGTACATTCAGCATATTTCATGAGAGGATACACTTTTTAAGGTAATTGGAAGTGTTCAAACAATGTTTTCTCTGCTGGTATTTTGAAAAGAAGTTCTTGACAAACAAGCTTGGTGTTGGTTACCATATAAACTATCGGCTTTCTTCTAAACAAAACAAATTAAATTAAAACTGAGACCCTTAGATTGTTGTCTCATAGAGTTCAAATATTAGTATGCTAAGGAAAAAAACCCTAAGGATAATTACACACCTCACCTACTTTCTTACCTAAATGTTGCAAAGAAGTCCACTAACTTAATAGAGTTGGCTGGTAATTAAGCTTCTAGTAACAGTGAATTCTTTCTCCCTTTGAGTGAATTAGTTCACCTTCCTTCCTTCTTTCTTCATCAATTCTGGAATACTCTTATGAACCACACACTAGCCTTTCTTACAAATTGGGTAGGACATCTGTCTTAATATGGTTTTCATTAAAATCTTCTGTAAAGGAAAACCAAAAGAAAAAATACTTTGACATTTACTACCCAGACTAAGACAACTCCCTACCCCATTATAAGAGTAACACATATTCATTATAGAAAATCTAGAAAAAGGAAAGGAAAACAAAACAAAGACCCAGCATTTCAAACATAACCATTCCAACTATTTCGGTATATTAACCTTTTTTCCCTATGTATGTTTTGAAAATGCTATGTTGTTGTCAGGTGCCATTCAGTTGGCTTTGAACCATAGCAACCCTATGTACACCAGAACAAAACAATGGCCGGTCTTGCGCCATCCTCACAATCCTTGCTATGCCTGAGCCCAACATTGCAGCCATTGTGTCAATCCAACTTGTTGAGGGTCTTTTAAAAATACTTTCTATTCTATGTACTTCCTTACTCTTTTTCATTATAAAGATCTGTCTAAGCTAGTAAATGGAGCTTTTGTGGCATAGTGTTAAAGCATTTGGCTGGTTACCAGCTGCTCCATAGTTTGTATTACTTGTGATGGTTGCATAGTAGTCTACCAAGTGCACAAGCCACATTTTACTCAGCTATTCCCCTACTGCTAAGGACAGAATGATAAAAGAAGATCTTGGTCTTTGAGTTAAAAGACATCAACACATAGCTCCTGAATAATGGTAAAAATCAAGACAAATCCTACAAACATCACCTTCCTACTCAAAAAAGAAAAACAATCTTAAGTCCATACCCAGAGAACAAACCTGAAAGAAATCTGTGAGGTAAAGTATTTTCCAGGATTAAGTAGAATCTGAAAAGCTTCATGCTGTCCTGGCACAACCAGACCAAAACTAAATTCAACTGTGATCTCTTTATTAAAAAAAATACACAACCAAAAATTATACACAAAATAGATACACATGCTTAAAAACGCAAACACTACTTTAAAAGCCAAAGGCCAAAAAAAAAGAAGCTAAAGGCCAAGAATTTGATGAAGAAAAGGTTGGAATAAACATCTTAATTTAATATTGACATGAATAAGGCACTGCTGAAACACTAAAACTACAAGACACTGACATACAATCCATTAACATGTTATTTGGAAAGCTGGCCATCATTTCACCTTTAAAGATAGGAAAATGACAAGTGCCTACCCTATGGAGTTAGGACAATCCAGGAAATGATCCATGTAAAAGGCTGGGACTGGTACAGAGTAACCCCTCTGTTAGTGTGAAATGCAATGCCATTGTGGACTGGAACTGCTTCTAGTCTAGTAATGAGTTCAGACCACTACCCCCCACTTCACTGCCAATGACACTTACTTTCATTGGCTGGAGGGGTTTCTCTGACCTGCTGGCAATGTACTGCTGAAGTAGACAGGGCCCGGGGGGCTGGCTTGGCCCCAGCTTCCATCATCTTGGGACAGTTTTGAGCATAGAACAACAGAGATTTCCCTGCCTTCTGCAGGAAAGTCTGAGACACGCGGGATAAAAATGGGCAGCGGCGAACAACAGTCTCCATATCCAGGAGGTGTGCTGGCTCCTGCAGAAAGACTGACGATGAGTGACATCAACACTTGTTAATAATCAGGCAAATACCACTGCAAGGTTACTGGGGCTAGGTGTCACCTGAAGTTTATAGCAAGGGTACCCTGGGATACTTAGTAAGTCTCACTTAAACTGTCCAAGGATGGCACTGATTTGGGACTCAGCCAAAGACTGGTGACCACTTTCTACCCAGGTCATCAACTTCTCCTTCATTCTCTAGCTCTATACAAAAGCATCTGAAAAGCAACTAAATCAAATCAACTAAGTATTGACAATTAAGAACCAAGGTTGTGGGACGATGAGGGACAAGTCAGGAACAGGTTTGGGAGGTCAGAGGCTTCTGGAGGGTGATGCACAGCACAGATAAAGGCATTCTGGCACACGCCCGGGGGAGTGAGGCTGGAGAAGGCACTGTCAGTCATCCAAGCAGGGAAAGCTGCCTTTGCTCCCAGACTGCTTGGGGGTGGGGGAGGGGTTGGACCTTAAGGATTTTTACGCTCTCCTGTTCTCCACACCCACAAATCTTAGGAAGGCTCCCAGCCAGACCCTGGGTCTGTTAGGGAAGAATTTCTAAGAGCTCATTGCCCCCACAGCCGCTGACTGGGGCATAACTGAGAAAGAAGGGGCATAAAGGGCAGGGATCCACGGAGAAGAGCCTTTGGGGGCTAAAAGGGGAGGGACAGGGGTTTTAAAAATCAGGGCGTTGAACTGATGGAAGGAGACAGTCTTTGGTCAGAGGTTACCCGGGGGTCGAGGGATCAGGAATAACGGGAAGGGGACGAGAAGGGATTCTAAAGCGGCCGGTTAAAAGGAGAATGTTGAGCGAGAACAGAACGGGGGAAGATGAGCCGGCCAAACAGGCAAAAGGTCTGGGGGATGAACGTTGACCTCGAAGCCGCGAGTGACTGGGACGGTGGGGGATGGGGTCCCAAAGGCCGGGGGCCCGGGCTGGAAGGACACGCGCGAGCTTCCCGGGATTGGTCCTCTATCCAGAGCGTGGGTCCTCACCTGCGCGGGGGGGCTCTACGGAGGCGGCGGCGGCGGCGGCGGCGGCGGCGGCAACGGCAAGCACCCGAGCCAAGACTGCGAAACCAAATGCCGTAACCTTGTCCCCGAGACACCTCAGGCCGCGAGCGCGCTCTCCCTAATATACACAGAGAGTGACCGCTGCGCATGCGCTATGGCTGCAGTCTCCCTCTGCGCAGGCGCATCGCGTAGCGCTCCCGGAGTCTGGAGGCCCGGACGTAGAGACTCATTTACGTGAGCTCGACGGGCGCGATTGGGGCGGTTGGGGCGGTTGGGGCGGTTGGGGAGGGTGGGGGCTTCCCAGGCTGTCAGGTCTCGAGCCGGAGAGGCAATGCAGTGGGTGTGATAGGTTTCTTTCCCGGACCTGGTCCTGTACCCTTACTGCTCTCCAACTGTGCTTCGGAATCCGATGCCCCCATTGTGGGGCATAAAAGGGCAAGGGTCGGAGAGGGAAGCAGGCGCTATGGCCAACTGGGTTTATTGTTGTTGTTAGTTGCCTTCCAGTCGACAGGACTGTGAAAATGGGCGCCTTGGGCAGGGAAGAAGGAGGCGGTACAAGGGGGTCTAGGCCAGATCTTAAGCGGAATCTGCCCTGTGCGAGGCTGTGACCGAGGTATTCTCAGATGAGGAGGTGCTGGATCGCCCAAGGATAGAATGGTCCTGGGGGCTGGGATTTTTAAGAAGCTAGTGGAGGCCATGGGGGTAGCCAAAGGGTAAGGAGACCCAGCTCTAGCCCTTTCTGGACAGAGATAAAGAGACTTAATCTTGATGTATAGAGGGGACTGAAGCAACAGAGCTTGATGGAACCCATCTACTTCACACCTGTAACTGAGCACCTACTGGGTTGAGAAGGAGGGATGAAAACGGAATCCACATAGTTAAGATTTGATACATATTAACTATTATGTTTATTTCTGTTGAGTCAGTCCAAAGTCCCTGCTGGCCACCTGGGCACTAGTCTGGTGGCTTAAACTCCATCCCAGAATTCAAAGTTGGGTCGTGCCTCCTGGAAGTTTCCCTAAGGTCGTATCTTCAGGGTAGGGTTGGAAAACCCCCACTCAGAAAGGCCAGCTTCGATCAGGCTGGGCAGGGCCTGTGGCAGGCTCAGAGCTGCCCTCCCCCACTTTTAGAGAAAAGGCATCCTCCCCAGCTGGGCACTTCATAAGAGAGGCAAAGTCCAGAGGCATGGTGGCCAAGGTGTGTCCAGGTACTTCCCAATTCTTTTTCTCTTAGCCTCCAGCAAGCTGCAAGGGAGGCAAAGTGAGCCTCCATCTGCAGAGGAGACATGGATCCAGAGCAGGGCAAGGATGAGGACTCTGCCCCATTCTGCTGAAGGGCCCTGGGTAGAGCTTGAGGCCAGAGAGAAGGAGAGAGAAAAGATCAGCACCTGGATTCAAACCCAAGTGCAAGTACAAGTAGGAACAGGCAAGGATGGTGCTTTGCCCATCTCTGAGCCTCACTTTCGTCATCTGGACAATGGGATCCTAATCCCTGTTCTGCTGCCATCACAGGGCTGTTTGGGTGATCAAAGGCAAAGCAGAAGCAGAAAAAACTGGACTAAAGAGCTGCACATGGTTTCCCAAACCAGCTCTGAATTGTATTTGGCTTTAACCTTGGGCAGGCCACAACCTCTCTGAGATCTGGTTTCCTCATTTGTAAATCTGTCCCAGCCCTGCCACTTGATGGTTGACCGGGAGGGTCAGGATGAAGTCATGGGTTTCAGAGACTTATTGTTAAACCGACAAGCTCCAGCCCTCTGGGAGTTTCCTGTTTAATAGAGGGAATGGTTGTGAAACAAGGCAGACTCACACGGAAAGTGAAATAGAATTTCTAAACAATTCCAGATGGAGGAGGAGGGTATTACTCTAGCAGGCCAGAACAGGGTGGGGGGTGGGGGTGGGGGGGGGGGGGGGGAGTAGGAGGTAGTTGGTGAGTGGGTAGGGGAACATCCCCAGGAAGGCTTCCAGAGAAGAGGCAGGTGCTGGCTGGAAGTGTGGGTCTACCTGGAACAGGGAGGCTAGTGGGCAAAATGTCTACTGGGAAAGACCCAGGCCTGTTGGGGTGGGTGGGGGGCAGTGTGAGCCAGCCAGAATAGCTTGGCTGTGGGTGCAGCCAGGAAGTTGGATCAGAAGCGCCACAAACAAGCCATGGGGCTTCCCAGCATCAGCACTTAAAGACCCATCACCAGGACACTGTTTAAAATGCAGATTCCTGGGCCCACTCCTTTGATTCTGCACCAGGAATCTGCATTTTAACCAGGCCTCCTTCCTGGTGATACAGAGGTGGGGTGTCTTGGGATTACATTTTAGGAAATACTGCCTGAATGGTTTCTAGTTTAAGAAGGGCTAAAGCCATGAGTTCTAATCCTGGTTCTGCCACTTTCTGGCTCTGGGATCTTGGGCAAATGACTTCCATGCCTTAAGCCTCAGTTTTTACATCTGTGAAGCAGAAGCTACTCCACTTGCCTCAGTGCTAGTAAGAGTGGGCCCCATTCTGATGGACTTGTGATCTCTATCATCTCTCCCTTCCTTCTCTCCCTCCTTCCTGTCCCTTCCCTCCCTCCCTTTTCTCACTTCTCTTTCTCCTCCCTCCTCCTTCCCTTCTCCCTCCCTCCTTTCTTGTCTCCAGCCTCAGAGCAGCCTACAAATCCATCTTACCTGGCCTGGGCAAGGGAGCCCAAGCAGCTGGAGTTCAGGCAAGGTCAGGCCCCCAGTCTATGTCATCATCGCCATTAGTGGCTGCTGTACACAACATCCGCCCAGCGGTCAAGGCAGAAGAATAATGTCAATGCCAGCCCCAGAATTCACCCCTTCTTACTCTGGGTCCCAGAAGCTATTTTTAGCAGAGTCCTTCCATGAGGATTAAGTAGCTGAGGGACTTTGGGCAAACTTACTGCTTTCCTCTGAGTCTCAGTTTCCCCATCTATCAGCCAGGCAAGAAGTCCTACCTTTCCCTCAAGGAGACTAGGGGTGGGAGTGGGAAAGCCTTAAAGAGAGACAGAACCTGCAACCTGCAATAGCTGATGCAGGACCTTGGCTGTCTGCTCGGGTGGCAGTGTCTGTGTAGCCTGTGTATTTGGTGCTGGGGGAGTGCGTGGGATGGGTGATCAGCCCCTCAGAGTAGCCAGAGGTTCAGGAAACAGCTCGGCTCAGCTGTGCCCTGTGGGTTTGGAGTCATAAGGTCCAGGGTTTCACAATGTCAGGATCAAGGAGTCATCAGGTTATAGGGCTTGGGCAGAGCCAGAGGGTTCCGAGGCCCTCAACACCTGCTTTGTCCTAGCCCTGCCTTAGGAACCCTCTCAGGCTCTAGCTGGCCTGGGACAGCCTGGGAAGGTAGGCCACATCTGGGCCTGGGTTTATGACTCTAGCTCTTGGGTGGGCTGTGGTTGGTTGGAGGAGAGAGGGGCTGTACTGGAAGAAAATCATCAAGGGGCCAGGTCTGAGAGATACAAGGAACAGATGCCCCTCAGAGAGCAGGAAATGCCCAGAGAACAAACACTGTCCTCCTCCTCCAAGAGTCTCTAGGAGGACCCCTCAAACCAAAGCCACACTTACTGCTATCAAGTTCAATCTGATTTATAGTGACTCCCATTGGGTTTCCAAGGCTGTGCATCTTTATGGAAGCAGATTGCCTCAACTTTCTTCTGTGGAGCAGCTGGTGGGTTTGAATCACCGACCTTCTGGTTAGCAGCCATATGCTTTAACCACTATGCCACCGGAGCTCCTGATACTCTAGGAGGACTCCTAGCACCCACAGGATGTGGCCCAGACATGTGCTGTTTGGCCCACACAGTGTTTTTTTAAAAATGCAAATTAGTTGTCAACATTTTACAATGTTGAGAGTGGGACATACTTTCTCCAGTCTCCACAGGTCCGCTCTTTGTTGTTGTTGTTGTTATGTGCCATCGAGTTGGCCCTGACTCATAGCGACCCCTTCTTGGGTTTCTGAGGCAGTTTCACTATGGAAGTAGATTACCCAACCTTCCTTCCGAGGAGTGGCTGGTGGGTTTGAACCGCCAGCCTTCTGGTTAGCAGTCAAGTGCCTTAGGCA
>NW_006921910.1:3031559-3032949 GCF_000298275.1 Orycteropus afer afer | reverse complement strand
CTTGGGTTTCCAAGGCAGTATCACTACGGAAGTAGATTACCCAACCTTCCTTCCGAGGAGTGGCTGGTGGGTTTGAACCGCCAGCCTTCTGGTTAGCAGTCAAGTGCCTTAGGCACTACACTACCAGAGCTCTCGGTCTGCTCTTTAGTGACTCCCAACCCTGAGGACAAGAGACAGCCAAGTGATGCTACCTGCCTGGTCCTGTAGGCATCTGTGTGTCCTCTGCCCGAACCCATTTTAGAACCAGAGAGACTAAGACCCAAAGAGGAAAGAAGACTTGCCCAAGGTCACACAGCAAGTGAGATGTGGGCTACGGTGAAATCCAGGTGTCCTGCTTTCTGGTCCCCACACTGGACTCTTCTGCCCTCATACCCCCTGTAGGGGGCAGTGCTTGGGAGGGTCTGGGGATGGGTAGGGGAAGGGTCAGGCTAGCTGTGAGGTACTCTCTAGAAGGCGCCGGCCCAGAGATGGGGTCTGCAATGCTTGTCCCTTCTCCCCCCAGGTGTTGTATGCAATCAGGCCAGAGCAGGGCCTCTTAAGTTGATGAGGGCAAGGCAGGCTACAGGAGCAGGCTGAGCTCCCTCCTCTGGCCAGGTGCTGCAGGCACAGGGAGAAGGAGCCTTGCACTTGGTCTCCTGGGCTGCTAGTGAGACATCAGGACAGGAGCTGTTACAGGCTATGATCAGTGTTGAGAAAGCACCAGGACAGAATGGTGGAAGGGGGACCATTAGGGCTGAGACATGGTGTGAGAAGTTCTTGCCTTGGACAAAACAGCCAAGGCTGAAAGCTAGAGGGGCCCAGTGTGGAGGAGGAGCATTGAGGAGGCCAGGGATGCTAGAGCAGAGAGAGCAGGCAGAGCAAGGGATATGGAGGGGGGACAGAAGTCCAAAGTGCCAGCCAATTGCTACCATAAATCCCATCATGATCAATGTGATTAACAACTTTTTGCAAAGGGATGTCATTTCTCTCTGGCCCCGGAGGCATTTGAAGGCCTACTCAATACCCCTTCTGCCCAAAAGTGGAGGGAATTGCAACAAAATGAGAGGGAGGGAGTGATTCAGGCTCAGAGAAGTGGTGCTGGGTATGTAGGGACAAAGAGAAGTAGATCAGGTAGATCAGGGAAGGTAATAATGAACAAGTAATGACAACCTCAGCTGTATTCAAATGTTCCTTTGAGCACCTGCTATAGGGCCTGGCACTATGTTTATGTGTACATCGTTGTTGTTGTTGTTGTTAAGTGCCGTCGAGTCGTTTCCGACTCATAGCGACCCCATGCACAGCAGAACGAAACACTGCCCGATCCCGCACCAGCTCCACAATCCCTGCTATACTCGAGCCCATCATCGCAGCCACTGTATCAATCCATCTCGTTGAAGGCCTCCCCCTCTTT
>NW_006921910.1:3025947-3027969 GCF_000298275.1 Orycteropus afer afer | reverse complement strand
CCTTGTTTCAGTGCCTATGCTTAAACAAATGTTCCTTTGAGCACCTGCTATAGGGCCTGGCACTATGTTTATGTGTACATCGTATGGTCCCTGTAATCAACTCTACAGGTCAATGCATTGACATATATGGGACAGAAGCTCAGAATAGTTAACTGACTTGCCCAAGGTCACACAGCTAGCAAGGAGGGAACATGGCTGACCTACTGGTCTTCTGCCCTACAGCCCAGTGTTCTACCCTAGGGAGGCTGGGAAAGCTGGAAGGGGTAGGGGTGGGACTGGGACTGCTGGGAGGGCCTCGAGGTCTCAGTGGAAGCATTTCTTTACTTTTGGTTGGCAAGTCTAGTTCAGGCAGGGACATAGGAATGCCTGGTCCAGCCATGGACCAGGCTAACCCTTAGGGGAAATCAGCCATTTCCAGGAACCTCTCGGCAGCCAGCCACAGCCTTGGAAGCAACACTCCTTTCCAGACCCCATGCACTAAGGACACAATGCTATCCTTATCTCACTCCCTATCTCCCGTGCCTGGCCAGTGGCCAAGGACTTCTCCTCTGCCCTCCTCTTCTTTCTCCTCTGGGACCCTTAGAAGGAGAGAGAGGGCTCTGGGGCTGTAAGTTTTCTGCCCTGCACATTAAAACTCATCTCTAAGGGCCAGAGAGCAGCAGCCCCCACCTGTCTCTTCTTCCAGTTCCTATAGCCAGTCTTTCGGATTCAGTATTAACAGTAGTAGTAGTAGCAGCCACTACCTTATTGAATTCTGTCTCCACCTTAGGCTCTCTCCTAGGCATTTATGTGCATGTGTGTGTGTTTTGTTTGGTTTTATTTATTTTTGTTTTAATATCTCATTCTAACAATCACCCTATGAAGTAGTTATCCACAGCCCCACTTTAAGAGAGGGGAGGCTACCTGGGTTCAAATCTTAGCTCCACCCTCTGTGTGCTCTATGCTCTTAAGCAGTTGGCACATTCTCTCTGAGCCTCAATGTCTTTGTGTGCAAAAAGGGAGTTATACTCCTCCTTGTAGGAGGACAAGATATTGCCTCTGTGCTTGGTGCAGGATGGGCCCATGGGAACGGCAGTAGTTGGTTCTAGCTGTTGGCTACAGATGAGAAAACTAATGCCTAGAAAAGGGACTTGACCAGAATTTCAGGTCCAGAGTTAGGATTCAAGCCAGGTCAGTCTTTCTGAACCCATGCCTCCCTTACTGTGCCCTCACCATTACCCACCTTCCTGTCAAGACCCTGGGTCAAAGTGCTGCAGGGGCCACCTATGGCCCCCCCTCTCCACAGGTTCCCTTGGGGTTTAATTGCAACCTCAGGCCCTGCTGGGGGTGGCAAGACCACAGGCACCGTTAGGGCCCGAGTGGTACTGATTAAAGGTCATTGTGCAAGACTAGCAGGCTTGTGACATGCCAAGATTCGCCTGCCCAAGAACTGCCACAGCCTTGTTGCAGCCCTTTGAGGTTGTTGTAACTAAAATTGAGAGGGGAGTAACGGCTAAATACAGCTCCCTCGCCTCAGGGAAGCCTTCTGAACCCCACTCCTCACCCTGCAGTGCTAGTGAGCTGGTGGATCATTGCATCAGTCACTTTGCTGCACAGACCTGGGACGAGCAGAGTAGAGGCCTATGGGACAGATAGGGACAGGAGGGGACAGTGGGGGTTCTAGGCCAAAGGGCAGCCACAGTTCAGCTCTAGGCATTGTCATTCCCAGGAACCTTGCCCAGTGTGGCCAGGCCTTCTTCCCATTCTTCAAGAAATGCCCCAAGGCCAGGTTTTTATGTGATCACTTTGATTTGTTCATTATTATAAAAATATAGGCACTAATTAACCTAAAAATCTCCCGGCTAGCCAGGGACTGCACGGGCTGTGCTGCACGGGCTGTGCAAGGTGGCTGGGGAACAAATGGAGAAGGTGAAGAGAAAGGTAGGCTGAGTTGTGGACTTTTGCCAGTCTGGAGGGCGCCGCCATTTTGTAGGTTTAAAAAGCGGCTTGGCTATTTTGGATATTTAAAGAGACAGTGCTCTC
>NW_006921910.1:3004456-3022544 GCF_000298275.1 Orycteropus afer afer | reverse complement strand
GTAACTATGGGGAGGAAGTGGGAGGGGAGCTGTTGAATTGTAAATTTTGGTCAAAGACATGAGACAAAGTATATGTGAACTGCTGTATGAAAAGTGAATTTATTCTGTAAATCTTCACCCAAATCAAAATAAAATTAAAAAAAAAAATAGGCACTAGGCTGGCTAAGATCAAACAACATAATGGAAAATAACAAATGTTGGCAAGGATGTGGAGAAACCTGAACCCTCATTCATTGCTGGTAGGAATGCAAAATGGCACAGATGTTGTTAATTTCTTATTTTTTCAATAACAAAATCATTTTTATTTGAATAGATAATAATTGCATATGATTAAAATGCAAACAATACAACCGAGGGAGTAAAAAAATCCCCTTATTCCAAGTCTCTCCCTATACACAACCACTGCTCCCAGGTTCTTGTAAGTCTTGCCAGAAAGATCCCACTTGTCCATTAAACAACCACCAAGTGATTGACTAGTACATACGCAGTGCTGTACTTATGAAAAATACTCCTCCTTGTTTGTACCTTGCTTTTCGTACTTAATACTGTAACTTGGAGAGGGCTCTGTATCTGAACAGACTGTCTATCACTTTTTATGGCTGCATAATATTCCACTATACTGACATATTTACGATCCACTTACCTAGCCTCCTACTAGTCATTTGGTGGCTTCCAATATGCTACTCCTGCAAATATCCTTGAACATTGCCTTTTTGTACGAGGCAAGGCCTTCTTTGGGGTAAATCCCTAGACAAAACTATAGGTCAAAGTGTTCATCTATTGTTCCAACTTTCTTATTATTATTTTCTCAAAATAAATTGTATGTGTTCTTGTAAGTGGCCTCATATCCTTGACAGAGGGAGCTAGCTTTCAGGAAGTGGATAAATTGGTTGATTCATTTAGTAGGGTTCTGAGATGGCAGCTGTGCACAAGACAGATGTAGTCCCTTCTCTCACGGAGTCGATAGTCTAGTGGAGAAGACAGACATTATAAGTAAACACATGCCCACCCAAACACACAGTCTCATGAGGATGAGAGCTCACCTGGATGGTCTGAGTGACAGGAGCAGGGCCTTCTTTATTGGAGGTGTTGGAGAGGCTCTCTAAGGAGGGAGTGTTCAGGGTGAGTCTTGAAGAATGAGAAGGATCCCAGCATGTGAGGACTGAGGTGGAATGGGTTGGGCTAGGATCCAGAGGTCATGTTCTTGGCTGCCTCCAGCCCTGGCCACTAGGCCTTGTAACATAGGAGGGTTGGAAATACCACCCGGAAGTGCCCAGTGCCAAGGAGGTATTGGACACACTTAATGATCACTATTATTAAGACTGAAATATGAGCCAGGATACATGGAGCCAAGAGGGTACTAGGCAGTCCCTAGAAAAGAGCTCTGGGCTTTCTAAGTCTCTAGAAGACCCATGAGAAGAAGAGTTGGGAAGAGCTAGAGGGCTACAGTCCTCTTTGGTGAAGTCACAGAGTCTGGTGTAGCTGGGTGACAGGTGCATGAGGGGCAGCAAAGGCAGGCTGGGCCCAACTTGGGGTTGGGGGAGTGAGAGCCAGCCAAGAAGTGGACCTTTTCTGTGGGGTTTGGGGCCAGGCAGCAGCTCTTCAGCCTTAGAGTTGAGGCTTAGCTGAGGCAGATCCTGAGCTCGGGTCCTGGGGCCCTCAGGTGGGAACAGGACAGCCACAGTGCTTTCCCAACCTCCAGAGCCCATCCGGCTTGATGCAGCGCCTGATTGTGACATTGTCTCAGCGCTTCCCCTCAGTAAATGCAACCAGACCACCCAGCCCCTAGGTTCCTCTTTGCTCATTCACCCACACTGCTGTCCAAGGTCCGTTGGGATTGCACTTTCGTGGCTCCAGCCTAGGGGCGGGGGGCTGTAAGGGGTCAGCGCCAATGGCCTGCCGGAGATACTCAATGTTGAATGAATGAATGAGTGAATGAGTAAATGGAGTGGGTGGCTGTGGGCTATGTGCAAATGAGGGAGTGAGGGTGAGTCCTTAGGCCCCAAAGATGGGCAGTTGGAGGGCAGATTATATCAGAAACAGAGGCAAGTGTGAAAGCTGGAAGCAGATGGCAGGGCAGCAAATAGCCTGAGAGGTGGGAGGACTGAGTGAGGTTGTTTACCAGGTACAGATGCCCACATCCCCAGCACCTGCCACCACACTAGCACTCCTGTGCATATAGGCTCACATGGCTACCAAGAGTCTGTGCAGTCCCCCTCAATGCCTCCTCCTGTGTTCTTCTGTGACTGGCACCTCCAGTCCTAGGTCTAGTCTGCAGGCTGTGGTGTGGTCTGGAATCCCCTGAAGCCCCCTCCAGCTGAGTTGTGCTGAGGGCTGCAGGACAGAGCATAGGGCAAGTGGCAATCAGCCCCCCTCCCCTGGCTCTTGTCCCTCCCTCTGCAGGCCAGTCTGGGCTCATGCTGCACAGTGGGGTGGGATGGTGGGGAGCTCTCGCTTCATATTTATGTCTCTACCTTTAGAAAAGCATATTTTTCACAGCCTACTTGTGTCTTAGCAGATATTGCTGTCAGCTCTGAAGTGACAATTCAGGTTTGGGTGCTCTTAAGGCCAAGTTTTCTGCCAGGGCAGTCTGATGGTCATGTTCATAGGGACACATGCTGGATGTCTCTCAAATACACATGCTACCCCAGGCCCAGAGGTTCTCAGAGTCACAAACACCCTTTCCCATATAACTACATGCCCAGTTACTTGTTCTGATCATAGTGATGTTGTTGTTCTTGTTATGTGTCGTCAAGTCGGACCCAATGCATAGCTACCCCTCCTTTGATTTCTGAGGTGGTATCACTACGGAAGTAGATTGTCCAACCTTCCTTCTGAGGAGTGGCTGGTGGATTTCAACTGCCAGCTTTCTGGTTAGCAGTCAAGTGCCCTGATAGCAGCCCATATATGGGAACAGCCACATGTAACTTCAAAGTAACATTGTTACAGGTAGACATACAAGCTTAGCCACAGTATACCCATGGCTGTGGCTCTGCCTCACATGGTGTTAAACACACAGAGCAAGTGTACAGTATCACAGGGTTGTGCATACTGCTTCCCCCTCTTCCTCCTCTCCTGCCTCCTGATTGCTCTCTAGCCTCCTGGGGTGTGGCATCATGATTCCTTCTCCTGCCTACCCTGAGCCTTGCCTACCCTCCCCCTCTGTGGCTGTCTTGCCCTGATGGCCCTTTACCCTCCTGAAAACTACCAGACTGACCAGAGTGTGGGCCCAGTGGAGGTCTCTGGGGTATTATAGTCGAGCTGTGTGGTCAGGGCTGTCCCTGTTAGTGGAAATATGGGACCTGATGATTCCAAGACTCTGCTTGTGATGGGGACAGCTATGATCCTGAGGCTGGCATTTCCTAGACCATGAGCAACTTGGAGCAGGGGCCATCTGGCTCCTAAATCCCTATTAGAAACCTGTTGGCCAGATGCCACTTGCTAATGAAAGGGCCCCCAGGGGAGTTTCCTTGAGAGCAAGGGAAAGCCTAGTTATCCTTGAGAACTTCAACAGGCCCTTCCTTGCAGCAGGCCTGAAGTCTGGTTATCTGTAAGAGTCAGAGAAGTGGCAGCCCAGCTTAGAGGCAGAGGGCTGGCCAGTTTGACCCCCTGGGACCCACCTAAGCCTTCTACAAGCAACATGTTATCTGGGTCCAGAGGATGATTCTAAGGGCAAAAGAGCTTTCTAGAGAAGCTGCCTCATGACTCAACCATGAGCTCAGGCAGAGTAGGCACTTAGCTCTGGGAAGGCCAAAGTAGCAGCTCCCTATTCCCTTTCTTATACCTGGATCTTCCCAGACCCCTGGGCTCCCAGGGCCACCTCAAGTCAGTATGTGAGGGTTTGTAGCCAGGTCTACCCAGAGCCTGGGGAAACTGATTTGTATACCCCCAAGTCCAGTTGGTCACCATGGGGAGATGTGTGCATTTTTCAAAGGCAATTTTGGAGTAGTCACTCTGTCCCAGGCCCAGTGAGAGAACCTAGAGCAAACAAACTGAAATATACTCCAAGTAGCATTTTTCAAAAGGGCAGGATGTTTATAAGATGTTCTCTGAAATAAATGTTCCGTGTCCAAGTAAGTTAGGAAAGCACATTATATAATCCAGTAGGGCTGAGCCAAGGTGAACTGGTGCCCTTTCTGTGGGTCTTGGCGGAGCCTTTCATAGGCTGGGTACAAACAGTGTGTCTGAGTGTGCAGGTGGGAGAGCCAATAGTGGGTCTGTCCTTTCCTACACATGTCTGACCATCCTTTTCTCTCAAGCATCTGGTGGGGCTGGAGTTAGTCAAAGCTCTTGGGAAATGCCGGCCCACAGAAGGCTGTGGTCCTACATCTCCCACTTGTTACAACACAGGTCTTTGGGCCCCACCCCCGAGTTCCTGATTCAGCAGGTCAGGCTTCATAATTTATATTTCTAACAAGTTCTCAGATGGTGTTGATGCTGCAGTCTGGGGACCACACTTTGAGAACTCCTGGTCTAATCTCACAGCAACCAGAGTGATCTTTTTAAAGCAAAAACTGCATTGTGCCCCTCTTCTGTTCCATCTTAGAGTGGAAGTCACGTCCTCACTGGAGTCTGCAAGGCCCACCCACATACTGACACCCCACTAACACCACTCCTCTACACACACACACACACACACACACATGTACATTCATTTTTCTGTTGCCTATACCCATCCAGAAAATCCCCTCCTTAGGACTTGGCTGTTCTATCCCTTCTGCTTAGATCTTGGCAACTCCCCCAAGACCTCTGTGGTAGTTAAATTTGTATGTCACCTTGGCTAGGCCTGGTTGAGTGGCTGGGCTGCTGGTGTTAGTTGTTCCCCATGATGAGATTGGCAATCAACTCCATGGTGGGATCTACCACAAGCAGCTGAGTGTGGTCTGCTTGAGATGTGGTCTGCTTCCTGTATATAAGCAGAAGCCTTGGTGATGGTCTCTAGCTTATGGCATGCTTGGACCCTGCATGTAGTCGTGTCGTTGTTCAGCAGCCTGCCATGCTCTGCTGACCTTGCAGCTTACAATGGACTTGATTTAATGGCCTGCTGTGTGGTTTGGTAACATTGGGACTGTGCCATTTTATTTGTCGACCTTGGGCTTGTTAGCCTCAGCAGCTAGTAGCTGTCTGAGTGAAGAAAAACCTCTAGCTTCAGTGGGCCGGAAGCAAGAGGCAGAGCTGAAGCCCAAGGTCGAGGGGCTTTCACACAGCCCCTGGAGCCTGGCACTTTGAACTCGGACTTCTAGCCTCCACACTGTAAGAGAATAAATTCGTGTTTGTTAAAGCCATCCCATTTGTGGTATATTCTTGTCAGAGCAGCACTAGGTAACCAGAACAACCTCCCATCCCTGTTCCAGTGTTGCCTCTTCCAAGAGGCCCTCCCTGAACACCTTAGCTTCCACAGCGCCTTCCTTCCTGGTCCTCACCCATCTCCCTCTGATCTGCTGTTCTGCACAGCCCTTCTCACACCCGAGCCCATTACTTCCTTCGGCTCTGCCTCGCTACATTACAGTGTGAGTGTTCCACAAAGCCAGAGGCATGCCATCTTGCTCACAACTCCATCCCCAGCACAGGATTTGGTACACAAGGGTGCTCAGAAAGTGTCTCTTGCATGAACAATCCTGGAGCAGCCCAGGAGGACTCCAGGCAGCCCTGAAGAGCCGGTAGGCCTCACACAGGAGGATGCAGTGTGAGGGTTTCTGGTCTGCTGCCAGGTCCAGCACCCTAGCAAGGAGTAGGAAGCAGAGATACAGGGGCTGGGCCCATGGGGAATGGCCCTGGGGGATTCAGCTCAGCCAGTGACTCTGCAGACCTTATCAGTGCTGACCTGTGTCCCATCCCTGAGCACACAATGTTCCTGACGCATTTCCCCAGAGGTTACCACAGTGCAGATGAACTCAGCTCACCTAGCTCCCCACGATGACCCTGGTAATCTCAGAGGCTATCCTGTGGCAGAAACCAGAAGGCCCTGAGCCAGGGCAGGAATTGGAGGCCATGTCTGTCCTCCCCTTCCCTCATTGGACCCGCCCTGGCCTAAGGGTGAACCCAGTGGGCACTGGGAAGGGGTGTGAGCCTGGGCTTGTCTGACTGCTAGAGGCCCTGGGGTTATGATGGGGGGCTCTGGTCAGCCAAGTCCAACCCTGCCATCCTCCTGCCTCTGGTTTAGGGGCAAAGCTGAGCACAGGCCCCACCTCAGATTAGCAATGGGAGTCAGGACCTGTGAGAGGGGCCTCACAGGTTCAGTGGGCTTTGCCAACCTTCCTTCAGAGCTACCCCCAGCCCTGTGCTTTGATCTTGTCTTCTTGCTGACTGGGTGGGCCTCAGTCCTCCACAGTCCACATTGCAAGCCCTTTGCTCACACCAATTCCCCCTCTAAGATTTCCCTCCCTATTAATGCCCTCCTCTTCTAGGAAGAATTTCCTGGCTGCCATATCCCCCTTTAGATTTCCCCAGCACTCTTGAGGACAGCATGCTTCCTGGTCCCCCCATCATGGCCTGGTTTCCATGATCAGTGTAGACAGATGTTGGGCAGCTGAGCTTCCGGGGTCTGGCAGTGGGACATGCAGGCCCAGAAGGATAGAACAGGGAGACCTTCTCCTGACCTTTGTGGGTGACCTGGCTGTGCAGGTGACTTCACTGGGCTCCTTGGAGCCCATCTGATTGCTGCCGCAAGTTGTGTCCTCTTGCTGCCTTTTCCCAGCTGTGTCAGATAGGGGGTTGAGATTTAGTTCTCCAAGTTCCTAGGTCTGCGAGATTCCTGCCCAATCTTGGGATATGGCTGTGCTGGCTGTACCCCTGCAGCCCTCCCCCACCTTGCCAAGGCTGTGGGTTTGAGCAGCCTTGGGTGTGGGGGCCATCTGAGTTTGCGCACGTCATGGCCTTGCTTAGGACTTCCAAGGAGCTTTATGGTGAGCCAGTGAGCAAGGCTTTGACTTTGAAGGACTTCCCCCCAGGGAGCTGACATCAGACTTTGAGTCTTGTCTGAGTGGTTCATCTGGAGAGGTGGGCTGCAGGCTGAGGTGTGTCGTGCCCTGAGTCACCTGTTCTAGTCCTCCTGGGTGTGACTCCACGAGAAGTGTTTTGCTACTATTGCCCAAAGAGGTCCAGGGCTGTTTGGCCAAATTTGACACTGGCCTGGCTTGAGTTGGCAAATCTTGGCTTCTGCTGGTATAAGCTGGCCTGTTTGGGGGAGGGAAAAGGGCAAGGCCAGGGCTTGCTTGATGTTGTGCCAGCATCTCCCCGGACCAGCAGAGGTTTGTGCAAGGAGAGGTCATTGAGGTCCTTGTGTCTATGTAGCAAGATAGGGCACTGGCATCTCTACCTGCATCTTCTTCCACTTAGCATTTTTGTGCACACAAGCCTGACTTCCAATTGCTAATACTGGAGAGCCTGTACCCGAGGGCATCTCTGCCCTAGTAGTCCGTGCCTGTGTGTCATGCAGGCTGGAGTTACTGACTCAGCCATGCTGTCACGAATGGGTCCATAAACTTCTCATCTCCCTCGGGTGGGATGACTCTGAGGCATGACCTAAACTGTTCTAGAATTCTCAATGGGATCCGGCTGGTCACCTGCAGTGGTAACTTGCTTCATGCCCCACCCTTTGCTGGCTGCTGTCCCATCCTGGTCCTGCCTCCCCACTCCCCTATGAGTGTTTCCTAAAATTACCTCCCAAATAAATGAATTACACTTGAGTTCTTGCTTGGGGTCTGCTTTTGGAGAAACCCCAACTATTGACACAGCAAGTCTCTTGTAGCATGCACACACACAGACACATGCACACAGAAGCACAGACATGCACACACACAAGCACACGCAGAAGATTGTGCACCTATCTTCATCCATTCCTTATGATCAAGATGGGGGATCAGGATGAACCTGACAGGACACTCTCCCCAGGACCACATGGATCCTCATATAGAATAAGATGTGGCCCCAGCAGCCACTGGGGGAGGAAGATTTGGCCTGAGGAAGTCGATAACCTGAACCCAGTGGGGTCCATAGAAGGGGTAGCCATTCCTTCTGTGCATGGGTTGGGCATTTGAAATAAGGTTGGAGGGTGGGATTTCCTCTGAGGGGCCAGGACATAGGGGCCTCCCAGGCGGAGGGAAGAGTGTAGAGCAGGTCCAAGGGTAGAATTGTCTAGCCAGTGTGGTGGTCATCGTGGGCCAGAGTGTAAGGAGGGGCTGGAGAGATACCAGGGGCAGACTGGGTGGGCTGTGAAGGCCACTGCTGAAAGTCTGCCCTTATTCTGAGGGCATGGGGAGCCACAGATAGGTTTGGAGTAAGGGAGCATGTAGGAAACCCCAGGGAGGCTGAGAAATGTCATCATCCCGCATCTGTGCCAAGCCTTTCCCCTCATCCATGACCAGAAGGCACCTCCCTTCTCTGGAACTCAGTTTCCTCCTGCACAGGGTGGTTGCCCTGGCCCTAGGGGTGAGTGATTTGGAGGTGATTCTACCTAGAGCAAGGAAGCAGAGGCAGGATCCAGGTAAGGCCGGGGACCCAGGCCATGGCCCTCCCAAGTGGCAGGAAAGCAGAGAAAAAGTGGGGAGGAGCCAGGATAGAGGTGGGAAGCAGAGGCAGGGATCCAGGTAAGGCCAGGTACCCAGGCCACGGCCCTCCCAAGCAGCAGGAAAGCCAGGGAAAGCAGAGAAAAAGCCAGCAGAGGGACCAGGACAGAGTGAGGAAGCAGAGGTAGGGATCCAGGTAAGGCTGGGAACCCAGGCCATGGCCCTCCCAAGCAGTGGGAAGGAGGCAGGGATCTGTGTAAGGAGAAGGTGGGAAGGTGGAGAGGTTGTGAACAGCTAAGGGAGACAAACATGTCTGTCAGTTTGTCCTACTGTGGTGGCATGTTGCTGTGAGGCTTGAGGCTGCACCACTGGTGTCTCAAACCCAATAGGGTTGCACATGGTGTACAGATTTCAACAGCTTACAGACTGAAACAGACTAGGAAGAAGGAGGATGCCATCCACTTCTCAAAGAATTGGCCGGGGAAAACCTTATGAATAGCAGAGAAACACTGTCTGATACATTACTGTGCAACTTTATGAATAGCCCGGAAACATTGTCCGGTACAGTGCAGGAGGATAAGCCACTTAGGTCAGAATGCTCTCAAAATAGGACCAGGAAAAAGCTGCATCATCAGAATAGAGCCAGCCTTAATGATATGGATAAAGTAAAGCTTTTGAGACCTCCATTTGCTGATATGGTACGACTTGAATTGAGGAGAAACAACTGCAAACATCCATTAATAATTGGAACATGGAATGTACGAAGCATGAATCTAGGAAAATTGGAAGTTGTCAAAAATGAAATGGAGTGTGTAAAGATTGATATCCTAGGCATTAGTGAATTGAGATGGACTGGTTTTGGCCATTTTGAATCAAACCACCATGTGGTCTACTGTGCCGGGAACGACAATTTGAAGAGGAATGGTGTGGTGTTCATCATCACAAAGGATGTTTCAAGATCTGTCCTGAAGTACAATGCTATCAATGATAGGATAATATCCATACTCCTACAAGGAAGACCAGTTAATATAACTATTATTTAAATTTATGCACCAACTACCAAAGCCAAAGATTAGGAAATTGAAGATTTTTATCAGCTTCTGCAGTCTGAAATTGACTGAACATGCAATCAGGATATATTAATTATCACTGGTGACTAGAATGCAAAAATTGGAAACAAAGAAGAATCACCAGTAGTTGGAAAACTTGGCCTTGGTGACAGAAATGGTGCTGGAAATTGCATGATAGAATTTTGTAAGACCAACGACTTATTCATTGCAAATACCTTTTTTCAACAACACAAAGGGCAGCTGTACACGTGGACTTTGCCAGATGGAATACACAGGAATCAGATTGACTACATCTGTGGTAAGAAGCAATGGAAAAACTCAATGTCTTCCACCAAAATCAGGCCAGGAGCTGACTGTGGAACAGACTATCAACTGCTCATATACAAGTTCAACTTGAAGTTGAAGACAGTTAAAACAAGTCCACGAGAGCCAAAATATGATCTTGAATATATCCCTCCTTAATTTAGAGACCCTCTAAACAGTAGATTTGATGCATTGAATACTAATGACTGAAAACCAGAAGAATTGTGGGACGATGTCAAGAACATCATCCATGAAGAAAGCAAGAGGTCACTAAAAAGATGAGAAAAGAAGAGAAGACCAAAATGGATGACAGAAGAGACTCTGAAACTTGCCCTTGAGCGGAGAGTAGCTAAAGCAACTGGAAGAAATGACAAGATAAAAAAGCTGAACAGAAGATTTCAAAGAGAAACTCAATCAGACAAAACCAATTACTATAATGAAATGTGCAAAGACTTGGAGTTAGAAAACCAAAAGGGAAGAAAATGCTCAGCATTTCTGAAGCTGAAAGAACTGAGGAAAAAAATTAGGCCTCAAGTTGCAATATTGAAAGATTATGGGCAAAATATTGAATGATGCAGGAAACATCAAAAGGAGATGGAAAGAATACACAGAATATCAAAAAGAATTGGTGGATGTTCATCCATTTCAGGAGGTGGCATATGATCAAGAACCAATGGTACTGAAGGGAGAAGTTGAAGCTGCACTGAAGGAATTGGTGAAGAACAAGGCTCTAGGAATTGACAGAGTACCCACTGAGATGTTTCAACAAACAGATGCCCCATTGGAGGCACTCACTTGGTTATGCCAAGAGATTTGGAGGACAGCTACTTGGCCGCCAACTGACTGGAAGAGATCCCTATTTGTACCCATTCCAAAGAAAGATGATCTCACAGAATGTGGAAATTATCAAACAATATCATTAATATCACACACAAGTAAGATCTTACTGAAGATAATTAAAAAATGGTTGCAGCAGTTTATTGACAGAGAACTTCCAGAGGTGCAAGCTGGATTCAGAAGAGGATGTGGAACAAGAGATAGCATAGCTGCTGTCAGATGGATCCTGGCTCAAAGCAAAGAATACCAGAAAGATGTTTACTTGTGTTTTGTTGACTATGCAAAGGCATTTGATTGTGTAGATCATAACAAATTGTGGATGACATTGAGAAGAATGAGAATTCCAGAACACTTGATTGTGCTCATGAGGAACATGTACATTGACCAGGAGGCTGTTGTTCGAACAGAACAAGGGGACATTGCATGGTTTAAAATAAAAAAAGGGAGTGAATCAGGGTTGTATCCTTTCCCCATACTTATTAAATCTATATGCTGAGCAAATAATCTGAGAAGCTGGATTATATGAAGAAGAACATGGCATCAAGATTGGAGGAACAATCATTAACAACCAGTGATACACTGATGACACAACTTTGCTTGCTGAAAGTGAGGATGACTGGAGGCACTAACTGATGAAGATTGAAGAATACAGTCTGCAGTATGCATTACATCTCAGTATAAAGAAAACAAAAGTGCTCACAACTGGACCTATAAGCAGCATCATGATAAATGGAGAAAAGATTGAAGTTCTCAAAGACTTCACATTGCTTGGTTCTATAATCGATGCCAATGGAAGCAGCAGTCAGGACATCAGATGACATACAGCACTGAGCAAGTTGGCTGCAAGGGACCTCTTTCAAGTGCTGAGGAGCAAGGATGTGTCCTTGAGGACTAAGGTGTGCCTGACACAAGCCATGATATTTTCAGTCGCCTCGTATACATGTGAGAGCTGGACAATGAATAAGGAAGACCGAAGAAGAATTGATGCTTTTGAGTTCTGGTGTGGGCGAAGAATGCTGAAAGTACCATGGACTGCTAAAAGAATTAACAGATCTGCCAGGAGGAAGTGCAGCCAGAATGCTCTTTGGAAGCAAGAATGGCCAGACTTCATCTCACCTACTTTGGTCAGAGGGGACCATTCCTTGGAGAAGGATGTCATGTCAATAAAAGAGGGGAAGGCCCTCAACAAGATGGATTGACACAGTGGCTGTAACAATGGGCTCAAGTATAGCAAGGATCACGGAGCTGGCAATGGACCGGGTGGTATTTCATTCTGCTGTGCATAGGGTCACTATGAGTTGGTTACAACTCGACGGCATCTAACAACAACAACAACTACCTAGGACCCAAGGTTGACTCACCAAAGGGAGGACTTAATCACCTGGGCAAGCTTCTTGGCTCATTGCAGCTGGGCGGTGAGGGGACAGTTCCTGTGAGGCAGAGGAGCTGATAGGTAGGCAGGTAGCAGCAGAAGTGAGCCCACACCAGGCAGGCCTGTCACTGCTCACCTAGGAAAAATCTGTGTTTCCTCATCCCATACCTTTCCCTTCTGGGGTCCAGGGTACTCATGTCACTGTGGAATACCTCCTGGTCCTTCAAGCCCCTATGAATGTCTCCTCCTCCTCTCAAAAGTCCTCTATCCTATCAGTAGAGGAACCCCCCAGTGCTGAGCTTGAACTCCTGGGAGGACACTCAACTTACTTGGTGGCAGAGCTGGCCTTTTACCTCTCTGACTTCCCCAGTCTGGGACTCAGGTATTAGTTACTGTTTCTCCCACTGAACCAGACACAGGCTGATATACACTTGGCATTCCATAAATGCTTAGTAATCCCAGAACGGGACCAGCACGTACCTGGCACTTATAAACACTTGTGAAATTAAATTGCCTCTCCCTGACTCTACAGAAGTTTCTTCTCTAGGCACCTTGCCAGGGATTTCCTTCTCAGGCCCAGTGGGTCTAGAGGTTGGCTTGTCAGACAAGTCTGTGTGGCCTTTTACTATGCTGGCCAGGCTGAGTGCCCACCAGCTAGCAGTGACCAGCACAGATGGTCCCTGCCCCTTATGGAGCTCACAGTCCAATGGGGAGATGGAAGGTAAACCAGCAACATGTAAGCAGACACTGTAATTTTAGGTGGAGATAGGAGCGGTGAGGAGGACAGAGATGGGAGAGGGTGGCTGGGAAGGGGTCAGAGGAGGCATTTCTGAGGAAGGGACATTGAGGCCGAGACCTGGACTATCATGTGTGAGTGAAGGGATGATTTTGGGGAAGCACAGGCCGGATAAAAGGAACAGCTAGTGCAAAGGCCCTGAGGAGGGCCTGGGCATGGCACGTTGGAGGGGCAGCAAGGAGGTCAGTATGGTGTGAGGAGGAAGCAGACACAAAGGAGGCTGATTAGGTCTGCCTCCAGCTACTCCCTCTAGGAAGTCTTCTTGACCATAACCATCTGTTGAGCCCAGAAAGGTAGTAGAGGTGACCTATGGATGTCCCTGTTGTACAGATGGAAAAACTGAAGCCTGAGATGTGATCATGGAGCAAGTTGGGGTCAGAACTGGGACTTGGTACAGCCTTGGGTCCCTCACCAGGGTATCTTGGCTGAGTGAGAATACCCTCACTCTTTGAGGGCAGGACAAGGCTGTCTGGGGTCATTCACTGTACCACAATTTAGGGCTCCCTAGAGGAGAGAAATCCAATTATCCTCTGGCCTTTTGGGCACCTAGTCTTGTCTTCCCACTCCAAACTCTCTGGGGGCAGCCAGCAAAGCCCTGCTAGAGGGCATAAGGGGGGTGGCCTGCATGCTTCTTTCTTGCCTGGGGATCCCCAGTGTTGGGCTGGTGTTTTCCAAACTCATTGTTATGGACTGATTGTGTCCTCGGTCATGATTACATGTTATTATGTAATTATCCTCCATTTTGTGATCTGATGTAATTATCCTGTGTGTTGTAAATCCTAATCTCTATGATATTAATAAGGAGTTCTGGTGGTGTAGTGCCTAAGGCATTTGACTGCTAACTGGAAGTTTGTCAGTTCAATCCCACCAGGCACTCCACGGAAGGAAGATGAGGCAATCTACTTCTGTAAAGATTTACCACCTTGGAAATCAACAGGGGATTGCTATGAGTCAGAATTGACTTGATGGCAATTTTCTTTTTAAATTTATATTATGTTAATGAGGTAAGATTCAAGGTAGTTATATTAATGAGGCAGGATACAATCTACAGGATGAGGTTGCATCTTGAGTAAATCTCTTTTGAAATATAAAAGATTAAACAAGTGAACAGAGATCAGAGGGACTGGACTACCAACAAGACAGAAGAGCTGAGAGTGCAGCATATCCTTTGGACCCAGGGTCCCTCTGCTCAGAGCCTTGTCAAGTAGGGGTAGATTGATGCCAAGACACATGGAGATCTCCAAGGGACACCAGACCCTCAGATGTTGAAAGGAGACAAGGACTTTCCTCCAGAGTTAACAGAGAAAGCCATTCCCTAGAGTTGGCAACCTGAATTTGGACTTCTAGCCTCCTGAACTGATAATTACATAATATCATGTAATCATGACCTAGGACACAGTCAATCCAAACAGAATAAATTTCTATTTGTTAAAGTCATCCACTTGTGGTATTTCTCTCATAGCAGCACTAGATAACTAAGACTCTCACCTCTGCTGGGCAGTGGGTCACAGAATCACCACAGCTACTGTGGACTGGGCATTAGGCCCCTCATGCTCCCATGAGGAGATGGACATCTAAGAGCTTCAGTGATTTGCTCAAGGCCACAGAACTTGCTTACAGTCGAGAGCTGTACTGTGCAATATAGTAGCCACTCACCACAAATGGCTATTTAAATTTAAATTAATTTAAAGTAAAGTTAATAAGAAATTTAGTTTCTAAGTCATACTAGCCGCTAGTCACACTAATGACTAATCAAACTAGTCACATGTGGCAAGTGGCTACCGTCCTGCACAGTGCAAATAAGAGACATTTCCATCATTGCTGAAAAATTCTTTGAGACAACACGGGTCTAGAGCTATGGTTCCTCGTCCTGGCTGCCCACTGGATTCATCTGGTCCCTACCTGCGAAAAGGTTCTGCATGGTCCCAAGACAGAACCACTGCTCTAGAGCTCCATCTGCCTTATCTACCAGCAAGGTTCTCAGCTCTGAGGTCAGGCCTTTTCTGAGTGTTGGCACCTAACCAACCCATGCTTGCAGGGCCAAGGCAGTCGGGGCCGGGGGGGGACGGACTTGGCTTTGGGGGATTTGCACTCTCAAAATATCTCGGCTGCTCTGGTCCCTGCCCCCCCTCCCCAGACAGAGTGAATGTGGTTGGCATGTCTAAGGGGCTACTTGAGGGTGGAGGAGGAAGGATGTGACTCTAGCAGGGTCCTCCTACTCATGGAATGTGAGTAAGGACTCAGCACACAGAGGCTTCCTCATATGACTTGAGTAGATACCAGCTCTGTGCCCTCACACCTAGAAGCTGCCCCTTGTGAGCCCTGGGCCCATTGACATTACTGTCCCCAGGGCAGCTCTGGTCATACCACCCATTATCTGCAACAGAGAAGGACAGGCCTGAGCTTTTCAGAGGGACTTCCTAATGTCCTCACGAGTATGGCCTTCTGACCAGAGCAGCCACTGCTGGTAGGTGGAGGGCACGTCAGGTAGAGATGAAGGCTTGTGGCCTCACTGGTCCTCCCCCCACCCTGGGCTGCACCTTGCCCTTACAGAAAATTGACCTGCAGAGGCATGCCATTTCCACAGTGGGTACTACTGAGGCCCAGGATTGCAGTGGGACTCCCTTGGAAGGGGCACCCTGCAGAGGTTACTCCAGGGCCAGATTAAGGCATGTGTGGGCCCTAAACACTGATAATCTATGGTGTCACTTCCTCTGCTAACTCACATTCAAATGGGATATGTGAGTTATATATATACATGCATATATGTGTGTGTGTCTTAGCTATCTGTAATAACTTCTTTTTCAATGTGACTATAATGTTAGCAATTGAATGTAAAAGTGATATATGACATTCTAGTGGAATTAGATGAACCGGGTTATAAAATTTTTAGTGAATGCGGGGTATTAAGATTTTCACTATATACCACATTTTCTATCAAAAGAATATTCTACATATTTTACAGCAAAGAAAATAAGTATGTTAACTTAGTTATTTCAACATCAATGTAAAATTCTGTTGATCTCCCACAATGAAAAATTGACTTTCATCACTTTTGCTTTAAATGGTTCATTCTTCAATTTTGATACTCGTTGCATAATAAATGCTATAATTATAAATGGAAAAATGAAAAGATGCCATAAAAGAAAATTTACTGATCAGAAAACAAATATAACAAATTACTATATTTTATTTTAGCTAGATCTTTCGTCTCTAACACGTTAAAATTAAAATATTTCTATTCTTTGCTCTGACAAATTCTTCAGTGATTTTGACACAATTAAGCTGCTGAACAATATCTACTTCCACATATAATAAGGATAATGAATCAACTCTGTCTTGAATCATTGATGTTTGCTGAGTCTCTTTAGGAACTAAAATGAGTGTTCTGTTGTACTGTTTGTGATCATTACAGTTAGGAATATTTTGTTGTTGTTATGTGCCGTCAAGTCAGACCCAACTCATAGCAACCCCTCCTTGGGTTTCCGAGGCAGTATCACTACGGAAGTAGATTGCCCAACCTTCCTTCTGAGGAGTGGCTGGTGGGTTTGAACCTCCAGCCTTCTGGTTAGCAGTCAAGTGCCTTAGGCACTATGCCACCAGAGCTCCTAGTTAGGAATATAGGTAAAGCAATTTCAACATTGGGAAACATGCATTATACTTCTTCTACTATGGAATCATACATGCCTGTTGTTGTTATGTGCCATCGAGTTGGCTCCAATTCATAGCGACCCCTCCTTGGGTTTCCGAGGCAGTATCACTACGGAAGTAGATTGCCCAACCTTCCTTTCGAGGAGTGGCTGGTGGGTTTGAACCACCAGCCTTCTGGTTAGCAGTCAAATGCCTTAGGCACTATGCACACATGCCTACATGTATTCAAATGGGATATGTGAGTTATACATATACATGCATATATATGTGTGTGTCTTAGATATCTGTAATGTAACTTCTTTTTCAATGTGACTATAATGTTAGCAATTGAATGTAAAAGTGATGTATGACATTTTAGTGGAATGAGATGAACCGGGTTATAAAATTTTTAGTGAATGCAGGGTACTAAGATTTTCACTATATACCACATACCACTACATGAGTCAAATTTGTCTTTATTGAATCTGTAAACTTAGTTCTCACTTAAGAATGAAATTGTCGTATTTCTTTGTAAAGGTTTGTATTTATGCCATCAGGATAAGCCTGCACTAATTTCTGGGATGCCTTTATGCCTTCTTCATCAGGTATATCCACATTGTGTAAGAAGGGAAATCTATTTGAAAGAACTTCATACCCTTTCATTCTTCTTTTCATGCACGATTAAAGTGTGTCAATGATGGGGTAGAACGTGATTATGCAAAATTGATCTCTGGCACTCACTACTGCTGGAGCACTTCTGTCATTATTTGTTTCTTTGTAATGCTCTGTGATGGTGACCTGCTTGATAATCAGTATTTGGCAGTATGTATTTTGTTGTGTTTTCATAATCTCTTAAATTATGTAAATACCCTGTTAATGACAAATAGAGATGTGTGTATGCCTTTAAATTTACTTCTGAATCTTGGAGAACTTGACTTGTCTGATGAAAATACTGTAATATATTATTCCACATACCAAAAATCCAAAACCACGTAACCAGCATAAATACATACCCGACTGCTGACATTTTATTGGCGATGTTTTCAGCTTCTCTTTTGGTGTCTCCTTTTTGTGTCCTGTCTTCAGCAATCTTTTCTAAAGCATCTAGAAACTGAGTGGACGATTCCAGGATTACATTCATTGCTATAGCACGCACTTTCCCACGTGTCTGAGAAAGGAATTTAATACTCAATCATTTGCCTAAATGTTATAAGAATTGCCTGTTGGTGAGTACAAAACAACAACAACAACAACAAAAACAAAATCACAACCAAACTCACTACCATTAAGTCGATTTTGATTCATAGCAACCCTCTTTGGGTTTCTGAGGTGGTAAAACTTTACTGAAGTAGATTGCCTAGTCTTCCTTCCACGGAGTGGCTGCTGGGTTTGAACTGCCAGCCTTCTGGTTAGCAGTCAAGTGCCTTAGGCACTACGCTACCAGAGCTCCCCTATAAAGATTTATACCCTTGGAAACCCAACAGGGGATTGCTATGAGTCAGAATTGACTTGATGGCAATTTTCTTTTTAAATTTATATTATGTTAATGAGGTAAGATTCAAGGTAGTTATAT
>NW_006921910.1:2992791-2993341 GCF_000298275.1 Orycteropus afer afer | reverse complement strand
TATTGCATTTGCATTGTCGTGGGTTGGCATATTCTTCTCTTCCGAGCATCTCCTTTACAGCCTGGGTACTACATTAGAACAATCAACCATGGGAGATCAGAAGGAGAGCACTTGCACAGGGCGATAGTTGAGAGGGCAGGAATGCACAAGAAAGGAGGAGACAGGGAAAAGGTAACCACAGGAAGTGGAAAGAGGGCTGTTACATTATAGGGATTGCAGTCAATGTCATGAAACAAAATGTTTATGAACTGTTGAATGGAAAACTAATTTGCTCTGTAAACTTTCGCCTAAATCATCATCATCATCATCATAAATTAAAGGCTAAGAAAATCCTACAGAGCAGTTCTAGTCTGTAACACATGGGATCGCTATGACTTGAGGGCAACTTAACGTTAGGCAACTACTTTCATAGTGTTGTTGTTATGTGCCATCCAGTTGGAGGACTCATAGCGACACCTCCTTGGGTTCCCGAGGCAGTATCACTACGGAAGTAGACTGCCCCATCTTCCTTCCGAGGAGTGGCTGGTGGGTTTGAACCGCCAGCCTTCTG
>NW_006921910.1:2981328-2992691 GCF_000298275.1 Orycteropus afer afer | reverse complement strand
GGGTTTGAACTGCCAGCCGTCTGGTTAGCAGGCAAATGTCTTAGCCACTATGCTACCAGAGCTCCTACAAAACCAGAGCTCCTTCACTGGTGAGTAGAGGGGTCAAAAAATGTATGAAGTAAGTGAACAGTAGAAAAAAAAATCAACTGCTTCCAGACAATAATCTAGTGTGCTATACCCCACACGACTAAGTGGGTATGCAGCACATGGAAGATGGTATATGCATTATGCTAAAATTTTCTGTTGCATGCCTTTAAAATGCCCAGACATAGTGGCAGCATTGTCATAGGACTGTCCTCTGCACTTAGAAAAATCAATTTGTAGACTTCATATAAATAGTGAAGTACTTGATTTACAATTTCTGTACCGACATACCTTTCTTTAATTTCCTGAACCAAAGTAGAGGGACTGCCTCTACAACCAAGCTGGTGCACCACAGTGGCTTTATCTGCTGTGGCTCAAGCTGACCAGCTGTTAGTTTGGTCCTTTTCCCTGGGTAACGAGGGAGAGAAAATAGGAGCATGAGAAGCCCTTGGTCTTTATCACTTTTTCCTTTTTTAAAAAGTTACTATTTGGGTGAAAGTTTACAGAGCAAATGGTTTTTCCATTCAACAATTCATATGCATTTTGTTTTGTGACATTGATTGCAATCCCCATGATGTAACAGTACTCTTCCCACTTCCTGTGTTTACTATTTCCCTTCATCCTTCTTTCCTATCCCTTCCTGCCTTCTGAGCTTTATCGCTGGGCAAATACTGCCCTTTTGATCTCGAATGGTGGATTGTCCTAATGACTGCATACCTCCCTGGTGTTACTGTTCACTGTACGGGCCTATCATTTGGCTGAAAATTGACCCATGAGAGTGAGTTCAGTTCCTGGCTTGAAAGATGTCTAAGGGCCATAGTCTCAGGGGTTCCACCAGTCTCTATAAGAACAGTAAGTCTGACCTTTTTTTTTTTTTTTTATGATTTTGAGTTTTGTTTCACATTTTTCTCCAGCTCTGTCAGGAATATCCTATTATGGTCCCTTTCAGAGCAGTCAGCAGTGGTAGCCAGGCACCATGTTGTTCTGGTCTCAAGATCATGGAGGCTTGGGTTCACATGGTCCATTAGTCCTTTGGACAAATTTTTTCCTTATATCCTTGATGTTCTTCACTCTTCTTTGCTCTAGGCAGGGAGAGATTAATAGTTTCACCTTATATGGCCACTCACAAGCTTTTAAGGCCACAGTTGCTACTCATCAAAGTAGGATGTAGAACACTGTCTTTATGGACTATGTTATGACAATTGACCTTAGTGTCCCTTGAGACCATGGTCCTGAGCCCCCAGGCCCAGCAACTCATTCCTTCCAAGTGTTTCTTTATAGCTAAGAAGTTTACATAATTTTGCCCCCTGTGTGCTCTACTATATTCGTGGATATGTTTGCAGCATACATAAATGCTCATGTAGAAATAAAATATCCTCTGTCAAACCTATATATTTGTGGGTGGTAGACACGTATTCACCTGGGTGAAGGGAAAGGCAATATACAATAAGGGGAGGTCACCACAAAATGAACAAAGGACAGGAAGACACAGGGAGGAGCATAAGAGTTAAAGGCAAGAAAGGTAAATGCTATTACATACTCAATCTTGCAATAACAGTAGTAACAATAATCTGTGAGTGCATACATAGACATTCAAGTTAAACGGGTGGGAAGGCTAATGGACTGGTACGATTTTTTAAGCTAGAAAATGTGATAAATCACTTGAGACATTTTCCATGTTTGAGTTAGATATTTTAAAAAGATTATTAGCTAATCTGTATGAGAAACATCAGGAGTGAATCTATAAAAAAACTGAAATACTGAAGTATACTTATTTCACTGAAAATAGTTAAACTCTATCTCATATTATTAATTCTTCACATATTGTTTTAGATATAAAATGGGTTGTCCTTTCAATGGCTGTTACTATATGTGTAACATATATGTACATATATGTATGTGTGTGTATGTGTGTGTGTATGTTGTTGTTATGTGCCATCAAGTCTGACCCAACTCATAGCGACCCCTCCTTGGGTTTCCAAGGTGGTGTAATACAGAAGTAGATTGCCCAACCTTCCTTCCGAGGAGTGGCTGGTGGGTTTTAACTGCCATCCTTCTGGTTAGCAGTCAAGTGCCTTAGGCACTACACTACCAGAGTTTGGTATCATATAGTTTATTGACCAGGGTACAGAATCAGGTTTTAATTCCGTGATTAACTAATAATGCAGTTTAGGTCAATTATGTAACATCTTTGAGTCTGGGTTACTCATGTGCAAATGAGAATGGTAAGACTATCCTCCTAGAGGTGTCAAATGATGTATGTGAAAGTATAACACAAATATTTATTGAGCAACTTCCATGGGCGTGGCACTGAATAGGACCTCAGGATTAACCAATAAACAAGAAAGGTACAGTCTTGGCCCTGGTGGAGTTAGAAGCTTACATTCTAATTAGGTAATGTGTCAGAGCTGGTTATTGTTTATCAAATACCTATTTCCTCAGCTTCCTTTTTTTTTTTTTTAATTTTGACTGTGATTTGGGTAAAAGTTTACAAGCAAATTCATTTTCCATATAGCATTTCATACACATTTTGTTTCATGACATTGACTGCAATTCCCTACAATGTAACAGCTCTCTTCTCATTTCTTCCCTGTAGTCGCCTCTTCCTTGTGTCCTTCCTTCCCATGCACTCCCACCCCTGAGCTATCTCTCAGTGCAAACACTGCCTTTCTGTTCTCCCACAATTGATTGATTACTCCCAGGAGAGTATCTACCTGATATAAATATTCACCCATATGCTTGTTGTTTGGCTTGAAGTCACAGGAATGAATTCTGTTCCAGACCTGAAAGGTTACTAGGGACCATAGTCTCAGGGGTATCACCAGGTTCTATCACACCAGTAAACCTGGTCTTTTTTCTGTGTGTGTGTGTATGTGTGTGTGATTTTGAGTTTTGTTCCACATTGTTCTCTCACTCTATCCAGGATCTCCTGCACTGATCCCTTTCTGAGTGGTTGACAGTGGTAGCTGGGTACCATCTAGTTCTGGTCTCATGGTCATATAGACTGAGGATCGCATGCTCTACTTGTCCTTTGGACTAATTGTTTCCATTTGTCTTTGGTTTTCTTCATTATTCTTTGCTCTGGATGAGAAAAGGCCTCGTTGCATCTAAATGGGCACTTGCAAGCTTTGAAGACTCACCAAAGTAGGATGTAGAACAATGTTTTTGCGTGGTATGTTATGCCAATTGAGCTTAATGTCCCCTGTGACCTGGGTCCCGAGCCCACAGGTCCAACTACTCACTCCCTCAGGGTAGCTGGCTGTGGCCAAGAAGCCACCACAACCTTATCCCTTCTCACCCCTTGTCATTACCTGGACATTCTTATTAAAACAAAACAAAACAAAACAAATCCCTCACTGCCTTCAAGTCGGATCTGAGTCATGGCATTCTTACAGCACATACAAATATGCACATAGAAACATCATCTGCCAACCCTATTCATGGTAATGGGCACACTCCCCCCTGCCTAGACATATCTGTTCATTTAGCACGTCCACTCATCTACCTACCCATAGATCAATGCTTGCTATCACTGAAAACGCAGCACTGTATGCGCAAAAGGGTTCATCTTTGTTGTCTGTACCTCCTGTGCACCCCTCTGTGTCTTCTTCTTCCTCAGTGCCACCATGTTGATCGCTCCCTTTTGATATATTGCCCTTCCCTTCACCCATATCAATACTTGTCTCTACCATGTTACCATATGTTGAGATGGGACCTGCTATAAGTTGATCAACTGAGCAACAATTTCAAGTCAACCACCCAAATTTCCATTTTGTGGGCCCCAAACCACTTTATTTCTTCCTTGGAAAGACAGTCCATGTTCAATGATTGATATAATGAGAGCAACAGTGTGTTGCAAAATGGCTTTCCAAAACTAAAGTTCTTCATTAATTTGTGTTTCTAGTTTGAGTTAAGCCAAAACTATGCCTTTGGTTTATATATGACAAGATGCAATCTCTGCAACCTGTTTTCATGTTTGTCAATCATGTTTGAGTTGTGCCAATTGCTAAATCCATCCATAGCAAATTAAGAATTTAATGATTTAGGACTGAACAGTTTGCAAACACAACAATACACAGAGCCAACTGATGGAGAATACAGCAGCTATTCCTCATATAATTTTCACCATTAGCTTTGTACCCTAGAAATATATTATGGCTATAGAACCTTGTTTGTTTACCATCCAGAAAATTTTACATGAATTTTAAAATGGTCCACTGTGATGTTGACAATTGCTTGGCCCTCTTTTGATCCAATAATTTACATAATTAAAAGAAAAATTTTTCCACAGGGCATGATCTTTATTTCTGCTATTTATGGGGTCTGTAGATATGACAATTTCATATTCCAAAACAGTTTCACTTTCTACACCATTATTACTTTTTTACCACATGTGGAATGGATGCAGAATTGGGCACAAATTCTGTTACATTTGTATTGCTATCAGTAATTTCAGTATTAGTGGTCCTACTGCAATGATTCACACCCATTAAACTCAAGTGTTCAAGGGAAAAAGTTTCTTCTGAGTCATTGCATTTTAAACAAGAAGTTCATTTTGGAACTGTCTTTAGGGATTCACAAATCCTTTTCATCTTCTGCAAGCTTTTGTTTTTGCACTCCACTTAGTTGTTCCTGTTTACTTAACCTGAATATAAAATTATGTTACTTTTAAAATTTGGCTCCACTGTAGCAAATAAATTTGAATAACTGAATATAAATAAAATTTATAAAACAAGAAAAATTTATAAAATAAAATTTACATTTAAATTTAGATGTTAATACAAAAATTTTGTTTGAAATTAGTAAGTAAAAAAAAATGGTTTGGAACACATAAGTTAGTTCTTCAGGTCTGAGACAGTTGAAAGAAACAGTATTTACAAACAGTTGGAAATAGTTTTGTTTGTCGTATGATGTTTGTTGGTGGGCTCTTTGCAGATCACCACGTTTTTCGTCTTGAAATAATGCTTAAAAACTTGCACATTCACTTTCCATCCTTTGATGCTGCACCTTCACAGTTCACTGGACTACTGCTAAGAACCTGTGGGGGGGGGGCAAGAGCAATCACAAAGCATATGATACACATACTAGAGTATGTGCAATCTGAAGATGCATTTTGGTTCGCTTTGTACAGGACAGGTCCAGATATGTCATGAGTTACATGATTGTAGTGCTACTGGAGAGCTCTTATGTGGTCAACAAGAGAAAACCGAATGAGAGATTATACTCGATTGGTCAGAAATGAAAAGGAAAATATAATTGTTATCGTACACAAAATTTATAAAGTGTACATGTGATTTCTTTGTGGAATTGGTCATTGCCCATATTTGGAGAAACATACATAATTGATGTAACAAAAGCACCACTTCTCCACGAACAAGTTTGTTTTGTGAGTTATAACAATATCTATGATTTTCTTAAAATATAGTCTGAAGGGGAATGGAAAATAGAATACATTTATATAATTTTTATTATCTAAATATTCATTTATTTCCTTGAGGAATTGCTCAATTTCCTTACACAGAGATACATAAATATTCTGATCCAAAAAACCAGACTCACTACCACCAAGGCAATTCTGACTTATAGCAACTCCCTATTGGGTTTCTGGGGAGCTCTGGTAGCATAGTGGCTAAGGCACTTGACTGCTAACCAGAAGCTGGCGGTTCAAACCCACCAGCCACTCCTCGGAAGGAAGATGGGGCAATCTACTTCAGTAGTGATACTGCCTCGGAAACCCAAGGAGGGGTCGCTATGAGTCAGGTCCAACTTGACGGCACATAACAACAACAACATTGGGTTTCCGAGGTGGTAAATATTTACGGAAGTAGATTGCCCTGTTGTCCTTCTGCAGAGTGGCTGGTGGGTTTGAGCCACCAACCATATGGCTAGCAGTCAAATGCCTTAGGCACTGTGCCACCAGATCTCCTTAGATACTCTGATAAAATATAAAAATAATATTCTGATAAATGCCCTTTGTTGCTTTCTTGGAAGACAAACTTAGAAATATACTCATTGTAACAAAATAGAAACATATTTTGCATGATAATAGTGAATTTTACACTATTAATATGCCTAATACCTCATTTATTAGCATATATAGAGTGATATCAAGGACCTCTGGTAGCATAGTGCCTAAGGCATCTCATTGCTAGCCAGAAGATGTTGTTGTTGTTGTTGTTTGCCGTCGAGCGACCCCTCCTTGGGTTTCCCCCTCCTTGGGTTTCCGAGGCAGTATCACTACTGAAGTAGGATTGCCCAACCTTCCTTCCGAGGAGTGGCTGGTAGGTTTGAACCGCCAGCCTTCTGGTAAACAGTCAAGTGCCTTAGGCACTATGCTACCAGAGCTCCTAGCCAGAAGATAGGTGGTTCAAATCCACCAGCCACTCTGCAGAAGAAAGACTGAGCAATCTACTTCCATAAAGATTTACTGCCTCAGAAACCAGTGGGGTCACTATGAGTCAGAATAGACTCGATGGCAGTGGGTTTCTTTTTTTTTTTTTTGGTTATAGAGTAATATCAAGCACTGCGTCCCACACACAGACAATAAAAAACAAAGCTCACTCGATACATAATTAAAACTTTCATGTTAGATAAATATTATTTCCAGTATTTTTGACATTTGCTATGTTAATATTAAATTATTACCTATGTTAGTATTATATTAAACTTATGCCAGATTGTTTCTGTGTGTATGCCAAGAATATTTTAAAGTTATAAATATTGTTATTTATAAAACTTAGAATATAACTTTGCACATAAATGCTATACAGTTAAAAAGTAACTTGATTGAATTCATTGCAGTGGTTGACTTATTGGAGTTCCGACTGGTTGTTTACCAGTATATGCACAAGAGCATACCTTTGTGTTAGTATCATGGCAAAGAGTTTGCTGGATCTCCTGTCTGGTGTTGCTGGATCAGTAAACATGGCTGTGCAAGACAGTTCTCTCAAAATGGATCAGAGACGTGTTATCTATTAATATAATCTGTCCTTGCCCAGTAACTGCTCATGTTGTATCCAGTTGTATATTGGATGAACGTAGCAAGAGTTAGACTCAAAAGCCCATCCTTACCTCTTATTTATGAGAAAGAAAACATATACTCCCAAGAGACTTGCTGAGATAAGTTTCAATTACATGGCAGAGGACTGACTGTAGGACACAGATGTCAATGAAGGTGTTGAAGTGGTAGGGGCCTCATAGCTTAAACAACCCTTATGACCCTGTGTGAACTTTATTTCCAGCCAGCACATCCTTACGCCCTGGAGTTGGTATCAATTTCATTAAGGCCCTGCCAGTTCCCTTCCACTGTAGTGCTTGTTTTCCTTGTGTTCTGTCTGCTTGGTATCTGTGGGTCTTTGTTTTGGACAACTGGTACCCCTGTTTTGTTGATGCCCTTAGTACATGCTTCCCTTGCTTCTTGGGTAATCTGTCTGCGTCACTCCTATAACAGGTGGGCCTGTTGCCTACAGCCCCATCTGTGAAAGAGTCTCTTTTGGCTCACTGTAGCCCTTGGAGGGGACATGTGGTCCCCTGAGCCCTCAGGACCAGTCCCCACAAGTCCTGTCTGAATTTGTGGCTTCACAGTCTGGCCGAACTCTTGACCCCACCTGCTCTGTTCCTGGTTCCTAGACACTCCATGTTCAGCATTGTTACCAGACCTTTGCCAAGGCTGTTCCTTGCACTTAACTGCTCTTCATCTCCTCTCCTATGTATCCATGCTCTCTCCCCATGCTCCAAAGCACAGGTGTACAGGCCTCTTAGACAAGCTTCTCTGACTACCCTAATCCCTTCTACTTCTTTCCAGGGGAGAACAAGCCCTGCCTGGCACACACCCCATTACAATCTATGAGTGATCTCACAATGACTCATTTATTTATTCAGCTCCCATTCTGTCTAGGCCCTGTGCTGGGTTCAGGGGTACAGTCATATCTATCCCTGGAGCTGACATTCTTGTGGGGAGAAGACAACACAGAAACAAGTCCAAGATGTCAGATGGTGATAATTCACTGGAAGAAAATAAAGAAGGAAAAGGGTGAGTGGTGAGTTGACATTTTAAGTAAGGTGGTCTGGGAAGGCCACACTGAGAAGGTGACGTTTGACAAAGGCCTGATGGCAGGAGGAACTGAGCCAAAAGGACACTGGGACAAGTTAGTTCAAGAATCCTGAGATGGGAGCATGCAGAAAAGCTAATGTGGCTGGAGCAGAGTGAGCTAGGGAGAGTGGCAGGAGCTAACATAAAGTGCTGTAGCAGGTGACAACTCAGCATCAAGCTCTGGTATGAATTTATAGCTCATGGAATCCTCCCTCTTGTACGGCAGCAAGTATACTGTCACACGTCGCTTAATGTCCTCAATACGTTCTGTGAAGTAGGACGTTATGTGATTTGGATGTTGTGCAAACACCATTATTACATACAGGCAGTCCTTAAGATTATGAACGAGTTCCACTCCCAAATCGGTCTTGAAGTTGAATTCATGCCTAAGTCAGAACAGTTAAGTACGATTTGTGTCTAACATCAGTCAAACGTTTGTCTTGCTACATACTATATAGTGTACCTTTCTGTGTATAAAAAACATTAAAGAAACTTTTCAAATACACTAAAAATCTTTAACTTACTAATAGTAATAATGTTTTAATGTGCATTGCAAAGCAGCACCCATTTGTTATTACAAACCTTTATATGTATCTTGAATGTTTAATATAACAAGCTTTAAGGGGTCTGGGACCACGGATGGATATGTAGTTAGATGCTGCTCCAGCCGAAGTTATGTGGAGCATACCTGTGTTATTATGCCTATTTTGCAAATGAGGACACTCAGGCTTGATGAGGTGAGGTGAGTCCCACTACATCACCCAGCTTAGAGGTGACAGGGCCTGGATCCACCTCCAGGTCTGTCTGACCTTGGGATGAGCCCTGGGCTGCTCTGCTTAGAGTTTCCAACACAGGCCACCAGTGGCTCAGGACAGACAAATAACATTGATGGGGACTTCCAGGCACAGGTTGTGCTAAATAGGCCAGTGGTGATAATCATGTCCTTCCCCCTCCTTTCTGTGCCATCCTGGAATGGCCTTGGTCCTTGGGCAGGGGCTTAGAGAGTGATGACGAGGGCTACAAGAGCTACAGGCTCTTATAAGAGGCCCTTCCTATGGGCTTCACACCAGGATGGAGACATCCCTGCCACTGTGAGTCTTGAAAAACAAGCTCCCTTCTCTCCCCTGACCATGGAAGATCCCCACCATTGAGCCCTTCCAAACATGAAGGCTCTAGTCGGAACTAGAGTCCAATCTGATGGAGGTGTACTTAAGTGGGGGCACTGCCCAGTCAGAAAGTGTAAGCACTGATCTTGGTTTATGCAGGTTGTACCAGCGTGGATCCTGGATGATCTATGTGGAACTGGCGAAGTCAGCCTCTTTGTATTTGTTGGCAAAGAAATGAAAAACAGGAGAGTAGTAGCACTGCCAGCTCCTTCCCCCTAGTAGGTAAGGATACAAGACAGTGGGATTTAGAAAGTCTAGGGAGGGTGAGGAAATCTTCCAATGCCTCTTACTTTGAGCAAATCTAACATTTGAAAATCATTTTACAGAATTTCTCTAAATTCAGTTTTATAAATTATGAACTCCTGTAGGCCATGGGTGTTCCATAGCAAAAAGTGACAAAAACAAAACAAAAAGCCACCCAACAACAACAACAACAAAAGAACCCTTAAGTTTAATTGATAAACTTTCCTGTATTAGATTTTTTTTCTTCCTTAACTGTTTTTCCTTAAATGTTTGGCTGGCAAGCAAGAGGACAACTGAATAAAATGTGAATGTTGCTGGGAAGGCTTGAATACTGTCCTCTGAGCAGCAGTGAACAATTTTGGGGTGTGTGTGAGTGAACAGGTATGCGCGTAGTTGTTTTAAAGGGAGTTTCATAGTGTCTGACTTAAATTAGCCCAAACATTTCTAAGGTTAAGTATATTCTGTGCCAAATCACAGTGGAGATGAGATTAAGAGTATCTCCACTTCTTGTATGTGGCCTCCAATCTTCCAGAGCCAAATGAGAGACCTACTCCTCCACATACAACTTCCCCCACTAACAGCTGACTGAACCAGGCTCTAGTTTGCAGGTCCAGGGACACCATCTCAGGATGCAGTGAGAAACCTTAGGACATGTGAGATCCTAATTAGTGTTGGAGTCTGGTCAACCTAGCCTGCCAAAAGGAGGTGATGGAAGGTTCCTGGATCTTGCAAAACATCCGGTCCAGGTCAGTTCCAGGTTGGGATGATGCCCAGGGTATATAGGCCTTCCAAGGCAGAAAATAAGCAGGGGCGACCTCTCGTGGCAAGCCCCTGGATTGCCTTCTTCCTTCTTTTAAACATGTAATTTATAACATCGGGAGCTCTGGTAGCGTAGTGAGTAAGGCACTTGACTGCTAATCAGAAGGCTGGCGGTTCCAACCCATCAGCCACTCCTCAGAAGGAAGATGGGGCAATCTACTTCCGTAATGATACTGCCTCGGAAACCCAAGGAGGGGTTGCTATGAGTCAGGTCCGACTCGACGGCACATATTTATAACATCAGAAGGGACCAGTCTGTACAAGTTCAAACGAGGAACACTCTCAACGACATGGAATGACACAGTGACTCCAACAATGGGCTGAAACACAGCAACAGTTGTAAGGACGGTGCAGGACTGGGAAGCATTTTATTCTACTGTACACAGAGTCATTATAGTTGGAATAGCACTATAGTTGGAATAGCACAACAATTTATAACAGCTCCTCAGGTCTAAGAGGTTCCTGGGTAGCCCAAACGGTTTGCACTTCACTGCTAACATAAAAGTTGGCTTGCTAGAACCACCCCTAGCAGCACCACAGAACAAAGGCCTAACAATCGGCTACAGTAAAAATAAGTAACAGCCAAAGACGCTATTTCTACATACGTATTTGTATGTGCTATATGAATGAATGTTCATATATGTAATAAAGCTAACAGGAAGCAAAGTTATGGTAACTTCTTAGCCACACCCAAACACCTTGAGGGAGACGTTGGACCTGTGGGTCGCAGGGGACATCAAGATCAACTGGGATAACATACTACACAAAAACATTGTTCTGTATCTTTTTTTTTTTTAATTTTATTTTGATTTGGGTGAAGATTTACAGCGTAAATTCACTTTTCATACAGCAGTTCACATAATAAACTTTGTCTCATGTCATTGACCAAAATTTACAATGCAACAGCTCCCCTCCCACTTCCTCCCCATAGTTACCTCTTCCCAGTGTCCATCCCTCCA
>NW_006921910.1:2973339-2979238 GCF_000298275.1 Orycteropus afer afer | reverse complement strand
TTGACTGCTCACCAGAAGGCTGGCGGTTCAAACCCACCAGCCACTCCTCGGAAGGAAGGTTGGGCAATCCTACTTCCGTAGTGATACTGCCTCGGGAAGGGTCGCTATGAGTTGGGGCCGACTCGACGGCAAACAACAACAACAACAACAGAAAAACCAGGCAGGCCTGTGTGCATTGGTGCTTTAAGGCAACACTTATGTATCGACCCACGTGTTCTTCACTTCCGGGATCCTTAAGTGCCTGGCTTCAAGTGCCAAAACCCAGCCCTGCCGCGTGGTGTTATGGGAAATGTAGTTTCATCTTTTTCGAGACCGAATCATAGGGGAGCAACTTGGAACTACATTTCCCAGAAGACTGTCCTCGTCGTCATGTTAGCCCGGTAACCGGCCGGTGGGGAAACCTCTCATCCTGGTCTTTTTTTAAATTTCTCTGGAGGAATGAGCAACAATGGACAGAAACCTCAGGCGGCGCAGTGCGTGGGCTGCTTGGCCTGGTGCAACTGGGCGCGGAGGCTGCGGAGCTTGCTGTAGCTCTGCTTCGGGTCTGGGGCAACAAGCTGTGGCGCCGCCTCTCCTTTAATTGAGGTAGGCGGGGCGCGATGGCGCGACCCGCGTTGCTATTGGCGGCGGTTGGGGGCGCGGAAACTGAACCTGCTTCAACGGCTGCGGCGACTGCCTCTTGTGACTTCTCCGGCGCCCCCAGTCCCGCCATGGCCACACCGATCCCGGTAAGTGACTGCTGGCGGCGAGCGCCCGGGTCTGTCTCCCTGCTGGGGTGATGGGCATTTGGGTGGCGTGGTGGCTGCGAGAGTGTCAGGTGGGACGCCGGGTTCCGGGCTGATCCTCTCCTACCTCAATTTATCTGTGCAGGGAACGCTTGGTCAGGGCACTTACTGAGAGCCTGCTGCGTGCCAGGCCCTGTGCAGAGCCACTGGGACGAACAAACCAGTCCCTGCCCCAGGGTTTGCATCTTAGTGGGGGAGACAAGCACGACAGACTCGAATGTGTGATCTGGGGTTAGTGTCAGGCCTCTCTGTCTTGAGCAGTGGGCGACTGGCTGGGAGCCTTGTTGAGGGCACACCCTGCTCAACAGGGGGAAACAGCAGGCCGCTGGGAAGTCTGGGTTGGCCATCCTGTCTGAGTCCCAGGCTCCTTCAGAGGCCAGAGGAGAGCAATCCAAAGCCCACTTCTTTTTCAGGGTTGCTTTGCACCTGCCTGGCTCTCTGTTTGGATGGAGAGTCAGGGAGGCTGGGTGGTGGCCTATGGCCACCTTCTGTGTCTGGGGATTTGGCTAGAGGGTCCAGGCTGGGATCCAGGCCTTTAGACTCCTAATTTGGTGCCTCCCTCCCCTAAATAAACCACTGCATTGGGGGAGATGAGGCTGACAGGGAATACAGAACCTGTAGGATTAAGGGAGATGGGGGCCTGGTGGGAGGTTTCAGGGGTCCTCAAGTCAGGGCTGGACCTGAACTTACCTCTGCACACTGAGCCTGGAGGTGGATACTGCCCTGTTCTTGTTCTTCCAAGAGGCTCAGGTGACAGCTGAGTGGCCATGGAGTAATTACTACTCTGTTGTGAGGGCCCCCTAACTGGCACTGCCTTGTGTTGTTGAAAGGGAACTCAGACAGATGTGTTGGGGGTGGAGCTGGGCACAGAGCCTTGGGGCCTTTGTTCTGAGCACTGCTCTGTGTGTTGGTGACTGCCATGCTTTGCCCCAAGGGCATCTTTTACTAAGAGGATAGCTTGCTGGGCTCTCTCTATACTCCTTTGAGGTTTCTGATGTTTGGAATGGAGGGGGGTGGAGATGTTTGGATGGCTGAGACAAGAGCTGCTGTGTCTCTGGAATATTCTTTCCTTTGATGGTGCAGTGGTTAAAACATTCAACTGCTAACCAAAAGGTCGATGGTTTAAACCTACCAGCTGCTCCAATGGAGAAGGATGAGGCAGCCTCCTTCCATAAAGATTTACAGTTTTGGAAAGTCTATGGGGCACTATAGGGCTGGTGTGAGTCAGAATTGACTCGATGGCAGTGGGTTTGGTTTTTGGTTTTGTCTTCCTAAGCAGTGGCTGAATGACCATACAGGCACACCTTGTTTTATTGTACATTGCTTTTTTTGCGCTTCACAGATAACTGTTTTTTTCACACAAATTGCAGGTTGTTGGCAACCCTGCCACCAGCAAGTCTTTTGATGTCATTTTTCCAGCAGCATGTGTTATTTTGTGTCTCTGTGTCACATTTTGGTAATTCTCAGAATATTTCAAACTTTTTCATAATGCTTTGCACACTTAATAGACTATAACCAAAAAACAAACCCACTGCCATCGAGTCGATTCCGACTAATAGTGATCCCCATTGGATTTCCAAGGTGGTAAATCTTTACAGAAGTAGATTGCCCGATCTTGCTTCTGCAGGGTGGCTGGTGGGTTTGAACCACCAACCTTCTGGTTAGCAGTCCGATGCCTTAGGCACTGTGCTACCCGAGTCAGATCCGACTCACAGCGAGCCCTCTGGTTTCCGAGGCAGTATCACTATGGAAGTAGATTGCCCACCCTTCCTTTCGAGGAGTGGCTGGTGGGTTTGAACATCCAGCCTTCTGGTTGGCAGTCAGATGCTGTAGGCACTACGCCACCAGAGTTCTTCAGTAGACTATAGTATAGTGTAAGAGGAGTTCTGGTACAGTGCCTAAGGTATTTGACTGCTAACCAGAAGGCTGGCTGTTTAAACCCACCAGCTGCTCTAGTGAAAGGAAGATGGGGCAATTTACTTCTGTAAAGATTTACTGCCTTGGAAACCCAGTGGGGATCTATGAGTCAGAATTGACTCAATGGCAGTGGGTTTTGGTTAATACAGTGTAAACATAATTTTTATATGTTATATAATTTTTATATAAAAATTGTATGACTTGCTTTATTGTGATACTCACTTTATTGTGGTGGTCTGGAACTGAACCGCAGTATCTCCAAGGTGTGCCTGTATATTATTTGTAAATATTTCTTCATTCTATGTTTTCACTTTATTATGACATAGCTTTATTGAGATGTAATTCACGATATCATACAATCAGTTCAGCCATTTACAGTATACAATTCAGTGATTTTTTTAGTATATTCACAGATATGTACAACTATCACCACGTTTTAGAACATTGACATCACTTCAAAAAGAAACCTCTTATTGTTTTGCTACACTCACCTATCCCCTCACCCTTATCCCAGTCCTTATTGTTGTTCGGTGCCCTGGAGTTGATTCTGACTCATAACAACCCCATGTCACGGAGTAGAACTGCCCCATAGGGTTTTCTGGGCTCTAATGTTTATGGTCTTTTCTCTGGCTGAGTGACTCAGTGACACAACAAAAACAATTTTTATGGGAGCAGATCACCAGGTCTTTCTCTTGTGGAGCTGCTGGTTGGGTTCGAAGTACCAGCCTTTTGGTTAGCAGCAAAGCGCATAACTGTTGCGCCATCAGGCTCATACCCCAGCCTTATTGTTGTTATGTGCTGTCGAGTCAGACCTGACTCATAGCGACCCCTCCTTGGGTTTCTGAGGCGGTATCACTACAGAAGTAGATTGCCCAACCTTTCTTCCGAGGAGTAACTGGTGGGTTTGAACTGCCAGCCTTCTGGTTAGCAGTCAAGTGCTTTAGGCACTATGCTACCAGAGCTCCTACCTCAGCCCTAAGCAACCATTAATCTACTTTCTCTGTAGATTTCTCTGTTCTGGACATTTCATTTGAATGAAACCATATAATATATGATGTTTGGAGATTGTCCTATTTCACTAGCTTGTTTTTGAGGTTCATGCATGTATCAGTACCTGTTCCTTTTCATGGTCAAGTAACATCCCATGTATAGGTATACCACATTTTGTTTATCCTTTTGCCAGTTGATGAACATTAGGGTTGTTTCCACCTTTTGGCTATTGTAAATAATGCTGCAGTAAACATTTGTGTGTTAGTTTTTGTGTAGACATGTATTTTTAATAAGGAGCCCTGGTGGTGCATTGGTTAAGCACTCAGCTGTTATGTGAAAGTTGGGCAATTCAAACCCACCAGTAGCTCTGTGGGAGAAAAGATCTGGCCATCTGCTCCTGTAAAGATTATATAAAGCCTTGGAAACACTATGGGGCAGTTCTTTGTCCTGTAGGGTCACTGTGAGTCAGAGTAAGCTAGATGGCACATAACTGCAACAATGTATTTTCTTTTCTTTTTGAACTTTTTTTTTTTGTAATTTGGGTGCAGTTTTTGCAAAGCAGATTTGTTTTACATTCAACGGTTTATGCACATTTTGTTTTGTGAAACTGATTACAATCTCCATAGTGTAACAGCTCTCTTCCCACCTAGCTTTCTCCCTGTGCAAATGCTGCCCTTCTGAACTCCTGTTACAAGGAATGCATCTCCCTGGTTTAGTTGTTCAGCTCATAGGCCTATCTGTCGTTTGGCTGAGAGTTAAGCCACAGGAGGGAGTCCAATTCCAGGCAGGCCTGAAGGGTGGCTTGGGCTCATGGTCCCAGGGGTTTCACTAGTCTCTTTCTGACCAGTTATCCTGGTCAGTTTTAGGTTTTTGAATGTTGTTCCACATTTCTTCTACTATTGTGCCCAGAATCTCCAATTTTGATCTGTTTCTGAGTGGTTGACATTGGTAGCTGGGCCCATTTAGTTCTTCTGGTCTCAGGGACGAGTAGGATGAGGTTCCCATAGTCTGTTAGTTCCTTGGACTAATTGTTTCCATGTATCTTTGATTTTTTTCACTCTTCTTTGCTCCAGAAAAGGAGAGACCCATAGTTGAAATAGATAGCCACTCACAAACTTTTAAGACCCCAGGTGCTACTCACCAAAGTAGGATGTAGAAAAATGTTTTGCATACTGTGTTGTGCCAATTGAGCTTGGTGTCCCAAGTACATGAATCCCAAGCCTGCAGACCCAGGGACTCACTCCCTCAAGGTGCTTGGTTATGGCTAAGAAGTTATCCTAACTTTGCACCCTGTGAGCTCTGTAATGTATATGGACACTTTTTATAGCACATACAAATATGTATGTAGTAATATTGTCTGCCAGACCAATGTATGGTCATGGGTATATTCCCTTTTGCCTACCCATCCTGATCTTGCCTGTCTGTGTATCCACCCGTAGTAAGGAGTGCGACGTAGATTTGTGTTTGTTATTACTGAGAATGCAGTATTGTGTATATAATCGTATTTACCTTTGTTGTCTGCACTTCTTGTGCACCTCTCTGTCTTCCTTTTCCATAGTGTTATGGGGCTGGTCACAAACTTTTTTAAAATTGTGATTTGGGTGAAAGTTTACAGAGCAAATTCATTTTCCATTGAACAGTTCGTACACATTTTGTTTCATGACATTGACTACAACCCCCATAATGTGATAGCTCCCTTCCCACTTCCTCCTTGTGGTTACCTTTCTTTCCTATGTAGTCCTGCCCTCTGAGCTATCTCCCTGTGCAAATACTGACCTGAACTCCTGTGGTTGATTGTTCTAAGGAGTTCACCACCCCGTGTAAATGTTTACCTTATATGCCTGTCTGTTGTTTGGCTGGGAGCCACGGGTGAGTTCAATTCCAGGCCCAAAGGGTGACTAGAGGCCATGGTCTCAGGAGTTTCACCAATTTCTGTCAGACTGATAAGCCTGATCATTTTTTTTTTTTTTTTTTTTATGATTTTGAATTTTGTTCTATATTTTTCTCCTACTCTATCTAAGATCTTCTATTTTGATCCCTTTCCAAGTGGTCAAACACTTTTGTTATAATGCCTTTCCCTTTACCCAAATCAATACATGTCTCTTAACTGTTGTTGTTGTTGTTGTTGTTATGTGCCGTCGAGTCGGCCCCGACTCATAGCGACCCCTCCTTGGGTTTCCGAGGCAGTATCACTACGGAAGTAGGAT
>NW_006921910.1:2972269-2973239 GCF_000298275.1 Orycteropus afer afer | reverse complement strand
CATACTCTTCTGCGCCCTGAGCTGTCTCCCTGTGCATAAGCAGCCCTTCCTTCTCCCATGATTGTTCTCTCCAGGGCGTGTGTTCTATACCTTTTGAGTTGTGGTGTTGGCAAAGAATACTGAATGTGCCATGGACTGCCAGAAGAACTAACAAATCTGTCCTGGAAGAATTGTAGCCGGAATGTTCCTTGGAAGCAAGAATGGCCAGATTTCGTCTCACCTACTTTGGTCATGTTGTCAGAAGGGATCAATCTCTGGAGAAGGATATCATGCTTAGCAAAGTGGAGGGTCAACGAAAATGGGGAAGGTCCTCAAAGAGATGGATTGACATAGTGGCTGCAATGATGGGCTCAGGTACAGCCAGGATTGTGAGCTGGCACAGGACTGTTCTGTTGTACATAGGGTCGCTATGAGTCAGAGCTGTCTCCATGGCACCTAACAACATCCTACTTTGGTGAGTAGCAACTGAGGTCTTAGATGCTTGCCAGCAGCCATCTAAGTTGCAACAATTGGTCTCTCCTCCTCTGGAGCAAAGATTGAAGAAAATTAAAGACTCATGAAAAATCTTTAGTCCAAGGGACTAGTGGACCCTGAGACCAGGAGAACTAGATGGTGCCTGGCTACCACTGTCAACCACTTGGAAAGGGATCAAAATAGGAGATCCTGAGTAGAATGGGAGAAAAATGTGGAACAAATTCAAAATAATAAAAAACACCAGGCTTACTAGTCTGATAGAGACAGGTAAAACCCCCGAGACTATGGCCCCTAGTCACCTTTTTGTGCCTGGAATTGAATTCATTCCCATGACTTCCAGCCAAACAACAGACAGGCCTACAATGTGAACAATCATACCAGGTAGGTACACTTCTTAGTGGGAGTCAATCTGAAGCCAGAGTTCTAGCAGCCTCCAGGAAAATCTTTAACCAGAAACCTTTTAGTGTCAGTAGTGCTAACAGAACTTTTGTAATTC
>NW_006921910.1:2969251-2970765 GCF_000298275.1 Orycteropus afer afer | reverse complement strand
TGGGTTTGAACCGCCAGCCGTCTGGTTAGCAGGCAAGTGTCTTAGCCACTATGCTACCAGAGCTCCCTAGTCAGTAATTTTTCCCTCCCATCCTTGGTAACCAACAAAGAAAATTTCCTTCCCTGTGAAAACCGTTCCTTGACTTTATAGTAATAGACTCATGTAGTATTTCTCATTCTGTGATTGACTTACTGCACTCAGCATAATGTCCTCCAAGTTCATCTACATTATGGGGTAATTCACAGATTCTTTATTATTCTTTAATGTGCAACAACATATCTTCAGTTCTCTTGGGTATATACCTAGGAGTGGAAGTGCCCGGATCATATAGTAACTATGTTTAATCTTTTGAGGAACAAACAAACTGTTTTCCAAAGTGACTGCACCATTTTACATTCCTACCAGCAATGTATGTAATTTGACCAATTTTTCCACATTCTCTCCAACACTTACTATCTGACATTTTTATTCTAACCATCTTAGTGAGCATGAAGTGATATCTTATTGAGGTTTTGATCTTCATTTCCCTGATGACTAATGATGCTTATTAGCTGTTTGGATATAGTCTTGGAAGAAATGCTCACTCAAGTCCTTTGTCCATTTTTTAATTGGGTTATCTTTTTATTATTGAGTTTAATATAATTTTATTAAGAAGCTCTGTGACTTACGGTAAGATGGAGGAATAGGCAGACAAGCGACACAGACCCTCATCAACAAAGAAAAGAAAAACCAGTTGACAGAGATTCAGAAGATAATCCTGGAGCCCTGAACTTTGAAAGGAACTATACAGAAGTGGATTAGGCATCAACTAGTGCAAAAACCTGAACGAAAACTGTCAGTGCAGAGTCGGTCAGAGCTGCGGACTGTCAGGCATTCTGACTGGACCAACAGCCTGACTGTTGGGACCTGACAATTGACTTACAGATCAGCCCTGGTGACCAAAGGCTGCAGGAACGACTGCATTGGTGGCCTATGACTAGAAAGGGAAACAGCAAGGAGGGAGACAACCTGAGCTGTGGACTTTCCGCCATCCGGAGGGCGCAGCCATTTTGACTGGTCACATGTGGCAGCCATTTTGGATATTTAAAGTGACCGAGGGCACAGCCATTTTGAATGTTTATAAGTAGCAGCATTTTGGATATTTAAAGTGATCAAGGGCACAGCCATTTTGAATGTTTACAGGCAGCAGCCATTTTGGATATTTAAAGTAACGGAGAGTGCAGCCATTTTGAATCTTTACAAGTGGCAACCATTTTGGATTTTAAAGTGATAGCATTCTCATTTGGATTCCAAGGTCGGCAGGGACATACGAGAGGCTGACAACAGGAAAGGAGACAGGTGGTGAGTGTATAACTGCTGTTAACTAGCCAATAGAGGAACACAGTGCACTACTTATGTAGCTAACATACAAATAAAACAAAGAAAATGAAAATCGTGGGCAAGTCACTCCAACATACAATCACCAATTAAATATAAACACAAAAACCTCACAATGCCTTGGAGACAACAGAGCA
>NW_006921910.1:2966664-2967491 GCF_000298275.1 Orycteropus afer afer | reverse complement strand
AAAAAAAAAAAAAAGCATTGACCCATATCACTTTAGTTTTGTGTATTTCACTGTACATAAATTAGATCTCAATACAATGCATTAAAAAAAGGGGGGGTTTCCTTGTCCCTGAAACATCCTCGGCTGGAAAGCATTTAAATATTTTAATCTATTTTGGGTTCAACATGGTGCGGACTAAAGCAGAGCGTGTCCCAGGCACCTACCGAAAAGTTGTGGCTTCTTGAGCCCCCAGGAGAGTGCTTGGTTGCTCCCCCTCTGCGACTAACTCCACTTTGCTTTCGTCCAGGAAAGCTGAAAATAAGTATGCAGGAGGGAATCCAGTTTGTGTACGCCCAACTCCAAAATGGCGAAAAGGAATTGGAGAATTCTTCAGTCGGTCCTCTAAAGATTCAGAAAAAGAGAATTGGATTCCCGAAGAAGGAGGAAGTAGTGGCTTAGGAAAAGGAAAGAGAAAAACAGTCCTTTGCAACCTGATCACACAGATGATGAAAAGGAATAGAACTTATTTCAATTTTGACTAATGTCTCCTGTTTACTCTGGTACTCTATGATGTAAATTTGCATAAACGTATTTGTTCCAATTAGGTTTGTTGAATGGCATTTGTTTTAAAAATTAGGCTTAAATTTATTCAAAAGCAAGTAGTTATGACATTGGAGTTTGTAAGATTAATATATGGCTACTTAGGTTAGTATTCAGTATAATGCAGTATTTGGTTTCCTCCTTTTACCTCTTATTAAGCTTTTTGTTCTTGCTAAAAACAAATCATTGCATGGTGTTCTAATTATAAAAATGCTGTGTTTGAGATTTGCTTTGATCTTTGTACTGTT
>NW_006921910.1:2922692-2962904 GCF_000298275.1 Orycteropus afer afer | reverse complement strand
TTTTGTTCCACATTGTTCTCCCTCTCTATCAAGGATCTCCTACATAGATCCCCTTCCAAGTGGATGACAGTGGTAGCTGGGCACCATCTAGTTCTTTTGGTCTCATAGTCGTATAGGCTGCAGATCGGATGCTGTACCAGTTGCTAGGACTAATTGTTTCCATAAATTTTGGTTTTCTTCATTCTTCTTTGCTCTGGACGAGGAGAGACCCGTCGTTGCATCTAGATGGCAGCTTGCTAGCTTTTAAGATCCCAGTTGCTACTTGCTAAAGTAGGAGGTGGAACAATGTTTTGAATAAATACTTACTTTCATAATAATAATAATAATAAAAAGCTCTGGTGGTGTAGTGGTTAAGGCATTTGGCTGCTAACCGAAAGGTTGGTGGTTCAAACCCACCAGCTGTTCTGCGGAAGAAAGATGAGGCAGTCTGCTTCCGTAAAGATTTATAGCCTTGGGAACACATGGGGTTTGCTATGAGTTGGAATCATCTTGATGGCAGTGAGGTTGGTTTTTGGTTTGGAGACCATATTCAAACATGATTTGTAAGTATTTTTTCCCATTTTGTACGTTGTCTTCTCACTTTCTTGATAGTGCCCTTTTATGCACAAAAGTTTTTAATTTTGGTGATGTCTGATGTATCTGTTTTTTCTTAAGCTGCTTGTGCTTTTATTATTGTTATCTTTTTTTTTTTTTTTTTCTTTAACAAACAGGAGTTTATTCTCTTACAGTTTGAAGGCTTTAAGTATGAGTTCAAAGTGCCAGGCTCTAGGGGCTGGGTGAAAGCCCCTCAACCTTGGGCTTCAGCTCTGCCTCCTGCTCCCAGCCCACTGAAGCTGGAGGCTTTTCTTCACTCAGACAGCTGCTGCCTGTTGAGGCTGACAAGCCCAAAGTTGACAAATAAAATGGCACAGTCCTGATATTACCAAACCACATGGCAGGCCATTAATTCAAGTCCACTGAAAGTCCTAGGATCAGCAGAGCATGGCAGGCTGCTGAACAATGACACGGCTGCACGCAGGGTTCAGAGTTGCTTGTGGTTTTGATGTCATACCTAAGAAATCATTGCCTAGTCTAAGATGATAAAGATTTACCCTGTGTGTTCTCTGAAGAAGCAGCCCTGGTGGCACAGTAGTTAAGTGTTTGGTTGCTAACTGCAGGGCTGCAGTTCAAATCCACCAGCTACCAGTTGCTGCATGGGAGAATGATGTGGCAGTCTACTTCCATCAAAATTCCAGCCTTGGAAACTCTGTGGAGCAGTCTACTCTGTCCTGTAGGGTCACTGTGAGTCAGAATCTACTCTGGGGTAGTGGCTTTGGTTTTTGTTTTTTTCTTCTAAGAGTTAAAGTTTTGGCTCTTACAGTTAGATCTGTGGTCCATTTTGAGTTAATTTTTGTATATGGTGTGAAGTAAGGGTCCAACTTCATTTTTTTTGCAGTGTGGCTATCTAATTGTCCCAGCTCTCTTTGCCCATTGAATGCTCTTGTCACCCTAGTTGAAAATCAATTGGCTATAGATGTAATGCTTTATTTTTGGATTCTCAATCCAATTCCATTGGTTTATATATCTGTCTGTATACTAATACCACACTGTTTAGATTACTATAGCTTTGTAGTAAGTTTTGAAATTGGCAAGTGTGAGTCCTCCAACTTTGTTCTTTTTGGAGATTATTTGGGCTATTCCAGGTATCTTGCATTTAGGATTTGTTTATTAATTTTAGCATAAAAAGGTGGCTGAAATTTTTATAGGAATTGTGTTGAATCTGTAGATCACTTTGTGAGTATTGCCATCTTTATGTTATTTTGTCTTCTAAACTGTGAACATAGGATGTCTTCTCATTTACCTAGGACTTTAATGTTTTTCAGTGATGTTTTGTAGCTTTCACTATACCAGTCTTGCACTTTTTTTGTTAAATTTACTTCTAAGTATTTTTTATGCTATTATAAATGGATTTTTTTATTTAAAATTTTTATTTTTCAGCTTGTTCATTGCTAGTGTATGGAAATACAGTTGATTTTTATATAGTGATCTTGTATCCTGCAACCTTGCTGAACGCATTTATTAGTTCTAGTAGTTTTTTTAATGGGTTCCTTAGGATTGTCTATTCATAAGATCATGCCTGAGCATTTTTAAGCCCCCGTACCTGTTACAGGAAGAGTCTTGGCCCCCAGAGAAGCCTCTTCCTCACTCACACTTTACACCTTTGACCCACACTCTCCTCCAGGAGGACCCCTCGCTGGAGAGGCATTTTAAGGGCCACCGAGATGCAGTTACCAGTGTGGACTTCAGTCTCAACACGAAGCAGCTGGGTAAGAGCAGGCATCCTGCCACAGGCAATAGGTTATGAGCGAGTGAACTGAGTTTCCACCAGGGGAGTGGAGCTGGGAGGGTGCAGAGCACAGCAAAGACACAGTGTTCTTCTGGATCTGCATCTTGCTTCAGCTTGCCAGCTGATGGAGCTGGGCTTCACAGCTTCATTTTATACGCACAGAGGGTGAGGCTCAGGTTAGGGTCCTTATTAGGTCACACAGCCTCTGAGGATGGGACTGGGGTCTGAGATTCTCCCTGCATACCCCAGTTGTCTTTTGGGCCCGGACTGTGGAAAGGTCCCAAGGAGTTGCTCCTTTTCCTTGAGTCTTTACTGACTCTGTTGTCCACAAATAATCCAGGCACACTTTGTTGAGGATACCTGCCAGTGAGAAGGATGTTGAGCAGACCTGGCACCCCATCACCCCATGACCCTTGTGCAGCAACTGAGTGTCTCTCTCCCCTGGCTGCTTGGGGGCTCATACACAGCTGTCAGGGCAGCAGCTTTCCTGCTGTCATGGATGAGGCTTATGCTTTTATTCCACAGCTAATGTCCCCTGCCCTAGAGGCTGTTGGCCTCATGATACTTGTAGGTTAAGAGGGAGTTGCAGTTATTTTTGGCCTGTTTTGGGGACCTCTCGATTGAGGCAGGCCTTCTTCATGAAAAAGACCCATTGGGGTGGGCTGGTGTCCAGTGTTGGGAGGACTTGTCTAGTGCCCACAGGGTGTGCTTGTGGGAGACTTAGAACCTCACAGGGGTCAGTTTGCCCAGAAGATGCTGGGACAGGTGGAGCTGGATCTGTCAGGGGCTGTGATCTGCACCCACCCTCCCCCCACTGTCCAGGTGGAGGCTTGAGGCGCTCTGGTAGTGTAATGCCTAAGGCACTTGACTGCTAACCAGAAGGCTGGCAATTCAAATCCACCAGCCACTCCTCGGAAGGAAGGTTGGGCAATCTACTTCTATAGTGATACTGCCTTGGAAACCCAAGGAGGGATCTCTATGAGTCGGGTCCAACTTGATGGCAGTACCGTACCGTATAAAGCCTGGGCCACAGTGTTACCCACTCTCCTCAGCCAGTGGCTCCATGGACTCATGCCTCATGGTTTGGAACATGAAGCCCCAGTCACGTGCCTACCGCTTTACGGGCCACAAGGATGCTGTCACCTGTGTGCACTTCTCCCCCTCCGGCCACCTGCTTGCCTCGGGCTCCCGTGACAAGACTGTCCGCATCTGGATACCGAATGTGTGAGTTCTAGACTTTGAGGGGCTTACCCGGTGCTAGTGCCTGTGCTGCCCTCACTCTAGTCCCCATCCTAGCTCTCTTAACTGATCATTGGGACCTCCACCCTGCTTCTGACGAAGTGCCACAAGAAGCCTAGGCTTCAGTTGGAACCTTCCCCTTGGGTCAGGAGGGAGGCACTGAACTGACCTTGGCCTACCTTGAAGGGGTTCCAGTGCCAGCTGCCGAGTGCACGTGGTGAGGACAGTGAGCTGCTGCTGTTGGGGAGACTCTGGCCTCTCTTTGGGGACTGAGGCACTCAGGCCTGAATTGACTTTGGGTGGGGCTCCTTCAGGGCAGGGGCAGGGAGAACTTCTATGTGCTGTGGGCCTGCCTGTTGCTGCCTTAGGTCTCCTGACTCTCTGGCTGCCTGTCCTTGCAGCAAAGGCGAGTCAACTGTGTTCCGCGCACACACGGCCACGGTGCGGAGCGTCCACTTCTGCAGCGACAGCCAGTCCCTCGTGACGGCTTCTGATGACAAAACAGTCAAAGTGTGGTCAACCCATCGCCAGAAATTCCTGTTCTCCTTGAGCCAGCACATCAACTGGGTCCGTTGTGCCAAGTGAGTATCTAATTCCCTGGAAACCCTTGAGGGGTACAGAGGGACAGGTGCCAAGTGTCAGTATCATGACCTTGGGCAAGCTACTTAGCCACTCTTTAACCTCCCTGAGCCTCATTTTTCTTATTTGTAAATGAAAATAATAGTAGTTCCTACATTGTAAGTTGTTGGGATGCTTTAGTGTGATGATGCATGAAAAGTAAGTCCAGTGCCAGCCACAATGGCCCTGCAACATCTGCTGATGCAGCTCAAGCCAAATCAACAGGGGCCACTTATGAATTATAGCAACAAGACAAAGAAAAATGATAACGTCACTCACCATACGTTGACTCCTTGTTCGTCACATCAGTCCTGCAAGCTATGGCTGCAGTTCGTACTTTGCAGACGAGGAAGCTGAGCCTTAGCTCTGTGTAGCATCTTATCCCAGGGCACGTGGTGGGGATAGGGCAGAACTGGCCTTTGGACTCAAGTCTCTCTAACACTAAGATGATCTGCTTTCCTCAGGGATGTGCTGCTCCCTGGGTGGAGATTTTATTCCTCAGCTGCCAGATGGAGTCCAGTGTGGGACAGACTTCTGAGTGTGGTTGGCCTAAAGGCTGGCCCTCCCCTTAATGTGTGTGGGCGTGTTATGGGGGTAGGGAGCCAGGTGACCTGAAGGTCCTTTTAAAGTTTGAGAATTGTAGGCACAGATGTGCCTACTTCCAGCTTATTCTGTTCCTTTCAACAGATCTTTCTTATGTCAAATCTCTTTACTGCAAGGGAGTAGGTGGTGCATGGTGTGGGGACACTGGGAAACCATGAGAGTCAGAGGTCAGGAACTCGAGAGCTGTGATTCTCTGGGGACCCTACACAAGTTGCTTGGCTCCCTGTTATTGTTGTTAGGTGCCATGGAGTTGACTCAGAGTAATAGTGAACCTGTGTGCAATAGTACAAAACACTGCCCGGTCCTGTGCCAGCCTTAAAATCCTTGCTATACTTGAGCCCACTGTTGCAGCCACTGTGTCAGTCCATCTTGTTGAGGGCCTTCCCCTTTTTCCCTGACCCTCCACATTAGCAAGGATGATAGCCTTCTCTGGGGAATAGCCTTCTGACAGTATGACCAAAGTAAGTGAGACAAAGTCTGGCCATTCTAGCTTTCAAGGAGCATTCCAACTGCACTTCTTCCAGGACAGATTTGTTAGTTCTTTTGGCAGTCCATGGTACTTTCAGCATTCTTCCCCAACACCACGACTCAAAAGCATCAACTCTTCTTTGGTCTTCCTTATTCATTGTCTAGCTCTCACATAGGAGCTCTGGTAGTATAGTGCCTAAGGCACTTGACTGCTAACCAGAAGGCTCACGGATCAAACCCACCAGCCACTCCTTGGAAGGAAGATGGGGCAATCTACTTCCATAGTGAATACTGCCTTGGAGTCGGGTCCAACGACAACAACAACAGTTCTCACATGCATATGAGGTGATTGAAAATACCATGGCGCACCTTAGTCTTCACAGAGACAACTTTGCTCTTTAGCACTTTAGAGAGGTCTTTTGCAGCCCATTTGCCCAGTGCAATACGTCGTGTGATATCTTGACTGCTCCTTCCATTGATGTTGATTTTGGAACCAAGTAATATGAACTCTTTAACAACTTCAATCTTTTCTCCATTTATTGTGATACTGCTTATTGGTCCAGTTGTGAAGATTTTCATTTTCTTTATATTGAGATGTAATCCATACTGCAGACTGAAGTCTTTAATCTTCATCAGTAAGTGCTTCAAGTCATCCTCACTTTCAGCAAGCAAAGTTGTGTCGTCTGTGTATTTCAGGTTGTTAATGAGTTTTCTTCCAATCCTGGTGCCATGCTTTTCTTCATATAGTCCAGCTTCTTGTATTATTTGTTCAGCATACAGATTCAATAAGTATGGTAAAAGGGATACAATCTTGATGCACCCCCTTCTTGATTTTAAATCATGCAGTGTCCTCTTGTTCTGTTTGAACGACAGCCTCCTGGGCTATGGGCATAGGTTTCTGATGAGCCACAATCAAGTGTTCTGGAATTCCCGTTCTTCTAAATGTTATCCATAATTTGTTAATGATCCACACAATCAAATGCTTTTGCATAGTCAATAAAACACAAGTAAACATCTTTCTGGTATTCTTTGCTTTCAGCCAAGATCCATCTCACATCAGCAATGATATCCCTCGTTCCATGTCCTCTTTCTGAATCCAGCTTGCATTTCGGAAAGTTCTCTGTCAATATAATACTGCAACCATTTTTCAGTTATCTACAGGAAGATTTTACTTGCGCATGATGTTAATGATATTGTTCAATAGTTCCCACATTCTTTGGAATCACCTTTCTTTGGAATGGGTGCAAATATGGATCTTTTCCAGTCAGTTGGCCAGGTAGCTGTCTTCCAAATTTCTTGGCATAGACAAGTGAGTGCCTCCAGCATGACATCTGTTTGTTGAAACATCTCAGTGGGTATCAGTCAATTCCTGGGGCCTTGTTTTTCACCAATTCCTTCAGTGCAGCTTCGACTTCTTCCTTCAGTACCACTGGTTCTTAATCATACGCCACCTCCTGAAATGGATGAACATCGACCAATTCCTTTTGGTGTAGTGACTCTGTGTATGCCTTCCATCTTCTTTTTTTTAAATTGTAATTTGGGTGAATGTTTACAGAGCAAATTCACTTTCCATACAGCAGTTCACACACACGTTATCTCATGACATTGACTACAATTTACCCCAATGCAACAGCTCCCCTCCCACTTCCTCCTGATAGTTACCTCTTCCCTGTGTCCATCCCTCCATGCACTCCTGCCCCCTGAACTTTCTCCCTGTGCATAAACAGCCTCTCTTTCTCCCATGATTGTTCTCTCCAAGGAGTCTGTCTACTTCAGGTACATGTTCAACTCATATGCCTGTCTTTTGTTTGGCTGGAAGCTACAGGTATGGGTTCAATTCCAGACCTGAAGGGCAGCTAGGGGCCATAGTCTCAGTGGTTCCACCAGGTTCTATCAGAGCAGCAAAGCTGGTCCCCCCCCTCTTTTTTTTCCAAATGATTTTGAGGTTTGTTCCACATTGTTCTCCCACTCTATCCAGTATCTCCTACATAGATCCCCCTTCTTCCTCTGAGTGGTTGACAGTGGTGGCTGGGAGCCATCTAGTTCTTCTGGTCTCATAGTTGTATAGGCTGAGGATCACACCTTTCATCTTCTTTTGATGTTTCCTGCCTCATTCAATATTTTGCCTATAAAATCTTTCAATATTTCAACTTGAGACTGGAATTTTTTTTTCAGTTCTTTCAGCTTGAGAAATGCCAAGCATGTTCTTCCCTTTTGGTTTTCTAACTCCTGCTCTTTGCACATTTTATTAAAATTATTGGCTTTGTCTTCTCAAGATGCTCTTTGAAATCATCTGTTCAGCTCTTTTATCTTGTCATTTCTTCCATTTGCTTTAACTGCTCTTCCTTCAAAGGCAAGTTTCAGAGTCTCTTCTGACATCCATTTTGGTCTTTTCATCCTTTCCTGTCTTTTTAACAACCTTTTGCTTTCTTCATGGATGATATTCTTAATGTCATCCCACAGTTCCTCTTCTTTTTGGTCATTGGTGTTCAGTGCATCAAATCTGTTCTTCCAAAAAAAAAAAAAAAAAACTGACTGCCATCGAGTCAGTTCCAACTCATAGTGACCCCTCCTTGGGTTTCTGAGGTGGTATCTCTCCAGAAGTAGATTGCCCAGTCTTCCTTCTGAGGAGTGGTTAATGGGTTTGAACCACCAGTCTTCTGGTTATCAGTCAAATGCCTTAGGTACTACACCACCAGAGCTCCTAATCTATTCTTTAGGTGGTCTCTAAATTTAGGAGGGACATGATCAAGGTCGTATTTTGGTTCCCATAAACTTGTTTTAATTGTCTTCAACTTCATCTTGAATGTGCATATTAGCAGTTGATGGTCTGTTCCGCAGTCAGCTCCTGGCCTTGTTTTGGCTAAAGATATTGAGCTTCTCCATTGCCTATTTCCACAGATGTAGTTGATAAGATTCCTGTGTACTCCATTTGGTAAAGTCCACCTGTATAGCTGCCATTTATGTTGTTGTGAAAAGATATTTGCGATGAATAAGTCATTGGTCTTACAAAATTCTATCATGTGATCTCCGGCATTATTTCTATCACCAAGACCGTATTTTCCAACTACCAGTGATTCTTGTTTCCAACTTTTGCATTCCGATCATCAATGATAATCAACACATCTTGATTGCATGTTCGGTTAATTTCAGACTGCAGAAGTTGGTAAAAACCTTCAATTTCCTCATTTTTGGCTTTGTTGGTTGGTGCGTAAATTTGAATAATAGTAGTATTAACTGGTCTTTGTTATAGGCATATAAATATTATCCTATCACACTGACAGGATTGTACTTCAGGATAGATCTTGAAACATTCCTTGTGACAATGAATGCCATGCCATTCCTATTCAATTCGTCATTCCTGGCATAGTAGATCATATGGTTGTCTTATTCAAAATGACCAAAACCAGTCCATTTCAGCTCACTAATGCCTATGATATCAATCTTTATGCATTCCATTTCATTTTTGACAACTTTTGGTTTTCCTAGATTCATACTTTGTACATTCCATGTTCTGATTTTTAATGGATGTTTGCAGATGTTATTCCCATTTTGAGTCATGCCACATCAGCAAATGGAGGTCCTGAACGCTTTACTTCATCTACATCATTAAGGTCCACTCTACTCTGAGGAAGCAGCTCTTCCCTAGTCGTATTTTGAGTGCCTTCGGACCTCCAGGGCTCATCTTCTGGCACTATATCAGACAGTGTTTCAGGGCTATTCATAAAGTTTTCCAGTAATATATCAGACTGTGTTTCACTGCTATTCATAAGGTTTTCACTGGCCAATTCTTTGAGAAGTGGATGGCCCCTTCCTTCTTCCCAGTCTGTCTTAGTCTGGAAGCTCTGCTGAAACCTGTCCGTCATAGGTGATCCTGCTGGTATTTGAAATACTGGTAGCATAGCCTCCAGCCTCACAGTAACACACAAGCCACAACAGTATGACAAACTGACAGACGAGTGGTATCCCACTAGGAGCGCTCTTTCCTTTAGGGAGGTCCCTGGTTGTTCTAGAGGGATCTTGTAATCAGTTTCCTGAGAACAGGAGGCCAGGCCAACAAATTGGGGGTGTCAGGGCCACATTGGGCCTTTGGTTGTGGGTCCTTAGGACCTCCCTGCCTTTTTGTCAGAGGGTTCTGTTTTGTTGATCCAGATGCATAGTCAAATGTAGACTTGAGAGGACCTGGGTACAGGATAACTGATGCTGATGGTGGGATTGCAGTCACCATAGTGTTAACGATGCTGGTGGTCAGCACTAGCCCCATGTTGCCCTGTGTAGTGCTGGGCTTTCATGCAGTATTGTTCTCTGTACCAACCCTGCTCTGTAACGGACCCCATTCTTACCCCCTCACAGATACAGTGGGGAAGCCACTTGCCTGGGATCACTTGGGGTCAGAGAAGGATATGTGACCTGGGCAGTTGCTAGGTCAGGCTGTGGGCATTGCAGGGGAGGGTACAGCATGGAACATGATGTGTGGTGCCTGTCCTGTCTGCTGACCAGTGGCTTGACTGGTGCTCTGCCTGGTGCAGATTCTCCCCCGATGGGCGGCTCATTGTGTCCGCTAGTGATGACAAGACTGTCAAGCTGTGGGACAAGACCAGCCGGGAGTGTGTCTACTCGTACTGTGAGCATGGCGGGTGAGTCATCCACACACCCTCTTCTCCCCATAGGACACTCAAGCAAAAGGCTCTGTTACTGAAAACCCAGAGCCACCCAACTGACCTTTGGGACTGAAGGCAGCGTTCTCCACTTATAGTTTAAAAAGTGTCACTGGGACTTGTCTTTGATGAGTCCACCTCAAATTACAGTGTCTCCTTGCTCCCCCTTGGCCACCTAGTAAAGAAGCATGACGGGAGAGCTAGTGTTCTGGGATGAAGGAGCAGTGTGAGCAGATGTACAGGATGGGAATATGTTGGACATCTTCACATCTGTTTTGGGCCAGGGAAGACCTATAGCATGTGGCTGCCCTGTCTTCCAGCTTTGTCACTTATGTGGACTTCCACCCGAGTGGCACGTGCATTGCTGCTGCCGGCATGGACAACACTGTGAAGGTATGGGATGTGCGGACTCATCGGCTGCTGCAGCATTATCAGTGTGAGTGTCCAGTGGCTTCTCACTATGGGGCCATGCTGGTGCCAGGGGTCTAGTTCATTGCTATGGTGCTTAAACAGCCTGTGCTGTGTGAAGATGGCCTTGGTGGGTGGGTAGAGTCTAGACCTGTTGGGATCTCCAGGGGTGGGTAGTCTGTGGCACTGCTCTCCTGGTTTGGAACCTTGGTCACAAAATAAGCATGGTGCTTCCTGGCTTCTGCCAGGCCCCTTGAAGCTCTGGTAGCATAGTGCCTAAGGCACTTGACTGCTAACCAGAAGGCTGACGGTTCAAGCTCACCAGCCACTCCTCGGAAGGAACATGGGGCATCTATTTCTGTAGTGATACTGCCTCGGAAACCCAAGGAGCGGTCGCTATGAGTCGGGTCTGACTTGATGGCACATAACAACAATAACAGCCAGGCCCCTTGGTGCCCACCCATGAGACAGCAGAGCCTCATGCACACTGCAGGGCCAGACAGGGAGCCTCAGTGGATATCTGGCCAGGGCTTCCCTTGAGGTTCTGTGGACTCACGCCACTCACCTCCCCCTGTAATGGAGGCTTTATCCCCCCAGGATGATCTGTGGTGAAGGGGCCAGGGCTATTAGTAGAGGTCAGCATTGGTGGGACCTTGGCCACCTCTGGTCCCATGGTGTTTTCCACAGATGTGGATCTATGAACCATTGAGGGAGAGTGGACCTAGCTAGAGACCAGACTCTAGAGCCAGACCCAGGGCTCTTCCCTCAATTCATTTGTCGCCTTCGGAAGGCAGGGCAATGCACATGGTCTGGGGTCAGGCTCCAGGTTGGGTTGAATATGATGACGGTAAGGTAGCTAAGGGTATTGTGGGTGTAGAACTGGTCTGCATGAGTATGGCTGGACAGGGTGATGAGGCCCTCAGTGCCGGGGATGAGGCTTGGGGAGGGAAGCTGGTAAGGGACCACAGGAGGAATTGGAAGTCGTGAAGTAGGCAAAACAGGGGTGGGCAGACTGGGCTCAGGGCTGAGACCAGGAGGAGTCAGAACTGGAGTTGTGTGAACTGTGGTGGTTGGTTTGGGACCCATTTATAAGTCTGTGGGCTCACTTTCAAAACTTAGGTGTGAAAACAGGAAGAACGTGACTGGAAAAAGGTGTGGGGCTTGAGTTGAACTCCTCCTGCCCCCTTCCCCCTCAAGCCTTTTCCTGGCTGGTTCTCAGATGCTCAAATGGCAGTAGAAGAGCGAGCAGACCTCCCAGGAAGACAGAAAAGAACTTGATCTTAAAGAGCATGTGGTGGAGGATGGGTTCTGTAGCCAGCTCTGGCATTCCTAGCTGTGTGACCTGGGGTAAGTCACTTGACTCCTCTGGGCCCTCTGAGACAGTGATAGTTGTTGTCTCACAGGGTGGTGTTAGGAGGATTACTGAGTTGGTCCATATCAAGAGATTTGCACAGAACAGGAACTAGGTACAATGTTAGTGACGATGACAATAGCACAGATGATGCTAAAGATCTCATTCCTGGTATCCAGGACTCTGGTCTCCTGGGGAAGCCAGCCTGCATGGTCAAGGCTTGCAGTACCCAACACTACCACCAGGTGGCAGGAGCCAGCCACAAGAGGGCTCTTTCCTCCACACAATAGGGCCCTGGGGTTTGTCACTCAGGCTCTTTCTCTCAGAAAGGCTTCTGACAGGGCAACAACCAGGTCTGTCCTCCACGTGGAGACCACACCTCTCCCTTCCCTTCTGCAGGCTCAGAAGCCTATCTTCTGCCTTTGGCCAGGCCTGAGTTAAGGGCTAGGGGGTGGGACAGGTGGGGAGGAGTGCTGGGCAGGAATGGCTAGGGTGGGGCTTGGACAGGGAGAGGGCAGAAGGGAAGGACATCAGCACAGACTCTGTTCTCTGTCTGTAAAAGGTCCAATAATAGTGCTTTCCTCATCAGGTTTGCACAGACCTGGTGGGAGAATCCACATAAGGATTGTAATACAGAGCTGGGCATTTGATTCACTCCACATGGGTCTTGACTGTTGTGGCATTGGGAGGAGAGGATCTCTGCTGACCCTGGGCCTGGTGTAAGGAGGGTGCAGCAGCTGGTACCCTTTGGGGAGGGCTTTGAATTCCTTGGTCTGGCCTGGGTCCTAAGGACATGGCTGGCTGGTGATATGGTAATTGGCCCTGTCACTTGAGGAACAAAAGGATGAGAGGCATCTGAGAGGAAGGTAGTTCAGATCACTGGCTTGGGCAGGGGGCTGGTGTGCCTAGGTGACTGGTAGTAGGCTGTCAATACGTTATATCCAGTTGAGGGCTAGATGTGACAATGGGGGAGGGGTCAGGCTGGTGGCGTGGGTTGGGGAGCTTGAATAGAGGCAGATGCTGACATTGGATCTAGCTGGATGGAGGCTACATCTTCGGGTCCTGAAATTGAGGGGCCACTAGGTCTGCCCTACCTCCCATCAGTGGGGCACTGGGAGGGACAGAGCCAGGGGAATGAAAGAAAACAGTGTCACGAAGTGGGTGGTCAGGTGAGTGGGTGATGCAGAGCAGTTGAGGAGAGTGGTGGGTGCTGGGAAGAGGTCCTTGGGGTTCTGTCAGGAGTAGGCTCAGTGGTGGGTGGGGGCAGGCACTCAGTGGCTGGCAGTGCTGAGGAGGTTGTGGTGGCGGGGGATGAGCACCAGGGTTGTGTGCTGAGTGGCCCCCCCAGGTGCAAGCAGCTGATGGCTCTACTGAGGGTTCAGTCTGCTTTGCTGCTGTTCTTCCCTCTGGTGACAGATGGAGCCACATGGCAAGCTGCAGCGTCTCATTCCTAGTCTAGATCAGAGGCTTAGAGGAGCTTAGAGTATCCTGTCAACATAGCTAGGTGCCCCCTCCGCAGCCCTCTGCCCAATGCATGGTGTGTAAAGGGTATTCACAGGGCAGCAAACGGATCCCCCAGCCAGGTTGACCTGAGCTGGCATGGGGGCGGGGTGTACCTTCTCTGCTGATGGAGGGACCTAGATGGGCCAGTCAGGTGTAGGCGCTTCTTCAGAGAGCTCCGTGGCTGAAGCCCTTTCCCTGTGAGGCTCCCCCAGCCCATTAGCAGCAGCTTCCCCCTACCCTACAGGTGCAGTGAAAGTCTGTTTGGAGGCCAGGAAGGGCTCTCAGCTGTCTGGCAGCAGATGCCTGAGGTGTCTGTGGTCTCTGATCTCTAGGAAACCCAAGGGAAAGAGTTTAAGGATACAGCGATGTCTGTGTCACCCCTGGGGGCTTTTTGGTGCCATTCACTCTCAGACAAGGAGTTTCTTGGCTCTGGCCTGTCACTGCGGGAAGCAGTTCTGATTTCCTAATTCTACCAGGCGCCGGCAGTGCTGGTGGAGCCCTGGGAGTACCAACCCCTGTGGGGGTGGGTGAAGCTCCATATGCTCCAAGCCCACGTTAGGACTGTTCAGACATTTGAACAGCCCCCACCCCGGAACCATCGTGTGCTTTGCGCTACATAGGCATAGACTGGCCCATTATCCGGTGACAGGCTGGTGGTCAGCCAGGCAGGGCTCTCCCTCCAACACATACAGGTGGGCAGTGTTAACCTTGCCCATGGCCACGTAGCTGGGAAGCTGTGAACTTGGGTTATCAGCCCAAGGCCTCCGAGTCTGGCATTATGGCCATATCCCACGCTGCTTCCTTACCCTGTGATAACTCCTGGCATTTTCTTGCCCCAGCTTCCTAGGAGAAGTGGTTTCCTTGGCTGGCTGTCTGTAGGGCTTGGCTTGGCCCTCTCCAGAAGCCAAGTCAGAACTTGGTGTCCTTAGTGCACGCATGGACTCTTACCTCACCCCCTCATCAGACATGGAGGGTTTTTAGGCAGCTGTTCAGGCTGCAAGGCCCACAACTTTTCCTTGGAGTTTTGAGCTGGAAAGAAACCGTTCATCTGGAGGCAGTACATTGTCTCACCTGAGCTGGTGGCTCACTGGCTATTTCCTCCCTGTTCCTAAAGTGGGCGTTAGGAAAGAGAAAATATTTTGGGTGTCCCTTCATTGTTTGAAGAGCACTTTCATTGTTTGAATCCAGAGCCCTTCAGAGACCCAAAGAGGCCATGTCACTGGTAATGTGTGTCACAAGAGCCACCCTGGCAAATAGGCTGAGCCCTTTGTAGCATGGGGCCTGTCCTCCTCCTTGGGCACCAGTGTGTCTCTGGCACTCAAGGACCAGCTGGCTCACCAGAGGTATGAGCCTGCAAGGCCAGGTGGGCTAGACCTGACCTCCTGCCTCCTGAAGCAAGATACACTCTTTGGGGGGGGGGGGGAGATGTCATTTTTAATTAGTCAACCAGTTGTAGTAATCATATGTGGCTGTACTCAGGTGGTTTTTGCCATATTTTACTAAATATTCTTGAAGCATGTGGAATAAAAATTAGTAGTGCCCCATGCCTACTTCCCCAGAGGCCATTCCTGTTCTCTGTCTGGGGCTTCCCTTTACCTCTACACATGAGGAGTGAGGGCCATTCTCTGTGTTTCTAATAGTCTTTCACTTCCATCTTTGTTGTTATGTGCCATCGAGTCTGACCCGACTCATAGCGACCCCTCCTTGGGTTTCCGAGGCCGTATCACTACGGAGGTAGATTGCCCCATCTTCCTACTTCCATCTATGGTACCTGTTAGATCTTTGCTGTGGTTGGCTGGAGCTTTCTTCCCCTGTTCAGCATGCCTTGAGTATGGGTAAATACTCAAGCTCTATGGCTTGAGTGTGGTGAGTGTGTAGGACAGGGGGACTCAGTACTTGTCCCCCAGGCCCCTCTCCAGACCACCTCCTGGAGTAGCTGGCACTTGGAGTGAGATCAGATATAAATATCAGGTTATGTAAGCCCCTGGCTGTCTCCCTAAAGTGTGCTTGGGAACATGCATCCACAGTCCCCAGTACAGCACATCAGCTGGACTGGCATCTGAGTGGCTCTGTGTGCCCCTGTGGACTGCATTGAGGACCATCCAAGGCTGGTGTGGTTCCTGGTCCAGTAGCAATTCCTGCAGCTCATGGTGCCAGGATGAGGAGTGGTTTTAGCATTTGCCTTTGTTTGTGATAACTCTGACACAGCAGGGTCACAGCTATCTCAGCCCTACTAGTCTCCCTCCCCAGGCCTATAGTAAGGGGTGTGAAGGCTGTGGGGTTGTTCTCTGCAGCTGTCTAAGGCTGTGATGCTGCTGGCTTCATTATTAGCTATGGTGTTACTTCATCCTGCCTACTTCTGCCAGCTCTGCCAGCTCCACCTAGAATGTACCTTGGCCTCAAGGGAGGGCTGCATGACTGGCTGAGGCTGCTGGGCACCCAGCTTGAGCACCAACTGTTCAACCATTTTCTGAGTCCCACTGAGCCAGGAGCCAGGGACAGACCCTGCATGCCCCCTGCCTGATGGAGCTGTGGTCTCATGGAGGAGCCAGATGTGAATCAGAGCCACACAGATGTAAAACCACTGCTCTAAAGAGTGCACTGGTAGTTGCCTCATGGTGCTGCAGGAGGACAAATGAAGGAGTAGCCTCGTGGGGTAGGCCATGGGAGGCTTCCTGGAAGAGGTGACTTTGAGGTTGGGGAAAGAGAAGGGGCGAGAGTCTCCTAGGCCTATGAGGAGCAAAGGATAGAAAGGTCCCACAGCTTGAGGGGTTTATAGGGCCAGCATGGCCAGATCTGGAAGAGTGAGGGACAACAGGAGAGATGGTGGGTCTTGGGCTTGGGGTGGCGGTGGTATAAGGAGAATCATGAACAAGGTTGAACTGTTGAGTGAGTAAAACGGTAGGGCCTGGAGTTAGATGCTGGGAGTCAGAAGAGAGGGATATCCATGCTGGCTCTGGGGTCTGAGGGCTCTCTGTGCAAAAGTCTCACAGGGTTAAATTGACAGCAGCATCCCTACAGCACCCCTAAGATGTAGGTGCTGTGGTACAGATGGAGAAACTGAGGTCAGTCAGTGTGGTCAGGGTGCTTGCTCAAGGTCATAACGTGGGCCAGTGAGAAGGCTGGGATTTCACCGCAGGTCCCACTGGCTTTTGAGCATGTCTTGTCATTTACTCAACTGCCCTGCACATATCCTCTCCTAGAGGACACTGGTATTGTACTGGCATTCCAAGGAGCCCCAGTGGCACGGTGACTAAGCACATGCCTGGTAACCAAAACCCACCAGCTGCTCCAAGGAAGATGTGGCTGTCTATAAAGATTACAACCTAGGAAATCCTACAGGGCAGTTCTCTGTAATACCAGGTCGCTTTGAGTTGGAATTGACTCAGTGGCAACAGGTATGCTACACTTAAGTATCCCTGGTAGTTCGTTGGTTAAGTGCTTGGCTGCTAACCTAAAGTTGGTGATTTACATCCAACCAGTGGCTCTGCAAGAGAAAGACTTGGTGATCTGCTCCTGTAAAGATGACAGCCTAGTAAATCCTGTGAGGCTGTTCTAAACTGTTACCTGGGGTCACTATGAGTCAGATTTGACTTGGTGGCAAATAACAATAACATGTTACTATTTAAAGAGCCCTGGTTGTGCAATGCTTAAGCACTTGGTGGCTAATTGAAAAGTCAGTGGTTTGAACCCACCATTGATTCTGCAAGAGGAAAGAACTGGCAATCTACTTCTATAAAGATTACAGCCTAGGAAACCATATAGGGCAATTCTAGTGTGTTCTAGAGAGATGCTATGAGTCTGAATTGACTCGTTGGCACCTAATAACAAGCACAACATGTTACATTTGTAGTTAAATGGTTAAGCACTTTGCTTCTAACTGAGTGTTGATGGTTCAAGTCCACCTGGAGGTGCCACAGAAGAAAGGCCTGGCAATCTATTTCCAAAAGATCAGCTATTGAACTCTATGGAGCACAGCCCTACTCTGACATACATGGGGTCACTATGAGTTAGAATCACCACCATAGCAACTGTTTCTTTTTTTTTTTTTTTAATGTTACATTTGGTTTTTCTAAAATAGCAGTAAGTTATTTTAAATGTGCTGTATTAAATGTATATTGTATTTGAGCACTCTTTCTGCTCCAGCATGACTGCTTGGTGTAATGGGAGAGGGTAGAGGAATCATTTGCTTTCTCTAGCCTTGCCTCACTTGCCTCTACCTGCCCTCCATCCCCCACTGCCTGCCTTTGGCTCTGGAGGGATCTTCACTTGTCTTCTCTACATGCTGCTTTCCTGAGAAATCCTTGTGGGGCTCCTCCCAAGCTCCTCTGAGCAAAGACCACCCTGGCCTAGCCCCTCTTGGCCCTGACTGCTCATCTGCAGGCTTCGGCTATGCTCCCTGGGCCTCCAGCCAGAGCCTGACAGATGTCCTTCCCCCAGTACACAGTGCAGCGGTGAACGCCCTCTCTTTCCACCCCTCGGGAAACTACCTGGTTACGGCCTCCAGTGACTCTACCCTGAAGATCCTGGACCTGATGGAAGGCCGGCTGCTCTACACGCTCCACGGGCACCAGGTAAGGGGCATCAGCCTGGCACTGCACAGCACAGAGTGGGGTGGAGGTGCCTCTCAAGGCCTGAGGACCTCATGTGGCCTTGACTTAGAGCCCATTGGGCACAGCTGCTGTAGTGTCCTCATAGCCTGGGTATGGGAGTGAGATGTGGAAATGGATTTGTCCCATAAGGCCACAGGAAGATGGGAGGACAGAGGCCTTTTCCTGTGACCTTGGCCAGACATGCGAGGCCTGGTACCCATACTGCTGAGAAGGGAGGATGGAAGTTAAAAAGGTAGAGGTGGGTTGGGGGTGGCATCTGGTGATGGTGGGCAAACTTCCTCTCAAGGGAGTCTGAATGGATCTGTCCCTTAATGGCCTGAGGAATCCTGTAGTTCCTTAGTTGAATGGAGTTCTGAAGTCCATGCCCTGAGTCACCTCTGGGGTCTTCTGAGGGCTCTGGGACAGGCAGACATTGATGCCTTTGGAGACAAAGACAGTGACAAGTGTTTGGTAAAGGCTGGTGTGACAGAGTAGAATCTCCTGCATGTTAGTTGTTTGGGGAATTTTTGGAATTGAATCAATGGAGCAAAGGTTTTCTTTCTCTGGGAGCCATCACCAAAGCCCGGGAGGGGGCCTGCGACTCTCTGGATGGGCAACGGTCAGGCTACACAGGTTCCTGGACCTGAGTGGGCTACTTAGGGCTTTGCCCAGCTGCTGGCCTGGGCATGGGCCTCTCACGCACACTCTCAGGAAGTGTGGCTGAATTGTCTTCTGCTGAGCATAACAGTCATCAGGATGTCTCCTGGTAGGATGTTGTCACCATCCCCAAGTGGGGCAGGGGGCCTGAGTCCAGAGATGTAAGTTCATCCCTTTCCCTACCTGTGAGCAAGAGGGAGGCAGGGTGGAGAGTGGGCACAGGTCCTGAAGGGTTAGTAAGGCCTGAGTGCTCATGTAGCCTGGGGGGGGGGGTGCGGAGGAAGTTGCCCAGCCCAGGGTTCTCTGAGCTGTCATTCTGGATCCCCCTGCCATTTGAGTTAGTGCACACGGGGGCCATTTGGCCACAGTTGGGGGCCAGGAACTTCTTCCTCATGCTACCTTCAGCCTTATGGTGGCCCCTGGTCTTCCCTGTCAGAGACCCATCTGGTGTGTGGAGCCAATGGGCCTGTTTACACTGGGTGGGCCGTGAAGCCAGACGTAATATACAGCTGGGCCAGGGACAGCTGGTCCTGTCACAAGCATGTAATCCCCTTGCCAGGGAGCCACCCTTGTTAGCTCCTTGGCAAGTCAATTATTTAGTCTCACATGTAACCCCTCTCGGATCTAGTTACCAAGAGGGCTTTTGAAAACCCTGTGAATCCTGTTACCTCTCTTCTCCCTCCCAAAGTAAAAAAGCAATACACAAAAGCAAGATGCACACAGATGTGCATCAGTGATCATCCAAAAATGTTTCTTTGTGAGGGTTCTTCAAACACGCCCCCCCCCCCTTGCTCTGTGCACACTTGAATGTGCTCTCTAAGATGCTCCTCGCTGTGTCCTAGCACTGCATCAGACACATAAAGAACAACCCGGGGAGTGAGATGGAGCTCCTGGGGCATCTCCTTGCACAGCTGCTTGTCCGCTGTTGAGCCTGGAAGCGTGGAAACACGGCAGAGGGACAGTTTGTGGTTTGGGGCGTGGAGACCAGGAAGTGGCTCTATGGAATTGTTGGGTCGTTTCTTCAAGGTGCCAAGCTCACAGTACCAGAGCAAAAAAGAGAAAAGAGCAATGACTTCACTTCTGTTGGTCTTACCATCTCCCCCTTCGCTTTCCACCCCATTGTGCTGGGCCCTGGGCAGGGCTCCAGCTTAGGGAGTAAGCAACTCCCTGGGGAGGTAGACAGGGCTGAGGGGACAAGGTGCTTGAGGGGTGTGGTGAAGAGGCTGGCCCTGCCTCTGCCCCACAAGGTGCAGCTCAGAGAGGACAGGAGCCAGAGTGCAAGGCACATATTTTTGTCTGTCCCTGCTCCAGAGTTACTGCGGCATACAGATATTTGATTTGCCACAGGTCTTCGGGGTTCTTCCTTCTGGGATACCCATGTCACCCAGCTCTACTGTGGAGTAGTATAGGCACCAGTGCCAGAAGTGGGAGCCCCCCTGGGCCTGGCAGGCTATGCTGCCCTGCGCCGGCTCGCTGAGGGTTCTGCGGGCTGATTCAAGAAGGTGGGAGCCCAGCTAGGGCCGCTCTGACTCTGCCCCACCCCTGCACTTGCCATAACCCCTTGCCTCTTTTCTAGAGAATGCTGGTTCTCTCCTTGCCCTCCTCCTGGCTTCAAGACTCAGGGGGAGACCTCCATGCACCCCTGACTCGTAGTCAGCTTGGTGTTGGTTCCCACAGCAGGCCTCAGTGGAGAGGTGTCTGACGTTTGTAGGGCTGGCCTGTTTTCCTTGCTTCTCTGCAGAATGGGGTCATTGCATTGAGAGGTCATTCTTCTGGGAATTTACCAATGGCATGGAAGCACTGTCATGAGTGAAGAGTCTGGTCTTTGGGCTGGTGTTGGGGTGCGAGTGTACGAGCGTGTGTGAGGCAGGTCTAGCTGAGAGAGCATTATTTACCCCCAAACAATGCCCAGCCCACCCTTGGTGGCCCCAAGCTGGCAACCTTGGCCCTGAGGTTTGCCAGGATTTGCTGTGGCTCCTTTGTTGGGCCTGACTCTGCCCCTGGGCTTAGAGAAATTCAGAGTCAGCCAATATTGGCTTCCTGAGGATGGGTAGTGCAGCCAAGCAGCCTTAATTTGGTCAGTTGGTTAAAATAAAGAGGCCATTGCTGGGCTGAATGCTGAATGTTTAGTCCTTGTGGAGGTTCTTGGCCAAGAGCAGGGGCTGCTGCATTCCGCCCTAAGTTGTTGTTGTTGTTGTTAAGTGCCGTTGAGTCGTTTCTGACTCATAGCAACCCCATGCACAGCAGAACGAAACACTGCCCGATCCCGTGCCAGCCCCACAATCCCTGCTATACTTGAGCCCATCATCGCAGCCACCGTATCAATCCATCTCCTTGAAGGCCTCCCCCTCTTTTGTCAACCCTCCACCCTACCAAGCATGACATCCTTCTCCAGGGAATGGTCCCTTCTTACAACATGACCAAAATAGGTGAGACGAAGTCTGGCCATTCTTGCTTCCAAGGAGCATTCTGCTGCACTTCCTCCAGGACAGATCTGTTAGTTCTTTTAGCAGTCCACGGTACTTTCAGCATTCTTCACCCTAAGGGGAGAGAGAAATCCCTGGAGGCGAGGCCATGTAGTACCTAGCATGTTCAAGGACATCTAGGACTCATGAGGGTTTGTGAGAGACTGTTGGCCAGCTGGCTCATTTCTGGGAAGAAGCTCTTTGAGGCCCCCCTTGACACTTTTGGGGCATGTGTCACCCTCTGCTGAGCCCCAGCTGGAGGGTTGATGTCATGCTGGGGGCAAGGCTGACGGTGGGCTGGAGCTCTGTACTGGTGGCCTCCGTACCCAGCAGTGGGTTAGTGGTGCTCATAGGCTCTCTACTTGCAGAGTCTGGGGAGATGGACAGCTGTGCTGTTTGGTAACTTGGCATTCTACTGCGGGAGGTGGTGATGTAATGGGAGACTGGTGGCCGAGTGCCTGATGGAGTACAGCTGCCACCAGCCACTTCCTAAATCATGTGGCTGGGCAGCCCCAGGACTTCAGAGTGGGTCTGGGTCAAGGGATTCTTTCCCATAGATAAAGAGGGCAGATTTGAAGGTACTTTTAAGTCCAGGTGGGGAAACTGAGATCCAGGGAGAAGTCTGGACCTGCAGGGCTCTTGTACAGCTTAGGCTGACAGAGCTGGGACAAGTACTCAAGTCTCTGCCATTTCCACCATACTCACTTGCTCATACGTACGGGTTTTAAAACTTAAGTTGTGATTTCACTCCTGTTTTGAGATCACTGGTTTGTGTGGATGCTGACCAGCCTTGTGGCCACTTGTGTTCTGGTGTCGCAGCTACATAACCCAGCAGGGAGGAACCCAGGAAACTTTTTGGCTTGGACTTGGAAGACCGCCCATGGCATTTCCTAGGCAGGACAGCAGCTCTCTCATGCTTCTGTTCCGTTCTGTGAAAAGGGGCGGATGCCAGCAGCGAAGCCAGCTACAGGAAGCTGCTGCTGGGGCCAGGCAAGCCTTGACCAGGAAGGAGGGGTTTTGAGTAATGGAGCCATATTTCCATGTCCCATTGTGCCAGGGGCCTGGGTGCCCCTTTGGGGGCAGTGAGTGGGAGGAGTGAAGACGGAAGCGCCAAGGAGCATGCTGTTGGGCTGTTACTCTCTTGTCTGGATTGAGGCTGGAAGTCTCCTTGATGCACCTTTCATTGTCTCCTAAGGGCACAAGGGTACCAGGATGGAGCAGCTTGCTGTGTGCCAGGCTAAGGTCAGGATTGCCCACCATGGCCCTGGGTCTTCTGGGCTGGATCTATGTGTTGGCCTTAAGGGTATGAGGGCAGCTCATCAGCCCAGGAATCTGACCATGCGGCAGTCAGGTAATTCTCTAGCATGTGATTGGCTGCACTTTCCATAAGCCTATTTGAGGGGTCTTCGGGAAAGTTTACTTTGTAGGCCTGGGGTTGGACATTGTTTACAAGTTTCCCGAAGAATTCTGATGTTTCTCTTCTGCCGCCCTGGCTTTGGGACTTTAAGTTACAAAGGGCTATTTATGGATGTGGTTGAATAATGAGAGGGGCTCCTGCCCCACAGGCTAGGACCTTGATGCCGTGCATGTTGTACCCAGGGACAGAGCTCCTTGGCTGCAGGTAGGGCCCATGGGACTCTTCAGAGGCTGCTGTGGGGTGAGTGTGGCTGAGTGGGTTGGGTGGTGGGCACAGAGCTAGGGGCCTTTGCTGGGTGAGTGAGTTCAGCAGTGGCAGAAGGTGGCGCTGGCTGCAGGTACTGATACACCTCACCTTTGCCAGGGCAGTGGGGCAAGATGGGTAGAGGAGTCTTAAGGCTGAGAGATAGGATGCCCCTCCATCTCCAGCCTGAGTCTGCCTACCCTGGAGAGAATGGACAGATCAGGGAGATGCTGCCTACCTAGATACAGAGTAGGACCCCTTCCTCAGCCTTCACCCCTAGAAACACTGGAGTTGGTGAAGAACCTGCCCCCTGCCCCTTGCCAGCACCTTCTTTGACTGATGCTGAGTGCCGAGGTGCATTTGGTTGCATATCTGGTGAGTGATGATGACCAGTTTTCTATAGAAACACGCTAGTGTTACCAGGAGCAAAGAACTTGTACCTGCCTGTTTCTGGCTTTGAAATACAATGGGAGCCCCCATCTTATGCAGCTGAATCATCTCAAGCTCTTGGAGGTGGCGGACAGGGAAGGAAGGGCGTGGGCAGTGAGGTCAACTCATTCCCAGCTTTACCATTGGGCAGGTCCTTGACTTTGCTGAGCTTCTCTCTTCATCTGTGAGACTGACATCCCCATATCTGCCTCAGAGTAAGAGAGGACATGTCTAAACTGGCAGTCCACAGTAGGTCCTCACAGCTCTTGGAAAGCGGTCCATCTGATGCTGTTTTAGGTAGGAACTCTTTACAAGGCCATTAGGAGTTTCTTTTGTGGACACGGCCCTGGCACTGAGTGGGTGGACAGTCCATGTTCATTAGGAAGATGAGTCCATGATGGGGATGTCCCTGGTGACTTAGCCACCCCATTGATGGGCCTCTCTCCTCTGAGGAGGGAGGATCGCCCATTTCCTCTCCTTCCACCCACCCATGAAGTCTCTTGGGGAGTTGTCTGGCTTTTTATTTTGTTCAGGGTTGATTTCATCTCCCCCAGAATGCCCTCTTGCTTTGGCTTTCCTCTCATCATGCACTTCCTAAAATCTGTCCTGCTGGTGGGGGGCTGAGATGAGTCCCCTGACCCAGACATGCTTGTCCCATCAGCTGCCCCTAGCCACTGGCTTGAGGGTCATTGTCACAGTTTGTGGCTGTGCTGTGGCTGGTGCCTTGGTCTCTGGGCCTGTTTGCAGTGCCCTTTTGTGTCATTAGTTATCTTCTCTGGGGCCTGGCTATTGGAGGCCAAGGATCAGGAAGCCCAAGTGACAACCCCAGGGCTAACTCAGAGTGGTTGGAGGTGCCAGTACCCTTCTGAGGCTCTGGAAAGTCTCGCTTGTGGGGTCGGCTACACTGTGACAATTAAGCAGGAGGAAGGGGAGTCCCTGCTCCTTGCTGGGTTTAATAGACTTAAGGATGTGAGAGCTGCAGAGGAGCCTCTTCCTCCTGCCTCACCCCCTCATTTACAGAAGGGAGACCAGCTGGGAGAGGGAAGGGCTTTCCCACTGACTACAGCTGCCGTTCAAAGTCTCATGCCCTGAGTGAGGTCCTCACAGTCTCTGTGGCAAGCGTGGGGGCAACGTACTAGAAATACAGATTTATTTTCTGTATTTATGAAATATATTCTTGAGCCACATGCCTTTGGTTTAAGTCTCCTCGATCTATTTGGGACAGCACAGTGGGTGGAACGTGGGTGGGGAGTTAAGTCTGGTGTTTATGGCTGTGCAGTTGGTGTGCATGTTGCTGCGAAGTAACCAGGGATGGAGCCGCATGTGGTTCTACATGCCCCCGTTGGTTCCCAGTGCGGGTGGGCAGCCATTGCTGCAGACCCGGAGCCTGCCCAGGGGCTGCCGTCTGCGGGAGGCGCCATATTCTGAGGCTCAGCAAGAAAGTACAGGCTCAGAGGGTGGGACCCATTGTTGTTTACTGAGCACCAGGGCTATGCAGGCCAAGGCCGGGGCTAGGGAAGCTGGGGGCTGGGGAAGTGGCAACAAAGGGGACCCCCTCAAGGAAGGAGGGTGGGAGTGGGACAGAGAGGCAGGGGTATGTAGGTTGCCCTTTGGGAGAGGAGGCACTTGGGTGCAAAAATGCTCTCAAAATGTGCCCCTCTTCCCTGATTCTGTGTTGAGTGCTTTGTGGCTCTTACTCACTCATTTCTTTCTGGAGGATTACCATGATGCTCAGGAAGTTCACGTCTAGCTTGGATAACTAGACACCTCCTGGGAGAGATGAGAGAGCGTGAAGAGGGAGAAGAGATCTTTCAGTCCCCCCGGAGGTAACCAAGAGGTCAACCTGTCCTGCCATCCATCCCCTGCCAGCAACACAGTTGAAGGCTGGAGTGGGTGTCCTCAGCCAAGATTGGGAGAGAGCCTGTGCAGCAGGCCTGGCACAAAGGCCACTCCTTTGTCTATTGGGTTGTGATGGTCCTGGGGACCACCATTCAGACACTGTGCTAGAGCCTCCTCAGCCGGGACCTGAGAAGGAAGTGGTCCAGTGAGCTGGGCTGCCATTTCTCTGCCTAAACCTGGGGTCAGAGATCAGAGTGCCTACGCTGAGGCCTCTGGTCTCCTGGGTCTCCATGTCTATTTGACAGTATCATTTGTACCTACTCCTTTGTACCTGACTCAGGGAGCATGTGGTGTGACAGTCCTGTTTGTTCACTGGCACGCTGTGTGTATGAGAGGCAACGAAAGAACATTTCAAAACCCTTGCAATGTGGCAGTGGGGTGGGGGGTTCCTAGCTGGGCCTTTGCCAGCGTGGCTGCTGTGGGGAACAACGAGCAAAATTCACTTGTGCAGGGGCGTCAGCAAGTGAGGAAAGGGTGGAGGAGAGCAGAGAGGTCCAGAAAAGTGATGGGGGCCTGGCTGGGAGTTGGTGGGAGTGACTCACTCTGGGCTAATTTGTTTTGCTTTCTCCAGTGTGCTCTGCTGTGTGAGTGATAAGCAGACGGCATGGGTCACTTGGGGTGGAGTGTACTCAGGGAGAGATGGCAGGTGCTGGAATGACTGGGTATTGGTCTAGCCAAGCTCAAGAGGCAAGTGTGACTGGTCAGGAGGACAGGTGGGTAGGAGGCTGGGCTGCATTCAGGGCTCAGGATTAATGAAGCAGGAGCATCTCACAAAAGACTGGGTGGTCCTAGGTGGAGAGTGTGGCCCTGGTGGGACTTGGCCTGGAGATGGCACCCTGGGCCTCTGGCAGGTGGGCACTGGCCTTTCACAGCTGGATGGAATCCACACTGCTGAAGCCCAGCCAAGGAGCAGGATTGCAGAGCTGGTTGCACTCAGGAATCACCGCCAAGGACCATGGGGATTCGCCTGTGGGAAGAACCAGATTGACAATGTCCCTGCTCTGAGCTGCTGTCCTGAATGCATCAAAAATGATTAATGACATAAAAGGAATAAGCTGCCACGAGGTTAGAAGAGTCTCAGAATGTGTCTCATTCTGATCATTATCAATGATAGAGACCCCCTCCAGTCCCCAGGGTTTGGAAACTCTGAGAATGCACTCCTAAAGAGTGAGTGGGTTAAAGAAGAAGTGGGAATGGCAAAAAAAAAAAAAGGAAGTTAATGACAGTGAAAATACTGCATGTTAGAAATTTGTGAGGTTTATTAAGATGATAATCAGAGGCAAATTTGTAGCTTCAAATAAATTTGTTTAAAACTGAGAAAGAATGAAAATAACTGAATTAAGAGCTCAACACAGGGAGCTACAGAAAGAACGGAGAGGAAGAGAAAAGAGAGCGTTTCTAGCTCACAGGACTTGAGGAGCAGTGAGTGGTCCAGTGAAGCTGGTGCATTGGGACAGGCAAGGTGAGGAAGGCACTAGACTGGGACCTGGGAGGCCAAGTTGAGGGGTTGGGACCATTATTATCAGGGAGCCTGAAGTGTGTTAGAGTGGAGAGTGACATTTTAGGCCACGTGGGCTTTGGCCCTAAGTGGAGCCTGGGGCCAACAGTCCTCTTCTTGCTTGTGCCTTGGAAGTGCAGGAGCCTGCATGGAAGGTCGTTTTTCCAGGAAGGCAGGAGAGTGTGCAGAAGCCACACAGGCCCACTAGTGCTGAGCAGGCGCTGTTGGGAAAGGCTGAGGCCTGGCCTCTCCAGATTCCCCACACACACTGTGCTTTGCTCCCTCCCAGCATTTCCTGAGCCTTGAGCTACAGCCTCTCTTGCCTGAATGGCTCCCTGCCCAGCATCTTGTTCCCAACTTGGCATCTGGTGGTTGAGTGATGACAGGAAAGGAGAGTGACCCACAGATACTTGTTTGGTCACTTACTTGCTGTGACTTCCTGGAAACCTGCCATTATTCAGTGAGCTTTAGGCAGACAGAGCCCGTCTTTATTGGTGCTCCATGTACTGGTTTCCTTCCCTTTTCTCTCGTCCCTCTTTGTTTTTCCTCAAAATGAAAATAGTTTTGTGGTATTCTTTTTATATTAAGGTAGCAATGCCATATAGTCATTGTGGAAAAAAAAAATTAAAAATATAGAAAATTACAGAGATTTCAGAGAATTAAGTAAAAGTTTCCTGACATTGTACCTCTCCCTCCCAATAAGTCTTGTTAACTGTATAGACTGCTGCTGGAAGGATATCTGAGTGACAGTCCTGCCCCATCCCACACTCAGGCTGGCGTTATACAGATGAGGTCACATGGCTCACACTGTCTTGTACTGGCATTTTGCACTCACCAATGTTGTTGGGCATTGTTCCTGTCGGTAAATGTGGATCTGCTCCATCCTGTTTGCTGATGGCATAGGACTGACTCCCAGGGCTGCTGGAGCACACCCCCAGACCCCTTGTTACCTTCTGCATAGAGAAAGCTGGTGAGAGGCACAGGCTGGGAGCTTTGTCTTTGTGTTCCCTCAGGCCGTGCTCCCTCACTTAGACATGTCACCTCTGGAGAGGGTAAATACACAAACCATCCTCTGAGGATGACATGGGTTGATTCAGGTAAGGTACTCTGAGCCCACCCAGGTGCTCAGCGGTAGCTGGTATTGTAATTACTTAAACTTCATAATTTCCATTATGTACACCTCTCAGAGGGGGAGCCATGGGTGGATTCTGGAAGTGTGGGTGGGCACGTTCCCTCCTGCCCAGTATGCCTGAGCGCAGGTGGCAGCTCTTACTCTTCTGGGACCTCTGAATGTTCCTCAGGGTCCCTTTTCCAGCCCCAAACTGGACTACTGGTGTTTTTTGGAATTGATTGGAAGGTGCTTCCCAGTGTTCCTCTCGTTCATGGTTCAGCCTCAGCTCTGCTGACAGGGGCACCTCTCATGGGCGGCTGGGGTTCATGATGCTCTCTGTGCTGGAGGAACTGTGGCTGCCTTCATGACAGTGGCTGTGCTGCCTTCCTCTGGAGATGAACCTCTTTTATCTGGTTTTGCTCAGGGAATGCTAGGTAATGGCCACAATAAAAGTGTAACTGGGAGGAAATGATGGTTTATGGTATCGTTGCTAAATCTATTCTTATTCTGTGCAGTTTTCTGGACTGGATTGCAGGCATGTGGGGAAGGAGATCACACCCCTGCCCACACACCTGCCCATGCTCACTGCCCCTCACATCACTGCCTGGCACGAGCCTGGTCTCCCATTTAGAACCCGAGCAGGCTTTCCTTCTCCATAGGCCCTAACATGAGGCAGGTGACACCCACATTAGAGGGATCCATCACATCACTCCTCTGTGCAGGTTTCTTTCCCTGCCCTGCTTCTGGCCTCCATGTCACCTATGCTCCCTGACTGTACCCTGTCTCTGTGCAAGTGATGGATTCAGCAGCAAGGTGGTATGAGGGAGGAGCATGGCCCTGGTGCAGAGGGACTAGAGTCCTGGGGCAAATCAATGCACCTTTCTGACCTCCAGCTCCTCACTGGAGAAGGAGGGGTAGTGACACTGGCTGGCAGGGCTGCCAGTGTGGACTGGCCTGCTCATTCATCTCTGCCCACCCATGGCCCCAGGGCCTGGCCTTTGTTTTGTTAATGGTGCTCAGGAGCACAACTTTTAGCCATAGCATTTGAATCTTGCCATAGCAGGCTCTTTGGCCAGAAGCTGGGGAGGACTATGGGCTAAATGAGGTCCTCTGCCCTTTATTCTGCTGCTGCTTTCATTCAAGAGCTTCTAGTTTTTTTCTGTTTATTGAGAATTTAGAGTGACCTTTGGTGTTTGTTCTTTTTTGCTTGTTCTGATAGGGACCAGCCACCACTGTTGCCTTTTCAAGAACAGGGGAGTATTTTGCTTCTGGAGGTTCTGATGAACAAGTAAGTAAAGAATGGACTAAGGAATCTCAGCTGATGCTGATCAGATAGAACAGAGGCCAGAGGCTATCCAGGGGACAGGCCAGATTTGACCAGCCATGGCCTTGGGTGGCTTTCCACAACCTAGAAGGCTCTGATGAAGCTTGGGGTGCGGGCACACAGACCTGGGGCCATCACCTCCCCAGAGCGGGTCTTCTGCAAGACGCTGACCCTGGAGTAGCATCTCAGACCCCATAGTATTCATTCCAGCACAGGTTAGGAGTCTGGGGCTATCACTGTCATGAGAAAGTTAAAGTTTGGTTTTCTTCTTAATTTATTTTTCCTGATTATAAATGAATGATGAAATAATAATTCAGTAAAAAATAGATATTTACTGTGGGCCTGATAAAGGGGCTGATGTGGCAAGAACTTCACACAACATTTATCTCTTTCAGTCCTCATGGTAGCTCTGTGGGGAGGCACCCTCATCTCTCCATTCTGTAGTTGAACAGACTGAGAATCAATAGACAGCAGAGCTGGTCAGGTACCAGGGCTCATCTGACTCCAGAGTCATGCCCCTGACCCAGGAGCCTCTATTCCATCATCCACCTCCCTCTGCTCCCTGGCCATAGTGCGCTGACTGAGGGGCAGCATTTCCAAAATCCTTGGCTGCCCAGAGAGGCCATGCTCCCCACCCCCACCCACCATGTGCCCTAGTGCCTTCTGCCCAGACTGCTGAACACCAAGGACCTGTCTCCTGGTCTGGACACCCTGGCCCTGTGGTCTATTCCAGAGCTTGGACCAAGGGCTTCTAGAAATCACTCCAGAGTCCCTACCCAGCGCTGCTTATCCAGAGAACTACACTCTCCCGAGTGGTGAGAGATGGCTGTTCTCGTCCACTGCTGACCTAGTGGGTCATCAAGAATGTTCTTCCAAGTATACTAGGTCTCACAGCTCCTCAGCCCAGTGAGCCCAAGGCCAGTCCCAGATTTACCGCTTTAGGTTCAGTTCTCTGCCAATAAGGCAAAGGGTGGTTTGAGGCTCTTTTAGCACAGCCTGGGTAAGAGTTGAAGGAGCTCTGGTGGTGTAGTGCCTAAGGCATCTGACTGCTGACCACAAGGTTGGTGGTTCAAACCCACCAGCCACTCCACAGAAGGAAGACTGGGTGATCTACTTCAGTAAAGATTTACCACCTCGGAAACCCAGAGGGGGTCACTATGAGTCAGAATCAACTCAATAGCAGTCAGTTTGCTTTTTTTGGTTTTTGGGTAAGATTTGCAGGCATCTTTCTATAACCAGCACCAGCTCCTACACTAACCAGTCGGGGGAGGAGGAAGGCAAAGGGGGCCCCTGAGCTTTCCCTGAACTTGGAAGCCAGGCTCATTGTTTAGAAGAATAGGGAAACTAGTACAATAAATTCACACAGCACATAAAGTTGTGATTAAAGAAATTCACGCAGCACAAGAAGCAACGTGGTAGAAAGGCTGCCGCCCACTGTAGCCCCTCAGGCAGCTCCCTAGCTGCCATTTTAAAGTCTGCTCTGACAGCCTTTCTGGAGTGATGTTTGGCGTTATCTGTTCACACCTGCTAGGAGTCATTCCACCCCTAGAAATTTACTCAGCAATTAGATTTGCATGCCACACAACGACCCTAGAAACAAGATATGTGCTGATGTTCTGTTTGTAAAGGTGAAAAATCAGAGACCAGTGTCCCTCAGTTGGGGAGTGGAGCTGCTCACAGAGTACTAAGAAATGTCCCAAAGGACCAGGCTCCTGGGTGTGAACCAACAGGGAGTGTCTGCTAGGGCACACTACATTTCATCTTAAGCAGATGTGGTAGGTTTCTGTGGCCTCAGTGACCTCCACAGTTCCTGTTCTAAGGCCCGTGTCGGCCATCTTGGAGGCAACCCTAAAAAAATACGGTGGCAGGTTGCCAATAACCCTCTAGCAGGATAGCTCACTTGCTTCCCAGGAACACATGTCCCTTGGAACTTTTGTTGGAGGAGCCTCAGGAGGTGATCCTGTATTAAGGAAGATACTCATGGGAGTGGTGGCGGCAGTATTTTGTGTGTCTGAGCTTAGCCTTTGGGGTTATGGCTTGTGTTACTCCCTCAGTACCCACATCTGTGTCAAGCTACCCCCTGTGAGCCCCACAGCAACTCTATGAGATGGGAACTAGGACCATCCCCTTTTCACAGATGAGGAAACTGAGGCACAGAGAAGTTGAGGTGCTTGCCTGGGGTCACACAGTAAGGGATAGAGCCAGGATCTACCAGGTCTGGCCTGAAATCTCTGTCTTCACCACTTCTCACAGTGTAACAGACCAGGCCACCACCTTCAGTAGCTTCTAGTAGTGGGAAAGATAGATGTTAAATATGGAAAAGGCATAAATTAAATAACTACTAACTCTCATGTAGGAAACAAATAGGGGGCTATGATGAAAATTAATAGTCAGGGAAGGCTTTTCTGAGAAGGTGGTATTGAGGTGGAGACTTCAACCTGAGGAGGAGCCAGGCATGTGAAGCTCGGGCCTCTGAGTACCACAGGCAGAGGGACCAGCAAGTGAAAAGGCAGCGATTCCATCCAGCTGGCCCATCCAGATTCTCTCGAGGCCTGTCAAAGAAGCCTGCTTCCCACAGCAGTGAGGAGGGTCTGAGAGTCAGGGTGTCAGGTGGGACAACTATCTTGCCAGTGGCCCAAACTTTGAGGGTGGTCCCTGGGCCGTTATGTGGGTGATGTAGACTGGTAAGAGTTTTTTGTCCTAATTCTGTTTGCTTCTTGGTCTTGGCAGGTTATGGTTTGGAGGAGTAACTTTGATGTTACCAGCTGTGGCGAAATTGTAAAAGTGCAGAGGCCCCCAGCCATGCAGGCCAGCTCTGCCGGGAATCTGGTAGGTGGCAGGAGTGTCCTGAACCCTGTGACTCTGGAGGCTAGGGTCATGGTGAACAGCCATGGGCTCAGAGAAGGTGGGAGGCTAGAGCTTAGGCTGTTCAGAGGAGGAAGGGACCATGATAAGAGCTTGTCATCTACCAAACAATACTTTGACACTTGTGGTGCTTCATTTTAAATCTAGAATGAATGAGCAAGACATAAAGAGGCTATTAAAGTAGGCTGCAGGGTGCCCAGGTGTGGGGGTGTTTCCATGGCACACGCTGCCAGTTGCTTAAGGCCTGAGGAAATGAAAGACCTTTCTCATGCCAAGCCCTGGGTGGCGGGATTTGAAGCCACAGCTGGAATGAATGGGAAAGGCCATGTGGCTCTCACTTCCTTTTTTTTTCCCAAAGCTGTGGAGAGAAGGAAGTTTCTCAGCCACAAAGCATTTTTAGGACCTCTGTTGGTAGAGGGTATTTAATTAATATTCCTGAATGAAAATATTTAACAATATTTTTTAGATGATTGTTTTGGGGGAAAACGGATAACTACCATGGTGACATTGAAATAAGGTGCTGTGCATCAGCTGAAATAAGTGTAAAGCTACAGGTGGTGGAACCCTGAGGGTTTTGGCTCCTGTGGTCACAGCCTATTGACATCTCTTCCTTCTAGACCTTAAAGGCAGCATGGCCTCCTCCAGGCAAGGACACAGGCCTGAACAACAGGAAGCAGCTCACCCAAAGCCCCCAGCACTCAAGGCTGGAGCCCAGAATAGAGCCAGAAAGTCTCCTATGTCCACCCTGGGGCTTTCTTTGGCTCCAACATATTGGATCTCCTTCCCTCCTCACGTGCAACTATTTGTTCCTATACTACCTTCAGGCCTCCATGGAACTCACCCTCAAAGCTCTGCCTGCTGGTCATCACCACCTGGGGCTCACATAGGGGAAAGGATATGGTCTTGAGGTCAGAGAACTGGAGTTGAACCCTGACTGTGTGGTCCTAGGCAAAGTACCCATTTTTCCTGAGACCTTCATCTCCACAACAGGACCTGACCTGCCCCGTAGGCAGGTTCTGAGGACCCTGTATGTAACATAGGTGAGCTGTGTTAATCTATGACGTGACTGGTTAATCCTGAAAGCATTCTTTGTTTAGATCAGGGCTTTTGTCCTTCTCTGTCATAAGTACTTTGAGACCCCAGGTTTTCATATGAGCCTCCTGCACATACATGCCCATGCCTATACATGCACACACGTGGTATATTCTTCTAGGGGCTTCTCTGATCTCGGAATTCCAAGGTCAAAAGGAGAGCTTGTTTTTAAAACACTGTTTAGTGATTGGGTTTCCTCCATGGGTCAGAAGGGAAGCTGACCTGTGTTCTCACCCTTCCTGCCCAAGGGCTTCCCTGGAACTGAGATAGTATCTGGTGAGTAGCCCGTGTGACTAGCCAGGGTGGCTCAGTTCCCCAAGGAAAACTACAGCTATGTCCTAGGAGCTTGCTAGTCCCAGAGTCCTCCACCTCTGTCCACACACCCAGGGTTTCTCAACAGTGGCACCGTTGCTGTTTTGAGCCAGCTAATTCTTTGTTGTGAGGACTGTCCTGTGCATTTCAGGATGCTCAGCAACATCCCTGGTCTCTTATTTACTAGACGCTAGTAGCACCCACTTCCTCAGCTGTAACAACCAATAATGTCATTGTTGGCAACATTGCTAAATGTCCTCGGGGGGATAGGATTGTCCCCAGTTGGGAATCACTGTGATAACTCCTGCCTCTGGAGTGAGTCCAGGAAGGAAGCTATTCTAGCAGCACAAGAAGTGTAGCTGAGGATGGGGCTGTCCTAGTGGTAGGAGGAGCCATTCCCACAGCCCTGGGGTGAGGACTCTAGAGGGGCTCCAGTTGGATCTGGGTTTCCAACAGAAGCCCATTTTGTAGGAATGTTGTTTGACCTGTCAGGCTTTGGGATCTTGTAGAGGTGATGATAAAACAACAAAAACCTTTTGCCTGTAGCAATTTGGTATTCTTCTCTTATCATTAGAGTGTGTTCTTCCCAGGCTCTGAGATAGTATCAGGTGAGGGGGGTTTGTTGACTGGCCAGGGTGGGTCAGCTGCCCTAGGAGCTGGCAAATCCCATGAGCTTCTGCCCCCTTTCAGCTTTGGCTTCATGCTGGGCTTCAGCTCCTAAAGCCCCATTTAGGTGCTTAGTCTTGAATTCCTGGCCACATGCCCATTGGAGTGTGGCAGTCAAAAGCCAATGGGGCAGACCCATTGCAGACAAGGCCGGGCAGCCCTGGGAACCTGCAGTAGCCCCTGTGCCCTGGAAACCCTCTCTCTGTGACAGTGATGTTTCGGTGTCATTCTTGGAATGAAAGCTGTCCTTGAGCCCACTCTGCACAGAGCTCTGTTCACTACACGGAGCTATTTTCAACCACTGGTTGAAATGCACAGCTTATTTTTAGGCACATTTCATGTTGAAAAGCAAAAGCCATTTCCCAGACATTCAGAATGAGAATAATGGGTTCCATTTCCCCTCTATTCTTGGCAGAATTGTGCATGAGGAGTGATTTTAGGTCTTGTGGCTGAGGAGTGTTCTCTACTTTGAAGATTGCAGGAATATTGAAGCCCATGCTCTGGGCTGGGTGGGCAGGACACTCAGCGTTCTGCCCACAGCAGCTTCAAGTCTGGAGTAGGCTTGGAAGGGCCACTTGCGAGATGAGTGCCGCCCGGAGGGCTCCCTAGTGAGCCACACTTGAGGCATGGTGGGGTGGGGCTCCGGGAGCTGTTGGTAGTGGGCTTGTACTGGTGTTTTCAAGGGTCAGGGCTTCATTCAGTTCCCTGCCACATACTGGCCGCCTGCCCTCTCTGGATATACTGCTCCCCTTCCCCCAAGTTCTGATACCCTCCTGTTATCTGTGCTCTGGGGTCTGTCCCTGAGATGCAGGGACCTTGGATTTAGCACTTGCCCCTCCAAGCCCCAGGCACCACAAGGCTGACTTCTGCCTTGACCATAGAAGCATTTTTTGGACCACTTTTAAATAGCAAATTTTAAATAGCAAAGATGTGTTTATTCTGATCTACTCTCACTCTTGCCTCCCTCCAAACATCTGAGGGCCCATTATGCAACCAGGAAGGCAGGTTGTGCGGGCTAGGATGGGAGGGAAAGAACGCAGAGTTCTAGGTAATTCAGTGAAACTAAAAAGCAAAATCACTCCATGAGTTCTCAGGGCTGGCTGCCCTTAGTTCTAACAGTAGCCTTGAATTCTGGGGCTGAGGGCTTTTCTCCCATCGCCTCTCAAGACATCCTTATTTTAAGGGGAAAAGCTTAACTCTGGTTAAGAGCCTGGGTTCTGACTTCAGCAGACTTAGGTTTGAATCCTGCCTCTGCCTCGCCTAGGCTATGACCTTGGACATTTGGCCAGACCCCCGTGAGGCCCTTTCCTCTTCTGTCCCATCGAGAGATGCTGGGCCCTGCTTCGGGAGATTGCGTGAGGTGGGGCATGCTGGGCAGGCACTTGGCACTGTGCCTGGCACATGGCAAGTGCTCACCAGGCTTTAGCTATTTTTAAAATGTTCCTTTTCCCTTCTCTGTCTGATTGAGAGCTGGCTTGTCTCCCCCCCCCCACCCAGTTCAGTCAAGGGGTTGGGATGAGGGTGAGCTGGTGGAGGTGGGCAGATCTGATCAGGATAATTTTGGATATTGAGTGCTCTTTGCAAGTGGTCCCTGTTCCACAGTGAAGTCATAGGCCCTTGCAGGCATCATTGGTTCTCCCCTACCCACTCCTGTGATTCACTGGGGCAAAGTGCCTGGGGTGAGAACCGAGAGCCTGAGCAGCCACTGTAGGTGTCCAGGACCCCCAGAATTATGTTGCTAGAGCTGTCCTCCAGGAAGAGGATGCTGAGCCAGGTAAGAATGTCTGACTTGAGCCTGCAGCCTCATCCTTCTTTGGGAATGGTCTGCTTCTTCCTTGTTCCTCAAGTTCTGTGGGCGAGGCCTCAGCCATCTCCTGTGCCCATGCCTCAGTCCCCATGTTTCCTTTAGGGTGCCACTGCAGGAGCAGGCTTGACTTGGCATTCTTGAACCCCAGTTCCCGGCCCAGAGACTCCTGGTACTAGATTTTGCTGTGTGGTGAGAATCTAGAGGTGCTAGGCACCTTACCTTGTGAGTCATGGGGGTGGGGAGGTGAAGAAGAGGCTATTTCCACCTGCCACATAGATTTGCTTTCTTATCTGGGAGCACGAAGGACTTGGATCTCTTTCCTTGGAAAATAAGTTTCTAGCCTGGCATTTGCTTAATCTGGGTGGCTCTAAAAATGACATAGTGCAGCTTCATCCAACCTCCTCATCTAACTTCAACAACAGCCCCAGGCTGATTCCTATGAGGTGAAGGTCAGATATGCTGCCACCCTCCAGCCTTTTTGCCAGTTCTGACACCAACCATCCCTCCCATGGCACTCTCTACTTCTCTGCTGGGTTCCATAATTTGTTGCAATGGCCACACAGAACTCAAAGACTATACTCAATGATTATCAGTTTATTAGGGAGGTAACAGGCTACAATTCAGGATCAGAAGCAACTTAGGATACAGTTCTTCGGTCAGAATAGCTTCTTCTCAGCCATGCTACAGGCACACTTCTCTCTGGCTGAGGCCTCTTGGCCCTGCGGCCCTGCAGCCTTTACCTTGCTTGGGCAAATGTTAGAAAGTTCTTTTAGCTCTGCCAATAAATGACTAGAGGTGCCTCACTCTACCATCAAGCTTCCTGCCCAAAGGTGCTCAGCTTTCTCACTCTGTGTGCCAGAAGCCCACCACTCGCTTACTGCTCTCTCATGCTGGTCTGCTGCTGTTGTTTCTTTGCCGCTGCTTCTTGCCCATCTCTTGCTGTCTCAGCAAAGTGTTACAACTCTGTCTCCTTGGCCAAGGAAGTTCAGTGCAGGGATCTCATGGCTCTTTTTTCTTGATGGTACTGAGATCCCCTCTTCTGCCTCTGGGATGGCTCATTTGAAGCCTAGTGGGATGGCACAACTGACCAATCCTCTCATTAACCAAAAAAACCAAACCCACTTCTGTGGAGCTGAATCTGACTCATGGCGACCCCTCCTTGGGTTTCTGAGGCGGTATCACTTGGGAAGTAGATTGCCCAACCTTCCTTCCGAGGAGTGACTGGTGGGTTAGCAGTCAAATGCCTTAGGCACTATGCCACCAGAGCTCCTATCCTCTCATTAGGGTTCACGATACCTTATTTGCATGGTCCTACCCCTACAAGGGGCAGACCATCAACTGCTCATATGCAAATTCAATTTGAAGTTAAAGACAATTAAAACAAGTCCAAGAGAGCCAAAGTATGATCTTGCATATATCCCTCCTGAATTTAGAGATCATCTGAAGAAGAGATTTGATGCATTGAACACCAACGACTGAAAGCCAGATGAATTATGGGAAGATAATCAAGAACATTATCCATGAAGAAAGCAAGAGATCACTAAAAAGACAAGAAAAGAAGAGAAGACCAAAGTGGATGACAGAAGAGACTCTGAACCTTGCCCTTGAGCGGAGAATAGCTAAAGTAAATGGAAGTAATGAAAAGGTAAAAGAGCTGAACAGAAGATTTCAAAGAGCAGCTTGGGTAGACAAAGCCAATTACTATAATGAAATGTGCAAAGACCTGGAGTCTGAAAACCAAAAGGGAAGAACACGCTCAGCATTTCTCCAACTGAAAGAACTGAAGAAAAAATTTAAGCCTTGAGTTGCAGTACTGAGAGATTCTATGGGCAAAATATTGAATGATGCAGGAAACATCAAGAGAAGATGGCAGGAATACACAGAGTCACTGTACCAAAAAGAACTGATGGATCTTCATCCATTTCAGGAAGTGGCATATGATCTAGAACCAATGGTAATGAAGGAAGAAGTCAAAGCTGCAATGAAAGAACTGGTGAAGAACAAGTCTCCGGGAATTGATGGCATACCGATTGAGATATTTCAACAAACAGATGCTCCATTGGAGGCACTCACTCAGTTATGCCAAGAGATTTGGAAGACAGCTACCTGGCCAACTGACTGGAAGAGATCCATATTTGTGCCCATTCCAAAGAAAGGTGGTCCTACAGAATGTGGAAATTATAGAACAATATCATTAATATCGCACGCAAGTAAGATCTTACTGAAGATAATTCAGAAACGTTTGCAGCAGTATGTTGACAGAGAACTTCCAGAGGTTCAAGCCGGATTCAGAAGAGGACGTGGAACAAGGGATATCATAGCTGCTGTCAGATGGATGTTGGCTCAAGGCAAAGAATACCAGAAAGATGTTTACTTGTGTTTTATTGACTATGCAAAGGCATTTGATTGTGTGGATCATGACAAATTATGGATAACATTGAGAAGAATGGGAATTCCCAAGCACTTGATTGTACTCATGAGGTATCTGTACCTTGACCAGGAGGCTGTCGTTCGAACAGAACAAGGGGACACACTACATGGTTTAAAATCAAGAAGGGAGTGCGTCAGGGTTGTATCCTTTCTCCACACTTATACAATCTGTATGCTGAGCAAATAATCCGAGAAGCTGGACTATATGAAGAAAGACGTGGTATCAGGATTGGAGGAAGAATCATTAACAACCTGAGATATGCAGACGATACAACTTTGCTTACTGAAAGTGAGGATGACTTAAGGCACCTACTGATGAAGGTTGAAGAATACAGTCTGCAGTATGGATTATGTCTCAATATAAAGAAAACAAAAATCCTCACAACTGGACCAATGAGCAGCATCACAATAAATGGAGAGAAGATTGAGGTTGTCAAAGAATTCACGTTGCTTGGTTCTACAATCGATGCCAACGGAAGCAGCAGTCAGGACATTAGACGACGTGTAGCATTGGGAAAGTCAACTGCAAAGGAACTGTATGAAGTGCTGAGGAGCAAGGATATCTCCTTGAGGACTAAGGTGTGCCTAACACAAGCCATGATATTTCCAATCGCCTCGTATGCATGTGAGAGCTGGACAATGAATAAAGAAGACCAAAGAAGAGTTGATGCTTTTGAGTTGTGGTGCTGGCGAAGAATGCTGAAAGTACCATGGACTGCTAAAAGAACTAACAGATCTGTCCTGGAGGAAGTGCAGCCAGAACTCCTTGGAAGCAAGAATGGCCAGACTTCATCTCACCTATTTTGGTCATGTTGTAAGAAGGGACCATTCCCTGGAGAAGGATGTCATGCTTGGTAGGGTGGAGGGTCGACAAAAGAGGGGGAGGCCTTCAATGAGATGGATTGATACGGTGGCTGCGATGATGGGCTCAAGTATAGCAGGGATTGTGGGGCTGGCGCAGGATCAGGCAGTGTTTCGTTCTGCTGTGCATGGGGTCGCTGTGAGTCGGAAACGACTCGACGGCACTTAACAACAACAACAACAACCCCTACAAGGGCACCGTGCACCTTATTTGCATTATTAGCAAGCTGTCCATCCCCTTGGTGGGCTGTAGCACCTTATTTGCATAGCCCCACCCAATCATTATGTGGGAGTTAAAAGATCATGGTGAGAAAGGCCATATAAAAATGGTCCAGTGGCAGAGGTATTCAGACAAGAAGGGTTACCTTTTTCCTGCCTTTACCTAAATGGAAGTTACAGAAAGTGTTCTGGGGTTCTTAGTTACAGTGGGAAGAGAGAGGAGACTTGAAATAGAGAAGGGTCAATATTTGTTACCAAACTAAGTTGTCACAATTTTTTTTTTTTTTAAATTTCCTACTTGGACAGGAACAAAGCCTTCTTGGACAGTGGCTTATAGGTGAGGTGGCTATGCCCAGTCCAGGAGCACCCCAGGCTCTTGTGCTCTTGGTAGAGGGGCAACCCCAGGCCCAGGACCTTCCCTTGGTGTCAGACTTGCCACATCCACTACTGGGAAGCAGGTAGGAGCCTATCTCCTTTTTGTTCTTGAAGGTACAATTGACTCTATAGGAGATGAGTTAGAGCCACTGCCAGGCACATGTTGAATCATTACTGTGTCTCTAAAGAGAGGGGCTGTCTTTAACAAGTAAAAGACAGCAGTCATAGAAATACATCAGTAGGTGTTCCATGGAAGCCCAGGCAGTAATAATAATGAGGAGATGGGCCTTTAAACATTTGACATTTGTTGCATTAAGCCTGTTACAGTGGTTCTCAAACTTTAGCTAGTATCAGAATCACCATGAAGTCTTGCTAAAACACGGCTTGCTGGGCCCCACTTCCAGTTGGGTGGGAATTTGCATTTCTAACAAGTATCTAGGTGATACTGTTGTACCTGGTCTGGGAACTCACCTTGAGTACCATTAGTCTGTTGGAAAATAGTCTAGCCAGGTAGTGACTGTAGCATGGAGGCAGGGTGAAGAAGAGAGTCTCTGTCCCTCTTGGATTGTTGCTGTGAGTTTGTAGGGGCTGGAGCTTGGGAGCTCTGGTGGCACAGTGGGTGAGGCATTTAGCTAACCAGAAGGTTCAAACTACCACCTGTTCTGCAGGACAAAGATGAGGCAGTCTACATCCATGAGGATTCACAGCCTTGGAAACCCATGGAGGTTGCTAGGAGTCAGAATTAACTCAATGGCAGTGGGTTAGGGTTTTTTTTT
>NW_006921910.1:2857853-2922547 GCF_000298275.1 Orycteropus afer afer | reverse complement strand
TATATATATATATATATATATAAATGTCTCTGGGCCCTTTAACACCCACTGGGCTCCATTTACAACTGAGCAAGCTAATGTATGGTTTTATCTAACTGGGAACATCAGTAAGGGAGGATGTGACTTCCTACAGCCCTTGTGAGCCTCTGCTAGGCCTGCGGTCCAATCCTGGCTCCTGCACCAAGTCCATCAATGCTGCTACCATTAGTCCAGTCACTTGTTCTGGAAGCCACGTTCTCTAGGCCACCTGCCTCCTGCTTTGTCCTTTATGTCTCCCCTGCTCTCTCGATGTTCCTACTTCCTGCCTGTTACCCTGTGCACAGGGGTGCCTAGGCCAGGAAGTGGATGGAAGTCTTTGACCCTGAGCTTGCGTTGGCCTGGTTGCTAAGGCTCAACATTTAAACGCTTATTTGTAGAATCTTTTTGGGAGGTGTTTCTAGGTAGCAGGAGTAGGGAAAACATTGAAACAGCAATGACATCAACAGCAGCTAAAGAATGGGGCTGTGGAATGGGACAGGACCTGGAATCTGCCTTTTCTGAGCTGCCTCTTGAGTGGATAGGTAGGTGGGGGTTCATGGGAGTTTCCTGCCACTGGAAAATTCCCATTGATTCTATAGGCAAGTACATCTCCATCCAGAGGAGAACTGCATGGTGCTTAGGAAGGCAGGCCTGTTTAATGGCATAAACCAGTGGGAAATACATGCTCAGAAATCCAGGCCAAGGCATATTATCACAGTTACAATGGATGAGAATGGAAGAACTTGACTCTGGGATCCAGATGAGACCTGGAAGCCCTTGTGTTCAGCGGTCAGTGTGTGCGGACACATCTGGTACATAAACCTGGGCATGCACACTCTTTGAGCTGTTGCCTCTTTCAAGGGTCCCAGAACTGTTTTAGTTATTCCTTTTTCTCTGGCATTCAAAGCATGAGAGTAAGTGGAGAATCCAGAGTGGATTCTTCAGTGTCTATTGCACGTGAGGAAATGAGCCAAAATCATATGGCAGAAGACAATGGGATCTTGACATTGTGATGCATTTATCCAAGGTATACATGGCCCCTGGGCAAGTACAGGCCAAATGCCTAGGCCTTTCATTTCAGCCCCAGGAGCCCTTGCTGTGATGCTTTTATTTCGCTGATGGTGATGAGAAGCAATGTAGTCTTATTAGGCTACATTGACAAGCCAGCTCCTTCTCCATACGAGAGCCATCAGAGAATACAAGAAGAATATTGAGACAAATGTGGGGTGCAAAGCAGAGGGTGGGCAAGAAGTGAGGCCTTTGGCATGTGAGACCTTCCCTCCCTTTCTTCTTTCCTTCCTTCCTTTTTTTTTTTTTTTTTCACTTTTATTGTGGTGAAAACATACAACAAGACATTCGCCAGCATAACAACTACATTTACAGCTCAGGGACACTGATGACATTTTTCATGTTGTGCCACCATTATTGCTATCCTTTTCCAAAATATTCCACTACCGTTATCATAAACTTTGTTGTTGTTGTTGTTGTTATGTGCCGTCAAGTCGGATCCGACTCATAGTGACCCCTCCTTGGGTTTCCAAGGTAGTATCACTACGGAAGTAGATTTGCCCCATCTTCCTCCCGAGGAGTGGTTGGTGGGTTTGAACCGCCAGCCTTCTGGCTAGCAGTCAAGTGCCTTAGGCACTAAGCTACCAGAACTCCTACTTAGTGCCCTGCAAACAAAAGCTTCCCCTTTCCCCCTCCCTCCTACCCTTGGTAACACTTCCTTCCTTTTTTTCTTGCTCTTTTTTCCTGGTTCCATGCTGTCTTAGTTCTCTAGTGCTGCTGTAACAAATACTGTACCACAAGTGGGTGGCTTTGACAAACAAAATTATTTTCTCACAGTTTAGGAGGCTAGAAGTCTGAATGCAGAGTGCCAGCTCGGGGAGAGGGGGGTGGTGGTAGTAGTAAAGTCTTCTGTCTCTGTCAGCTCTGGGGGAAAGTCCTTGTTCCTTGCTTCCTTGGTGATCTTCATGTGGTGTGATATCTGTTTTCCCACATCTCTGCTTCCTTATTGCTCCTGTTGTGTTTCAAAAGATTGACTGGAAACACACTGGCACTGACACTGCCTAATTTGCATAACAAAGAAAACCCATTTCCGAATGGGATTATAACCACAGGTACAGGGGTTAAGATTTACAGCACATTTTTTTGAGGAAGCAATTCAATCCATAACATACGCTGTTTTTCAGATCTAGAAACCAGAAATGGAAGAAATGAGCCATATACAGAAATAAACCCAGTTGCTTAAGTCTGATTCGTCCTTTGGGCTACTTGTCCCCTTGTTCCCCTAAGTTATGCTCATCCTTTTCATCTTCGTCCATGACCCTCTGTACAGCCTCCCAGGAGGTCAGCAACTTGTAAATTCTACCTGCTCCATCTACCCAGAGCATTCTCTTCCTGGGCCAACCCCTGTCCCCTTATCTGTTATTCACACACAGGCTTAACCTGTGCTCCTGGAGCCTTGATCTTCCCTGTAGTGCCCAGTAAGTGCCTGGTACACAGGATGTTCAGGAGAGTGGACTAGTTACATGGACACAATGCCTGCAGTCTGTGAGAAGTGTGGCCTGAGTGTGTGAGTCTACAGCGAGGCACTGGCTCTTTCCTTTTGGCATTTTCAGTGGTCCCTGGCTAAATGAAGGAAGCCCCTTTCTGCCTTGGTTTGTCAGTTTGAAGGTAGGTGATGTGGAGTGATGTGGGCAGCAGACTCAGGAAGAGGATGGTACAATGTTCAGGTAAGATTGGCATGCAGGTCTAGACTAGAAGTTCAAGATACCTCTTCTTTTTAAATGGAAAAGAGCTCTTTGGAGTTTATATTTTTCCAGATTGGATGGCAGCATGGCCCATGTGGTGTAAGGGTGTTGGATAATGCTTGTATTTATGTTCTCATTGGTTACCATGGAAAAAATCAGAATAGATGGTTTCCATGGAGATTATCTTAAAATTAGTTTCTTTGAAGGTCCAGACATTGCTGCAGGGTTCACTGAAGACTCTGGGTGCCATCAGGGGCTTTTTCTGTGACAGTGTCAAAGGCTGGTTGGCAGTTTCCGTGGATTTAGACAAAGTCATCTGCCTCCTGTGCTTGCAAACCTCAGGGCCCTGGAAGGGGGCGGGGTTGTGGCTCTGCTTCCTGTTGGAGTCCCACTCGCCTGGCCTCAGCTCCACAGCTCATTCAGGTCACCCAGGAGCTGCTTTTATTAAACAAAACCAAACACCCCTATATATTTTGGACATTTTCAAACTAGCACAAAAAGTAAAGAGAGTAATATAATCAATCCTTGTGGACTCCTCACCCAGTTTCAACATTTGGCCCCCACATTTTTTACAAGAGTTAAGAGTGCTTCTTTGTAATCCCAGATATGTCATTTCACACAAAGTAAGGACTTTGCTGGGTTACATAACTGCACCCAAAAAAACTAATAATTTCTTATCATCATATACTTAGCCTGTATTCATATCTTCCTTATTATGTCAAGACTGTTTTGTGATTTTGTTCAAATAAGAGTGTGGGGGGCTTTGAGAAAGCCTCTCTACCTCCTTCCCATTCTTGGTTCTGATGCTTGGTGTATTGAGGAGCCTTGCCTTGGAGCCTCAAGCAAGCTGGGCACAGGGGCACCTTTGGGGCTTTTGTCACCCTCCCACTGTCCTCAGCGATAGAGCTGTTTTGAACGCAGGTGTGCCAGCTGCTGCCAACTGTCCTGGGGGCAGGCCTCCGCTGGGGGGCGCTGTCCCTCTTTGCAGCACTGGGGGTAGGGGGAGGTCGTATAACCTTGGTTCACAACAGCTGTATTTGACTTCATTCTTCAGGAAAAGAGAAGCAGTGAGACCCTAAGAGACTAAAGCAACCTTCCCTGACTTCTTGGCAGCTTGGGGCGAGTAGGAAGGAGCTCTGGTCTTGGGAGGGCCTCGAGTTAGGCAGAGTCAGTCCTGTTATCTGTCAGCAGGCTTTGCTCATGTCCTGTGATGCTGTGCAAAATATGAATTACCGAGCCTGGGAGTGATGCCCGGGGTGTGGTCGGTGGCTCTAACATTCTCCATTGAACTAAGTGCAAGGAGAGTTTAAAATAGCCAGCCTTTGTTCCCGGGGTTTTAGAAATTCAACTCCAGTAGTTACAATGAGCTGTCTTCAAGTGGATCTATAAATAAACTGCTTCTGTTCCTCTTTGTCACCGAGAGCCTCGGCATCTTCCCGAGAAGTCGGCTCTGTCGCTCATCTTCATTAGACGCCTCTCATCTGTGGGGCAGCTGCAGCCGTCAGCAAGCTGGGCTGGCACACTGAGCTTGTGATGACAGCGACCTGTTTCCTTTTAAAAATCCACAGTCCCTCAAGATATCTAATAACTACAAAAAGAAACATAGTGACTTTACAGTAGAGAAACCTGGCAGAAAGGTCAGCATCACTGCTGGTCAAGGTCAATGCAACAGTAATAAGTCATGTCAGCGTCATGAACCTCATGACATGTATGATATGCATTTTTGTGGTGGTGTCAAAAATGCATCACTTCAATCATGAGAAAACATCAGACAAAGTAAATTGAGGGACATTTGACAAAATAACTGCTCAGTATTCTTCAAAAGTATTAAGCCATAAAAGACAAGGTAAAGCTGAGGAACTGATAGGGATCACAGGAGACTAAGAGAAGAGACAACTAAGTGCAACATGAGATCCTGGATAAGATTCTGGAACTTTAGGATCCAAAGACATTAGTAGAAAAACTGGTGAAGTTCAAATTGGTTTTCAGTTTGGTTAATGGTACCAATGTTAACTTCCTGATTCTGGTCATTGTACTATGGTCTTGTGTAAGATGTTAACACTGTTGTTGTTAGGTGCCATTGAGTTGATTCCAAGTCATAGTGACCCTGCGTACAACACTGCCCGGTCCAGTGCTATCCTCATAGTCATTGCTATGCTTGAGCCCATTGTTACAGCCGCTGTGTCAAACCATCTACTGAAGGGCTTCCGCTGTTTTGCTGGCCCTTCACCAAGCATGACATCCTTCTCTAGGGATTGGTCCCTTGTGACAACATGACTAAAGTATAGGAGACCAAGTCTGACCATTCTCACTTCTAAGGAGCATTCTGGCTGTACTTCTTCCAAGACAGATTTGTTCATTTTTCTAGAGTCCTTGGTATATTAAATATTCTTCTCCAACACCACAATTCAAATGCATCAGTTCTTCTGTGGTCTTATTCATTGTCCAGCTCTCACATGCATATGAACGCACTGCCGTCAAGTAGAAACCAACTCACAGCGACCATGGGTTTCTGAGGTGGTATCACTATGGAAGGAGATTGCCCAGTCTTCCTTCCGAGGAGTGGCTGGTGGATTTGAACATGTGTATGAGGCTACTGAAAATAACCATGGCTTGGGTCAGGAGCATCTTAGTATTCAAAGTGACCTGCTCTTTCTTTAACACTTTAACAAAGTGCTCTTTAACACTTTAAAGAGGTCTTTTTGCAGCAGATTTGCCCAATGCAATAAGTTGTTTGATTTCTTGACTGCTGCTTCCATGGGCGTTGATTGTGGATTCAAGTAAAATGAAATCCCTAACAACTTCAATCTTTTCTCCATTTATCATTATGTTGCTTATTGGTCTGCTTGTAAGGATTTTTTTTTTTTTTTATTGAGATGTAATCCATACTGAAAGCTGTAGTCTTGGATCTTCATCAGTAAGTGCTTCAAGCCCTCTTTTCTTTTAGCAGACAAGCTTGGGTTTTACCAGAAACCTTGATCTTCTCCCTCCCTGGGTGCCATAAGTGTGATGACTTGGTAGGCCTTAATCCCAAAAGGCCTGGGATTGTGCTCTTACCCTCCAGGGAAGAGGGCCAGGGACGGTCTCTGTGCCAAGGAATGTTCTCATTGCATGATGGTCGTGCCCACTTGCTTCCTCATGGCTGCCACTGGTTTGAAATTGCTTACTCTTTTTCTCTCCGTTTCCTCTTGGCTCCTTTCTTCTCGGGACTTCCCTCACCTGTGTATGTCATCTCAAGTCACACAGACCTCCCCAACTCTACTTCTTTCTCTTGGGGGCATATTTGACCACTGGGATAACTTTCCATGTCCTGCCTAACAAGGCAGTTCTTTCTTTCACTCCTTTGAAAATTTTAGCTTTTAAATCTCCCCTCTTGTATGGAGGAGATACTTGAAGACCCTTGGAGAGTGAGGCTGAGGAGTTGGCATAAGATTGCTGGGAGCTGAGCCCAGGTGTGGCTTGAGCCTGTCATAGCTTTGGGGCCTCATTCTTCGCCTTGGGCCTGGGTGAAGAGAGTGGGACTCCTGGTTTGTTCATTGAACAACTTCCACATGCCAAACAGGCCTGTGATAAGGAAGGCAGGAGCCACCCTTTGATTGAGGGGACCATGCGATGAAGAAGTGGGCTGAGCTGCCTGTGCCCCTGGAACTGATGGCACTGGTTCCATGTGTGACAGGCCTGGAACTAAGGGTGGATCAAACGTGTGAATCCCTTCTCCATTTTAGACCACTCAGACCTCTTCATAATTATTAATCCAAAGGACATCCTGTGGTGGGGCTTGGGACCTAGAGGTGGCTCTTAGTCCTGGCTGTGATTCATAGTCAAGGAGCATTTCATCAGATCAGAGACCGATCAGAAGCTGCTGTGTGGCCACCCAACCTTGTGTCCCTGAGCTTCTTGGCTCTCACGGTGCCAACACAAATGACTCAGTACCCACCCCCCTCCTGGTACAGGGAAGGAATGACGGTGCACTTGCGTGTTTATACCCTCTGGATAAAAGCCAACAGCAGTAACCAAACCTCATCCTCATACTTGGACTAGCTTGGAAGAATGTTGGCAGGATTGCAAACAATTAGATGATTTTAAGAAACCAGAGGGCCTCTTAGGTTCAGGGCTATGTTTAGAACCAGAAGTTTCCTCTCTTGTTGGACTCCCAGCCTGAACCCTAAATTATAGGGCAAGAAGGCATATATCTAGTCCTCAAATATGTGTGGTGAAAGCAGTGCTGCCTTTCTTTTGAGCTTTGATTCAAGAAAAAAGCCCTGCCTTTTTCCACTTGAGAAGCTCCATCCTGCTCCCTCCCTTCATCCCAAAGTCCAGGTGTAGCAGACATGGAAGCAGGTGGACATTGAATCTATTAACTTTTAAATTATTTTTATTGTGGTAAAATACTTATAATAAAAAATTTTCCATTTTGACCATTTTTCAGGTCCAATTCATTGAAACTAATTATATTCACCATGTTGCATAACCAGCACCACTAACTATTTCCAAAAGTTTCTCATCACTGCAAATGTAAACTCAGGACTCCTTAAGCAACTGCCCCAGCCCCAGCTCCTGTTAACCACTAATAAACTTTTGTCTTTACTCATTTGCCTGTTCTAGATACAAGTGGGATCATACAATGTTGGTCTTTTTGTGTCTGACCTTTTTCAACCAGCATGATGTTTTCAAGGTTCATCAGTATCATAGTTTGTGCCTGTCTGGCTTTCTGCATTTGGAAACTGTAATCCCCACAACTTTATTTCTCATTATAAACAATAGCAACAACAAAAAAACCCAAACCCACTGCCGTCAAGTTGATTCTGATTCATAGCGACCCCCATTGGGTTTCCAAGGCAGTAAATCTTTATGGAAGTAGATTGCCCAGTCTTCCTTCCGCAGAGTGGCTGGTGGGTTTGAACCACCAACCTTCTGGTTAGCAGTCAGACGCCTTAGGCACTGTGCTACCAGAGCTCCTTATATTTCTCATTATGACTGAGTAATGTTCCATTGTATGGGTATGCCACATTTTTGTGTACCCATTCACATGATGATGGACACTTGGGTTGGTTCCACCTTTTGGCTGTTCTGTATAGTGCCGCAGTGAACATTATTGTACAGTATCTGTTGGAATCCTTGCTTTTGAGTCTTTTGGGCATGTTCCTAGCAGTGGAATTGCTGGGTTATAAGGTAACGCTATGTTTAACTTTTTGAGGAACCGCCAGAGTATTTTCCACAGTGGCTGTACCATTTTATATTCCCACCAGCAGTGTGCGAGGGTTCCAGTTTCTCCACATCCTCACCAGCACCTGTTAGTTTCAGGGTTTCTGTCAAATAGCCATCTTAGCTCCTCTGAACTTTTAGTGAGGACAAATAGCCAAAGCCAAAGGCCTGAGGTAAGGACTAAGAAACCTGGGTCCCTGAGTCGCCGCCTCCTCACTTAGCAGACTGTACAGTGAGTAGTCTGATGGAAGATTAAGTTGAAAAAATTTCTTTATGGGATATATATGTGTATGTGTGTGTGTCCTTGTGTCCGTCTCTCCACTTTGTACTCAGCCCTGCTTTGGAAACAAAGTGACATACTTCGGTGTTTTGCGTGGGCGATAGCTGAACAGGCTGCCCACCTGGGTCTGTACAAGGAGGGTACCAGTGAGACAACCTGGCTCTTGGTCTCTTTAGCCCAGACTCATGGCCGTGAACCTTTTCCTAGGTCTTTTGTCCACTGCACAGTTTTCATTTCTGGAGCTTGGCCAGGCAAGGGACAAGGTCCAGTGTTAGCAATTAAAAGAAAAGGAGAAATTTCTACCTTGAACAAGTATTAATTATTGACCATCCTACCCACCCAAGGGAATGTTCCATTCAGTCAGCTCACATCTTTATAGTAAGATTCCACCTACTCCTGCCCCCTGGCCGGATGTGCACAGACCTTGGTTGTGACTGTCAGGGTTCATGTAAATGGAATTGTTTCCTTAATTTCTATTTCAGGTTGTTCGTTGTTTGTGTGTAGAAACACAACTGATTTTTGTGTGTTGATTTTTTTCTTACCCTGCAAAATTACTGAATTAACTTACTAGGTCTAGTAGCTTTCTTGTGGAACCTTTGGTATTTTCTGTATATAAGATCATGTCATCTGGAAATTGTTGTTTGTTGTTATCGAATTGATTCCAACTAATGATGATCTCTGGTAGCGTCATGCCTAAGGTACTTGACTACTAACCAGAAGGCTGGCAGTTCAAACCCACCAGCCACTCCTCGGAAGGAAGATTGGGCAATCTACTTCTGTAGTGAGTGATATTGCCTCAGAAACCCAAGGAGGGGTCACTATGACTTGGGTCCAACTTAACGGCAAACAACAATGACGATCTCATTTGCGTAGAATAGAACTATGTTGTTGTTGTTGTTGTTATGTGCCGTCGAGTAGGCCCCAACTCATAGCGACCTCTCCTTGGGTTTCCGAGGCAGTATCACTACGGAAGTAGGATTGCCCAACCTTCCTTCCAAGGAGTGGCTGGTGGGTTAGAACTATACTCCATAGTAATTTAAGGCTGTGACCTTTTGGAAGCAGATCGCCAAGCCTACCTTCCAAGGTGCCTCTGAGTGGGTTGGAACCACCAACCTTTCAGCTAATAATCAAGTTCTTAACTGTTTGCACCACCCATCTGCAAATAAAGATCGTTTAACTTCTTCCTTTTCAGTTTGGATCCTTTTCTTTCTTTCTCTTCCCTAATAGCTGGGTAAAAAGTCCAGTAGAATGTTGGTTAGAAATGGCGGAAGTGGGTATCCTTATCTTGTTCCTTATTTTAGAGAGAGAAATTTCAGTCTTTCATCATTGTGTATGATGTTAGCTGTGATTTTTTCATATATCTTTTATCATGATGAGGAATTTCTCTCCATTCCTAGTTTGTGGAGTGTTTTTATCATGAAAGTGTTGGATTTTATGTGATGCTTTTTCTGCATCTATTGAGATGATCATGTGGTTGTTTTGCTCCATTCTCTCAATGTGGTATATATTACATTGATGGATTTTTGTATGTCGAACCATCTTTGGATTCCTAGGATAAATCTCACTTGGTCATGATATGCAGCTGGATTCTGTTTCCTAGAATTTTGTTCAGAACTTTTGCATCTATATTCATAAAAGATATTGTCGATAGTCTTGATTTCTTGTGATATCTTTGTCTGGAATTGGTATGACATCAGTACTGGCCTTATAAGATGGAGTTGAGAAGTGTTCCTTTTCTTCTGTTTTTGGAAGAGTTTTTGAAGGATTGTTAGGAATTCTTCTTTAAATGTTTGGTAGAATTGACCAGTGAAGCCATCTAGTGTGGGCTTTTCTTTGTTGGGAGGTTTTTAAGTACTTGTTCAATTTCTTTACTCATCATAAGTCTATTCAGATTTTCTAGTTCTTCTTGAGTCAGTTTAGATAGTTTTGGGTTTCTAGGTGTTTGTTCATTTCATCTAATTTGCTGGTATATAGTGGTTCATAAAAAAAAAAAAAAAACCTCACTGTCATCGAGTCAGATCCAACTCATAGCGACCCCTCCTTGGGTTTCTGAGGTGGTATCATTATGGAATTAGATTGCCCAATATTCCCTCTGAGGAGTGGGTGGTGGGTTTGAACTGCCAGCCTTCTGGTTAGTAGTCATATGCCTTAGGCACTATGCTACCAAAGTTCCTAATGGTTCATAGTATTCTCTTATAATCTTTTTATTTTTGTGAGGTTGGTAATATCTTCATTTTTAATTTTTATTTTAGTGACTTGAGTCTTCTCTCTTATTTTCTTAGTCTAAGAAAATTTTGTCAATTTTGTTAATCTTTTCAAAGAACCAAAGTTATCATTTCATTGATTTTTTTTCTATTTTTCAAATTCTCTATGTCATTTATCGTCATTCTGATCTTTATTATTCCCTTCCTTCTGCTAGCTTTGGGTTTAGTTTGTCAGCTAAGATTTTGATTGGGATTATATTGAAGCTACATATGATTTGGGAAAGAGTTGACATTTTAACAACATTGAGTCTTTCAATACATGAATATGGTATAACTCTTCATTTATATAAGTCTTTGACTTTTTCTTATTGACATTTTATAGTTTTTAGCATACAGATTTTGTACATATGTTGTTAAATTAATACAACATCTAACATGAACATTTCATGGCTGTGGTGCTATGGAAAAGATAATAGGGAGCTCTGGTGGCACAGTGCTTAAGGCATTTCATTACTAACCAGAAGGTTGGCAGTTCAAACCTACCAGCTGCTCTGTGGAAGGAAGATGGGGCAATCTACTTCTGTAAAGATTTATTGCATTGGAAACCCAAAAGGGGTTGCTATGAGTCCAAATTGACTTCATGGCAGTGAGTTTGGTTTTGGAAAATATAATGATCAAAAATTTTTGAAAAACAATGAAATATCAAACTACAGATTCAAGAAGTGCAGAGAAATGGCAAGTGGGGTGTTACAGATTGAATTATGTCCCTCAAAATATGTGTTAGAATTCTAACCCCTATACATATGGACATAATCCTTTTTAGGAATAGGGTTTTCTTTGTTATGTTAATAAAGCCATATCAGTGCAAGGTGTGTCTCAGACCTAATCACTTTTGAGATATTAAAAAAGCTGAGAAGCAGGAACAAATGGGAAAGATAGATGCCATTGGAGATCCTGAGAAGAAGGCTAGAAAAGCTGACAAAGATTTTTCCTCAGAGAGGACAGAAGAGAACCTTCCCCTCGAGCCAGCATCCTGAATTTGGACTTCTAGTCTTCTACACTGTGAAAAAATAATTTCTGTTTGTTAAATCACCCACTTCTGATATTTCTTTTATAGCAGGACTAGATAACTAAGGCAGGGTGATGAAAAAAACCAAACTCTAGAAACATCATATTCAAACTGCTGTAAACCAAAGATTAAGAGAAAATCTTGAAGGTAGCTGCAGGGGTGGGTAGTGGTGAGAACATATTGCCACCAGAGGTGCAAAGGTAAGAATTACAGATTCTCAGATGGAACTGTACAAGCCAGAAGACAATGGAGTGACATCTTCAAAGTACTGACAGGAAAAGAAAAAAAAAAAAAAAAAAAAAAAAAAAAAACAACTATCAGCCTAGAATTCTGTACTCAGCAAAAATATCCTTTAAAAATGAAGAGGAAATAGATACTTTTTTTCAGACAAACAAAACCTAAGAGAATTCATTACTAATAAACTTGCACTATGCCTAAGGCACTTGACTGCTAACCAGAAGGCTGGCAGTTCAAACCCACCAGCCACTTCTCGGAAGGAAGATGGGACAATCTACTTTCGTAATGATACCGCCTTGGAAACCCAAGGAGGAGTCGCTATGAGTCGGGCCCGACTCGACGGCACATAACAACAACAACAACATAAGAAATTTCCGTTTTCTCTTTCTGGGATTCCAGTTACATGCATATTAGACAATTTGATACTGTCCCACATTTTATGTATGCTCTGTTCTGTTTTTATTTCTCTTTTATGTTTCAGTTTGAGGAATTTCTCTTGATCTAACTTTAAAGTTACGGATTTATTTTCCTCAGCTGGGTTGAGCCTACTAATTGCCCATCAAAATCATTCTTCATCTCTGTTAACTAGGTTTCCTATTTCTTGCATTTCCATTTGAGATATTCTTATAGCTTCTACCTCTCTGTTGAAACTCCCCATCTGTGGATGTGTATACTCCATTTTTTATACCAGACCCTTAACATATTAATGATAGTTATTTTGAATTTTATGTCCGATAGTGCTAACATCTGGGTAATCTGAGTCTGATTCTCTTGACTACTTTATCTCTTGACAGTACAGTTGTTTGTTTCACCTTGCCTCTGTGTGTGTGTGTGTGTGTGTGTCCTTTTTTTTTTTTTTCCTTTGGGAGTATTTGAAAACTTGAATATGCATTGCCTTGTGTACCAGGAAGGAAATATGAAAGCCTTGCTGCTCGCCACCAGCTGGGTGGTTCATCTCCCGTATTCCCTTATACTTTCTTTGCTTCTCTTCTTCAAATAGCTACCATTGCACCCTGTAATTTAAAGAGACAAGCTTTGGTGCTACCTAGAATGCCTCTTAATTTTTTATTAAATGGTTAACATTTTGCAGATACTCTTGCCAGGAGTTGAGCTTAGTTAATGTTATCTTGTACTTAGAGAGGTGTTTGGGTGTTGAGTTTTTCTCAATGTTTCTGCTCCACCCTCAGCTTTTGGTCTTTGCTATACATCTGCCCTCTCAGAGAGGGTCTATTTTAATGTTCTTGCCCTTCCCCCTGCAGTAGGTTGCTCTTATTTGTTACTTGGTACTTACTAACTTTGTGTTCGAAAATTGGGGAGGTCTCTATTATCCTGGTCAGCTTAAGTCTTAGTCGATCCTATATCCCTAGCTCTCAGAAGTGGGCATTCTCAGTGGTCCTGCCCCTCCTTCAGCCATAGGAGACCTTCAGTGATCTCAGTTTAGGATAGTTCCCTGCCTTTTCCCAAATGCCCTTGTTGTTGTTGTTGTTGTTGTTAGGTGCCGCTGAGTCGTCTCTGACTCACAGCAACCTTATATACAACAGAACAAAACACTGCCTGGTCCTGTGCCAGCCTCACAATCCTTGCTACACCTGAGCCCATCGTTGCAGCCACTGTGTCAATCCATTTTGTTGAAGGCCTCCCCTCCTTCGCTGACCCTCCACTTTACCGACCATGATATCCTTCTCCAGGGAATGGGCCCTTCTGACAACATGAGCAAAGTAGATGAAATGAAGTTTGGCTATTCTCTCATCCAAGGGACATTCCGGCTGCACTTCCTCCAGAATAGATTTGTTAGCCCTTTTAGCAGTACAGGATACTCTCAGCATTCTTTGCCAGCATCACAACTCAAAAGCATCAACTCTTCTTTGGTCTTCTTTGTTCATTGTCCAGCTCTCAAACACACAAGAAGTAATTGAAAATACCATGGCTTGGGTTAGGCATGCCTTAGTCTTCAAAGAGACATCTTTGCTCTTCAGCTCTTGAAAGAGGTCTTTTGCAGCAGATTTGCCCAATGCAATATGCCATCTGATGTCTTGACTGCTGCTTCCATTGGTATTGATTGTAGAACCAAGTAATGTAAAGTCTTTGACAACTTCAATCTTTTCTCCGTTTATTATGATGCTGTTTATTGGTCCAGTTGTGAAGATTTTTGTTTTCTTTCTATTGAGATGTACAAATGCCCTTGGGGTTTTTATATTTGCCCTTCCTCCAGTAGCTTAAGGCATTTGTTCTATAGGGAGAAAGGGCCCTGTCAAGACTTTGTGCCTTTTCTGTGTCCATTCCCCTCCTCCAGGCCTGCAACTCCAAGGAGGATTTTCTTTGGTCTCCTGCTCTCTTCCCAGTCATTCTTGTGAGTACCCAGTGGAAGTTTGTGGTAAAGAGCCTGCAAGTGTACACGGATTTCCTTTGGGTGCAGTAACCCTTTGGCTCCCAGGGGTTCTACACTATCACTCCAGCCCACATTCATCCTTTAATAACTTTTTAGATTTTGAGCACACCCAAGTTCCCAAGAAACCCAACAGGATTTCTTACCCACTTAATGGACTTGGTCTCTTCTTTTCCTGCTTTGCTCATGTCTCATTTTCCCTGGAAGCATCTGTCTTTTCTTAGACTTCAGGCTTAACTTCAATTGATTACTCTGTGGCCTCAGCTTTTTGATAAAAGAAAAGTTTATATTCTTTTAGATTAGTATTCTTTTTCTTATTAGGGTGGGATTGACTCTTTCTCAACTTTCTACATCCTAAGTGGCAGCTCCTTATCAGTACCTGAATCTTTTTTTTTTTTTTTTTTACTTTCATTGTGAAAACATACATAACAAGACATTCACCAATATAACAATTTCCACATTTACAGCTCAGGGACATTGATGACATTTTTCATGTTGTGCCACCATAACTGCTATCCTTTGCCAAAATATTCCACCTACTAGCATGAACTCAATGCCCCTCAAATGAGATCTTCCCCTTTCCCCCTCCCTCCTACCCTTGATAACCACTAATAGTCTTTGATATATATATATATATACACATACAAAAATCAAACCAAACTCACTGCTATTGGGTTGATTCCAACTCATAGTGACCCTCTTTGGGTTTCCGAGGTGGTAAATCTTAACAGAAGTAGATTGTTCAGTCTTCCTTCTGCAGATATGTGTCTGATATGATCTTGTTTTTGCAACCTATCTAGAAATTTTCCTTCCCTTTCCATCCCTGGTAACCAACAAGGAAAGTTTCCTTCTGTGTATAAACCTTTTCTTAAGGTTACAGTAGTGAACTAATACAGTATTTGTTCTTCTGTGATTGACTAATTTCATTCAACATAATGTCTTCCAAGTTAATCCATGTTATCCAGTGTTTTGCAGATTCTACATTATTCTTTAGGGTTGCATAGTATTCCATTGTGTGTTTGTACCACAGTTTGTTCATCCATTCCTCAGTTGATGGGCACTTAGGTTGTTTCCATCTCTTTGCTATTGTGAATAGTGTTGCGATGAACTTGGGTGTGCATATATCTGTTCATGTCCTGCCTCTCACTTATTTAGGACATATACCTAGTAATGGGATTGCTGGATCACATGGTATTTCCACTTCCAACTTTTTAAGGAATCACCATAATGATTTACATAGTGGTTATATCATTTTGCAGTCCCACCAGCAGTGTATGAGAGTCTCAATCTCTCGACAACCTTGCTAGCATTTGTTATTTTCTGTCTTGTTGAGCTTTTCTATAATGCTGGGATGGGATGGTATCTCATGGTTGTTGGGATTTGCATCTCTCTAATGGCTAATGATCGTGAACATTTCTGCATGTGTTTGTTGGTTGCCTGAATATCTTCTTTGGTGAAATGTCTGTTTATATCTTCTTCCCTTTTTTTAAACTGGATTGTTTGTCTTTTTGATGTCGAGGTGTTGGAATTGCCTATAAATTTTAGAGATAAATCTTTTGTTCGCTATGTCATTGCCAAATATTTTTTCCCATTCTGTAAGTTCTCTTTTTACTCTTTTGGAGAAGTCTTTTGATGCACATAAGAATTTAATTTTTAGAAGTTCCCAGTCATCTACTTTATCTTTTGCTGTTTGTGTATCTTGGGTTATGCTTGATAGTCTATTAATGCCATAAATTCGGGCCCCTAAGTTTACCCCAATTTTTTCTTTGATGAAACTTTATAGTTTTAGGTTTCACATTTAAGTCTTGTGTATGGTGTGAAGTGTGGATCTTGTTTCAGTTTTCTGCACATGGATGTCCAGTTTTGCTAGCACCACTGGTGAAAGAGACTACCTCTCTATGTCTAATCGATGGATCTATTTCTGGGTTCTCAGTTCTTTTCCATTGGTCTTTGTGTCTGTCATTGTACCAATACCAGGCTGTTTTGACAACTGCGGCTGTATAGTAGGTTTTGAGATCTGAGAGTATGAGACCTACTACTTTGTTCTTCTTCTTCAATAGTGCTTTGCTAATTCGAGGTGTCTTTCCTTTCCATATAAAATTAGTGATTGGTTTTTCTGGTACCTGAATCTTGATGATGAAGAAGTGATATCACAGTCAGTCCAGAGACACATGAGTTGTTTTTTGTCACCAGGAAGACCTGTCAGCTTTGCTTTTTAATGAAATTTTCTGAGTGGGGTACCCAGGTGTTTGAGTGACTGAGTATCAAAACACAGATATTTATGAAATTCCTACTGTGGGTGAAGTGCTGGGCTTCTGGTGGCTCATGCCAGGCTGGCAGCAAAGGAAACGTAAATGGAGGGAGGCAGAACATTTACCTTCTGTGAGAGCCCAGGGGGCCACTTAGGGTGGGATGAGAGAGGGGGACTGTAGGCTCCAAATGAGATTTCCACAAGCTAAGGAGATCCATCTATAATGAGATGTGCTTTCTTTTCTTGTGATTTTAAGGCATTCATATTTGGCAAAGTCCAGAATTGACCTAGTGTCAGTCTGTTTGTGTGTAGAGGGATTGATCTTTGTGTTGATACTACTCATGACATACCTAACTGAGAACCAACCACCAGGCAAAGCCCCTACTACCCTTTGATGCTGAAAAGGCAAAGTGCTTTTTTTTAAAAAATAAAAAATCTTAAACACTGCCCAGCTTATACAGCTCCTATCATTACTCATGTACTATGTGCATCTCTTCTTGCCTCTTGCCTGTCTTTCTCTTATCTCTGCTTTATCACTTATTTGCCCAGCTCTCGGGGACATGGCACGTTTCCACAGTGCTGGAATGCAGGTGAGTGGCTGTGTGCTGTGGGGTGGGGCTGCTGGCCCTCTGCTGCAGTGCAGACATTGGGAAGGTCTGAATACATAGGAATTTCACCATGGCAGGCTTGGCTCTATGAGGCATCGAGTGTTTGAGGAGGGCTTGCTCTGTGCTCAGATCTGGGCTGGGCAGGCATTCTAGGGCAGGAGAAGTGGGGAGCCGGAGGTGAGGCCATGAATATTACACCAGGAGCTGGGGGCCTCCATGAGGATGCAGGATAGGAGCTGTGTATACATAGAAGCAGAACTGCAGCAGATGTCACCTCCCGGAGGCTCTCTTATGTTGGAAAGAGCTCTGTGTTTACTGGGTGACTAAGGACAATTTATTTAACCTCTCTGATCCTGTATTTTCCTGTCTGAAAAATAAGGTTAATAATGTTTACTGTGAAGGGCCATTGTAAGGATTAAATGAGATGACATGTATAGAACCCTGGCACATGGTGGCAAGTAAACACCAGTGATGTCATCCTGACATGCTAGAATGGTCATGTGTTAAGTGCTTATTGTCTGCCAAAAAGAATTGACAGGGAGTCAGGTAAGGGCTGTGTCCTAGTGAAGGTGAGACAGGGCCTAGTGGTGTGGCCAGAAAATAGCCCAGGGACCCTGGACTTAAGAGCAAAGCCTGGGGCTTGAGTCTGGGTGCCCTTGGACATCACTCCCCATCTGAGCCTTGGTTTCCATTGTTAAAAGATGAAATTTCCGCTTACCCCTTGCAGCCATGTAAGTGCAGTACAGGTGGGAAAGCAGCATAGGTCCTACAGCCTCTCCTGCAGAGGCCACCTCTCGGGCCCAGAGCACTCTGGCTGCCATCATCAGCACTCCCTTGGAGCTGGCTTGATGTTGCCTTAGAGGGAGTGTTTCTGTTGCTAAAGTCTGTGGCACTCACCCCAGTACACACAAACACACACACACTGTTCTCTGTGCTTCTAGAGGCTCAGCTCCGCACTGTCAGTTTCTGGGCTGCTCTATAGATGTGCTCAGAATTTCCATTCCCTCCTTCCCAGGCAGCAGGCAGCAGCCGTCTGGCCCACTCCAAGAGGATGCTGGCTGTCGGGACAGAAGGGCTGGCTGGCCTTCCCTCTAGTGGCCTTTCCTGGAGGAGCCCAGTGGTCTGTGGCCAGAAGAGGGGCATGTGTGTCTGGAAGCAGGGAGTTTTTAGAAGGAGCAGGTACAGGACTGTGAATGCGTCTCAAGAAAGGCTTGGTGGTGAAGTCAGGCAAGTGCCTTCACCAGCTCTTGAAGGACAGGCTCAGTCATCAGCCACATTTTACAGATGAGGAAGCCTCTTCCCCTGGTTGCCTAGCTGGTCGGTGGTAGAGCTCAGAGTTCAGCCAAGGCCAGTCTGACTCCCAGTTGAGAGCCCATTAAGCAGTGAGCTGTTGCTCTTTATCACTACTCTGCTGTCTTCTGACAGGACTGCCAGAATCTGGGGCCACTGCAGTGGAGTGAAGACCAACCTGGCTAGGCTGATGCCATGGTGGGACTTCTGAAACACCTCCTTTTGGGATGGACTTTTAGGTGGGCTTTGAGATCTGCAGTGCACTGATTCCTGGAACTCTGCTTGCCTGAGGTCTTACAGAATTGGCTGTGGCGCCGCAGCAACCATGCTGATGACGGGCATGTGGACACGGTGCTACTCCTGATCCTAAGAACATCCCTCTGGCTTGTGTCTTATAATTCTATTCCCCTGTAAACACCAGAGCCTGCACTTTTCTAAAATCACATCAATGTACACTCAAGAGCTTATGAGATTAAAATGCTTTTCTAATAAAGGGAAATTTGCAGGTAGAGTCGACATGCTAGACTTCCCTCATGTTCCTCCTTTGATGCTTAGGGATCCTCTCCTGGGTTTGATTCTTTTCAAAGATTCCAGTGCCCACCGAGGTTAGCATGTCCAAGGCAGAACATCTTCCCAGGGCTGGACTGCTGTGGACTAGTTCAGGAGATAGGCAGACCCAGAGGAGATGCAAACTGGTGCTGACAGTGGGTCTGTGTGCAACCAAGAGTGTTAATATCCAAGGCCAGTCATAGCTAGTATACTCTACTGGCCCTGGCTTTGGGGGTGAAGGGGAAGATGTCGTAGCCTAGGTTCCATAGTATATGGGTAGCTGGCAAACTGAGACCAGTGATGTCCTGGGTCTACAGGGGAGGCAGTGATGCGTGCAAGCAGGAGGTAGGAAGAAAAACATACACACATGGAAGGGCAGTGGGCCGGCTCTGTGGACAGGCCAGCATTAGTTCATTCCATTCATGTATGCTGGCTCTGGCAGTGCAGTGGCCAGAGGGATGGGGCAGGCCCAGGTGCTGTGGGAGCACAGAAAGGGGCTCCTGATGGGAATGAGGGTTTGTGAAGTGAGGGAAAGATGGAATAATCACAGTGGGGAAAGGAGAGGTAGATGAGGGCATCTCCAGTGGAGATATGTATGAGAGTGCAGAGGTGGGGGGATCGTGCACAGAGGCACCAGGTTAGGGTTTCTTGCTCTCTATCCAGAGGGCTTGGATTTCCTCTCAAAGGTGATAGAGAGGACTCGAGGCCTGGCAAAGTGGAGGGTGACGTGGTGACATTTGGAATGCCCACTAGTGAGATCGTTTGAAACCCTGAGCTCCCAGTGTGACTGTATTTATGGGTTACTGAGGCTTTGGGCTGGCTGAGGGTGTGAGCCACCACAGAGAACGTCATTTCCACAAGGAGCAAGTCCACAGAGGAATTGCAGGTTCTAAGACCAGAACTGAGACGTTTGCTGGCCCTGTGACCTGAAACTCAGTAGCTCTGGATCCCACCCTGCTGAACATGTGCACAGAGTTTCATAGGTCAGGAGGAGCCTTCATCTGTGCCTGGAATGGTGGCTGACTTGGGGGCACACTGCCCTGGAGATGGGGTCTGCATTTGAGGGCTAAAGAGCCTTTGGCAAGAACTCTGAGCCCCTCCCATTCCTGGAGTTCTGACTGAAGCCACCTGAGGGAGCCTTTCCTGTGGACTCTTCTGATTCTTGCCAGCTGTCTGGCCAGGATATTCACAGAAATCCTTGTTTTCCAGGGAATCTGGGCCCAGCAGGGTCAGAACATACCTCCAGTAGATCCATAGCTAATGAGTCCTTGGAAAGGCTTTGGTGCAAAGCCCCTTGCTGGGAGATGGGGAAGTGAAGTTGAGCTAACCGGGAGGAGAGGGGACTTCAGGGCCAGGTTGGGCTTCATGTCTCTGGGCTCACCAAAGTGCCACCTTGAGGGTGGGGTTTGCGTGAAGGGTCAGGAGATGGTCCCACTGCCCGGCCAGGCTGAGGGCCTCTGAGAGCCCCTGCTGGCACCTGCTGACCTATCTATCTGTCCCTCCCACGCACCCTTGGTCTTGGCTCAGAAAGGAAGGCCTGGGTGTGGGCACACTGCCACATTGCCATCTCTCACTGACATTTGGAACTCATTTTCTCAGTTTTCCTGCTGGGTTTCCATTTCATTCTTTGGGGGTGCTATTCCTCACTCAGTGTTTCCTCAAGTATTGAATAAGAGCTAAGGGGTTGTCTTCTCTTCTCTTTTAAAATAGCCAGAAGTGGATTTCCCCATCCCACCCAGCAGAGGCAGGAGCCAGGAGTCACTGCAGAGCCAGCCCCCAGAGCCCGTCAGCATGCCGCAGACACTGACCAGCACACTGGAGCACATTGTGGGCCAGCTGGACGTCCTCACCCAGGTAGACCACAGTGGTGTCATCCCAGGGTCTGCACTTGTCTGGCCATTTAGACCATTTGAAATTTGCCAGCAGGTGCTAGATTTTTAAAAAGCATAATTATAATGGACCTCTTTTCCAGCCCAAATTAATGAAATAACAGTGCCTGGCCCAGGATCCTAAGGACCCCTGGTGGCACAGTGGTTAAGCGCTCGGCTGCTAATTGAAAAGTTGGCAGTTCATATCCATTAGCTGCTCTGTGGGAGAAAGATATGACAGTCTGCTTCCATAAAGAACACAGCCTTGGAAAGCTTATAGGGTGTTTCTTTTTTAAAAGAAATTTTTTATTGTGATTTGGGTGAGAGTTTACAGAGCAAATTCATTTTCCATATAGCGGTTCCTGTACCTTTTGTTTCATGACATTGACTGCAATTCCCCACAATGTAACAGCTATCTTCCCACTTCCTCCCTATAGTTACCTCTTCCCTGTGTCCTTTCCTATGCATTCCTGCCCCTGAACTATCTCCCTGTTCAAGCACTGCCCTTCTGTTCTCCCGTGATTGGTCATTCCAAGGAGTGTATCTACCTGGTGTAAATGTTCACCATATATGCCTGTCTGTTGTTTGGCTGGAAGCCACTGGAGTGAGTTCCATTCCAGCCCTGAATTTCAGGGTAACTAGGGACCATAGTCTCAGGGGGTCTTACCAGGCTTTGTCAGACCACAAACCTGTTCCTTTTTTTTTTTTTTTAATGATTTTGAGTTTTGTCCCACATTGTTCTCCCATCAATCCAGGATCTCCTGCACTGATCCCCTTCCATATGGTTGACAGTGATAGCTGTGCACCATTTAGTTCTTCTGGCCTCATGGTCATATAGGCTGAGGTTCTCAGGGTCCACTAGTCCCTAATTGTTTCCATGTGTCTTTTCTTTGTTCTTCTTTGCTCTAGATGAGAAGAGACCCATCGTTGCATCTAGGTGGCCATTTGCAAGCTTTTAAGACCCCAGTCACTACTCACCAAAGTAGGGTGTAGAACAGTTTTGGGGAATAGTGTGTGTTCTGGTTACCTAGTGCCACTCTGACAGGAATATACCACACATACGATGGCTTGAACAAACAGGAGTTCATTCTCTTACAGTTTGGAGGCTTTAAGTCTGAGTTCAAAGTGCCAGACTCTAGGGGCTGAGTGAAAGCCCCTCAACCTTGGGCTTTAACTCTGCCTCCTGCTCCTGACCCACTGAAGCTGGAGGCTTTTCTTCACTCAGACAGCTGTTGGCTGCTGAGACTGACAAGCCCAAAGTTGGCAAGTGAAAAGGCACAATTCCAATGTTACTAAACCACACGGCAGGCCATTAATTCAAGTCCATTGGAAGTCCCAAGGTTGGCAGAGTATGGCAGGCTGCTGAACAACGACACAGCTACATACAGGGTCAAGCGTGTCATAAGCTAAAGACCATTCCCCAAGGCTTCTCCTTATGTACAGGAAGCAGACTACATCCCTAAGGCAGCTACTCAGCTGCTCACAGTAGATTCCACCATGGAGTTAATTACCAGTCTCATCATGGGGAATACTATATATCCAGCTGCCCAGCCACTCAACCAGGCCCAGCCAAGTTGAGAGTATGTTATGCCAGTTGAGCTTGAGATCCCCTATGGGGCATTTCTGTAGGGTCACTATGAGTCAGAACTGATTTGACAATGAACCCCGATTTCTTGGTTCTCAGAGCCACTTGAGCCCTGGCCAGGGCTCTGGATTCCAGAATCACCTATACTGGGTCCCTGCAGAGATCTGAGGGAAGACTGACTGTCTGTATTCTTTCCATTCTTCTCTGGGTGGCTAGGTGGGCACTGCAGTGACATGCCAGGGAGCTGTGAGCGACAAGACCAGGCAGCCACGAGTCTTGTCCTCTGAGTGCTCTTCGAGAAATCCCCTCAGCCCTCCTAGCTTCTGTGTGTTTATCTGTGGTGTACAGGTGGCTGTGGCACCACCCTTGTGAAGATTAAGGGGGATGCATCTGTGTGAAGTGTCTGGCCTATGCCTGGCCCCAGGTAGCAGCTGGTCAGTAAATGTTAGCTGTGGCACAAACAGCCTCCTCAGAATGTGCAGATGGGTCCTGCCCTCTGGGGCTTACAGTCTGACAGCTTATAATGTAGACTTATAACAGCAGTTTCAGTAAGAACAAAGTGCACTGATGAGAAATGAGCAGTTGGCACTGGGGGTGTGGCCAGCAGGAGTCACAGCCGGGGGGCGGGGAACCTAGTCTGGGGGGATCACAGACAAATCCAGGGGACATGTGAAGCCCAGGGTAGCTGGAATGGTACTGAAGTGGTGGTGGGGCAAGTCAGGATGCAAAACACTACAAAAAGCCAGTGGAACATTTCTGTACTGGCCTTAAAATAAACCTAGGTTCCTCAGACCCCTTCTCTCCTTGGCTCTTGTGCTAGGTTGGGAGTCTGTGGGCCCCCCTCTCCCATGCCAGCTCCTGCACAGCACAAAGCCATGGGAGGAGCACACACAGCCAGCAAGGAAGGAGGGAGATGCTAGGGCAGGGGCAGCAGCAAGGGAAAGCTGTCCCTGGTTCGACCCACACGAAGACATAAGGGCCTTTGATGTCCTAATCAAAATGGAGCTGAAGTGGTGGCATCTTTCCCCACCTTGGGATCTGTGTTAACTGAGAAAATCCGTTCCTATTGTGCCACGTCGTCTGCAGCGTGTCACAGTGGCCCAGATGGGACTCTGCACATTGGACCCAGTCACGGAAACATGTTTGAGGGGGAAAGTGAGGTATTAGTGTCTGGGGGATTGTGGGCTATAGAACATGTCATCCAAACATTCCTGAAAGCCAGTTAACCCTTGAGAAAGAGGCATGTGGTGGGAGACAGACAAAAGGAACGTGCAAAGACTTAAAAAAAAAAAAACAAACCCTCAGCCTGTCAGAAGCTGCAGAGTCTGCCTAATGTTCTTCACAGCCTTGTCAAGTGAGAGATCAGGGGAAGTAGAATCAATTAGAACTTTATAGGATAAAATTGGAAATTAAGTCTGAGATGATAGTAAAAATAGCTTCAGTGGATTCAGAGGAGTATAACATTAAAAACAGTTCCTGTCACTGTGTTTTAGGGGTACACATGGAAGGTTTAGTTATGTGTTAGCAGTTAGGAGCATAATAGTAAGTTTGCAAGCAACTTGTATCACAAAGAAAGAGTGAAGACTCCCCAGAGTAGCCTGTGACTGGCCCTGTGAACTCATCTCTGTGTGTCTCTGGTACCCTTGTCCTACCTCACATCATTCAGCCCCTTCACCAAATCCAAACACCCCCCATCCAGATGCCAAGCACATCACTCAGTCTCCTGCTTTGCAAACTGACATTGTCTGTGGGCCCCTGGGTGCCATAAATTGAGCAGGGTTTCTGATGGACTCCACATGTCCTGAGGAAACTTAGGTTCCACAGATGACACCCCCATTGAGGCCTTAAAGCATGCCCCATTCTCAGAGCTGCACAAGGTGGAGTTTTTGCATTCTGGCCGTGCTATCCTCGAATGATGGTCAGTTGTCTTCCTGGCCTACTTTCCTCTCCTGAAGTTGGGGCTCTAGCCAAGGTATTCTAGCCACAGCCAAATCTGTCCCCACCAGGGGTTGGAAAAGGTTTCTCCCAGCCCTTCCTCTTGGAATTGGCCCACAGCAGGCCCCTCCCTTTCTGGTGCAGGCTGACCCTACCTTCTCCTGGGACCTAGAGACAGGCCACCACTACCATCCTTCCCCTGCAGGCTGCTCAGCAGACTCCCTCCTTGGCCTGTGGACATTGCCTCAAGTACTGCCTCCTCAGCAGGTGTTATTCACCATCTGCCTGGTCCTGAAGTGCTTCTGTGCTCTGCCACCCCAACACTGACTCCTGCTTCAGAGACATCCATCCTTATCATGCTGTCCTTCTTTGCCCTACCCCCATCTCACTGCTCCCTCCCTCCCCGACAATGAAGTCCTTTTCAGAGTGGTGTCTTAGTAGGAAGCTATCCCTTCCGGATCCTCCAGGCCTCTATCCTGCAGAACATCTTTCCAGGGAAGAACCACAGGGACTACAGCTGGAAGTGGCTAGGGCTGTTTGCTAGAGGTGTGCTAGAGCCTCCAGCCTCTGGGTGACCTGAGCAGGGCACCCCATTACAAAGGTTTGCAGTCCTCAGAGCCTGCCTCCCTTTTCACCAGGCTGGGTGGGACTGAACGTGGTGAGACCTCCTCTGGATGTTTGTGGCCCTTTTGGTAATAGTCTGGGGGCCAGGGACCAAACACATGCCTGGAGGTGAAGAACTAAGGTGAGGAGTGGCTCTGAGTTCATCTGGGTGCGAATCCTGCTTCACCACTTCCTAGCTAGGTGGCCACAGCCAAGTCACTTGTCTGTGCCTCAGGGTCTGAATCTGAACATGTTGCTGATAATAGTACCCACTTCATAGGCCTCTTGTGAGGATTAAATGAGTCATCCCCTATGGAGCTCATTGACAGGTGCCCAGCAGTACTACATGCAGTTGCTATTAGCTTCTGCTACTTCCCTTGTCACTTTTATTATTCAAGTTCTGGTTAGGGTTGGTGGGGAATCTTCATGACAGCACTAGAAATAGTCCCCCCAGTTTTCTATTGCCTCATGTGAGGTAGACCGTTCCATGCACAGAAGAACAATTCCTTGACCCTCAGAGCAGAGGTGGTGGGTCCTCTCCAAGCATACACCTTCAGTGAGCCGATCCTGCATGTGGGTCCCTGTGGGAGACCAGTCTGGCCCTCGGAAAGCTCCCAGGACAGATTCTGCTGCTGTCAGAGCCAGGCCTCCAAGGAGGAACAGACAGCTAGGAACTGCATACCAGGTAGGATTCCAGCACACCAGCTGGAAGAGGCTGTGGGGCCTCTGGTACAGAGTCCAAAGACAGGGCAGGGTGGGCATGCTGGGCCTGCGGCAGAAGGCCTAGGCATTTGTGCTTCATCTGGTGGGGACACTGAGCAGGGAAGGCTTGGGGCCTAACTAGTATCGAGGGACAGGACCCCAGGGTGGATGGACATAAGGACAAAGAGAAGCTGGGAGCTAGGCTTCTGTCACAGCTTCTGCAATTGCCCTGGCTTGCATCTGCCTTGAAGCCTTGAAGCCAGACTTCAGTACAAGAGGGAGGACAAAGGATGCTGAGAGGATCAGGAACCTGGGTTCTTTTTCTGGCCTCCCAGAGCAGATGGGTGGGCATGCACATCCCCTGGTTCTCCCAGGCCAGGAACCACCCAGATTAAGAAGAAAGCAAATGCCTGCTGGGCTGGTGCTGTGCCTAAAACCCAATCACCTAATTACTGAATTGGGATTTTACTACTTTGTTTGTTGTTGTTAGGTGCCATTGAGTTGACTCTGACTCATAACGACCCTATGTACAACAGAATGAAACACTAATCCTTGTTATACTTAATCCCATGGTTGCAACCACTGTGTTAATCCATCTCATTTAGGGTCTTCCCCTTTGTCACTGACCTTCTACTTTACCAAGCGTGATATCCTTCTCTAGGGAATGGTCCCTTCTGACCACGTGACCAAAGTAGGTGAGATGACATCTGGCCATTCTCACTTCCAAGGAACGTTACGGCTACACTTCTTCCAGGACAGTTGTTCATTCTTTGGCAATCCATGGTATTTTCAGTATTCTTCCCCACACCGTAATTCAAAGGCATCAACTCTTCTTTGGTCTTCCTTATTCATTGTCCAGATTTCATATGCATAGGAGCCAAATTAAAATACCATGACTTTGGCTAGGCATACCTTAGTCTTCAAAGTGACACCTTTGCTTCTTAACACTTAAAAGAGGTCTTTTTGCAGGAAATTTGCTCAGTACAATACAGCATCTGATTTCCTGACTGCTGCTTGCATGGATGTTGACCGTGAATCCAAGTAAAATGAAATCCCTAACAGTGTCAGTCTTTTCTCCATATATTGTGTTGTTGCTTATTGGTCCAATTGTGAGGATTTTGGGCTTTTTTTAATGTTGAAATGAAATCCATCTTCATCAGGAAGTGCATCAGGTTATCTTCATTTTCAGCAAGCAAGGTTGTGTCATCTGCATATCACAGGTTGTTAATGGTTGTTAATCCTGATGCCACATTCTTCATATAGTCCAGCTTCTCAGATTATTTGCTCAGCATACAAATTTAATATACGTGGTTAAAGGATACAACTCTGATTTTAAACCATGCAGTATCCCCTTGTTCTGTTCTAATGACAGCCTCTTGGTCTATGTACAGTTTCCTCATGAGCACAATTAAGTGTTCTGGAATTCCCATTTGTCACAATATTATCCATAATTTGTTATGATCCACACAATTGAATGGCTTTTCATAGTCAATAAAACACAGGTAAACATCTTCCTGGTGTTCTTTGCTTTCAGCCAGGATCCATCTGATATCAGCAATGATATCCCTCGTTCCACGTCCTCTTCTGAATCCAGCTTGCATTTTTGGAAGTTCCTTGTCAATATACTGCTGCAACCATTATTGAATGATCCTCAGCAAAATTTTACTTGCATGTGATATTAATGATATTTTTCGATAATTTCCACATTCTGTGGAATCACCTTTCTTTGGAATGTGCACAAATATGGATCACTTCCAACCTGTTGACCGGGTAGCTATCTTCCAAATTTCTTGGCATAGATAAGTAAGCACCTCCAGTGTCACATCCATTTGTTGAAACATCTCAATGTGTATTCCATCAATTCCCAGAGCCTTGTTTTTTCTCCAGTTTCTTCAGTGTAGCTTGGACTTCTTTCAGTACCATTGGTTTTTGATCGTATGCCACCTCCTGAAATAGATGAACATTGACCAATTCTTTTTGGTACAGTGACTCTGTGTATTGCTTCCATCTTCTTTTGATGTTTCCTGCATCAATCAATATTTTGCCCCTTGAATCTTTCAGTATTGCAACTCAAGGCTTGAATTTTTTCTTCAGTTCTTTCAGGTTGAGAAATGCTGAGTGTGTTCTTCCCTTTTGGTTTTCTAACCCAGGTCTTTGCACATTTTATTATAATGCTTTGTTTTGTCTTCTCAAGTTGCCCTTTGAAATCTGTTCATCTCTTTGATCTTGTTATTTCTTCTATTCAGTTTAGCTACTCTCTGTTCAAGAGCAAGTTTCAGAGTCTCTTCTGACATCCATTTTGGTCTTTTCTTCCTTTCCTGTGTTTTTAATGACTGTTTACTTTCTTCATGTATAATGTTCTTGATGTCATCCCACAACTTACCTGGTTTTCAGTCATTGGTATTCAATGCATTAAATCCATTCTTCAGATGGTCTCTAAATTCAGGTGGGATGTAATCAAGGTCATATTTTGGTTCTCATGGACTTGTTTTAATTTTCTGGAGCTTCAACTTGCATATGTGCAGTTGATGGTCTGTTCCACAGTCAGGTCCTGGCCTTGTTTTGACTGATGATATTGAGCTTCTCCATCGCCTCTTTCCACAGATGTATTTGATCTGATTCCTTTATATTCCATCTGGGAAGGCCCACATATGTAGCTGCCATTTATGTTGAAAAACCTTATTTTCAATGAATAAGTCTTTGGTCTTATAAAATTCTACCATGTGGTCTCCAGTGTCATTTCTGTCATCAAGGCCATGTTTTCCAATTACCAATGATTCTTTGTTTCTAACTTTTGCATTCTAATCATCAGTAATCATCAATACATCTTGATCACATGTTTTGTCAGTTTCAGACTACAGGAGTTGGAAAAATCTTCAGTTTCTCCATCTTTGGCTTTAGTGGTTGGTGTATAAATTTGAATAATAATAGTATTAACTGGTCTTCCTTGTAGGAGGATGGATATTATCCTATCACTGACAGAATTGTACTACAGGATAGATATTGAAATGTTCTTTGTGACAGTGAATGAGATGGCATTCCCCTTCAATTTCTCATTCCTGGCATAGCAGATCATATGACCGTGTGATTCAAAATGTCCGGGACCAGTCCATTTCAGCTTACTCTGATGCCTAGGATATTGATCTTCATACGTTCCATTTTATTTTTGAAAACTTCCAATTTTCCTACATTCATACTTCATACATTCCATGCTCCATTTATTAATGGATGTTTACAGCTGCTTCTTCTCATTTTGAGTCATGCCCCATCAGCAAATGGAGATCCCAGAAGCTTTACTTCATTCATGTCATTAAGGATGACTCTCCTTTGAGGAGGCAGCTCTTCCCCAGTCATATTTTGAGTGCCTTCTGACCTGAGAGGCTCATCTTCTGGCACTATATCAAGCAATGTTTCAGGGCTATTCATAAAGTTTTCCAGTAATACATCAGACAGTGGTTCACTGCTGTTCATGAGGTTTTTCACTAGCCAATTCTTTGAGAAGTGGATGGCCCCTTCCTTCTGAATCTATCAATCTGGAAGCTCTATTGAACCTGTCCACCATGGGTGACCATACTGGTATTTGAAATACCTGTGGCATAGCCTCCAGCCTCACAGCAACAAGCAAGCCACCACAGTACAACAAATTGACAGACAAGTGGTGGCTTTACTTGTTTAGGAATACCTTTGTACGAAATTCATGAGTTATTTTCAAAAACGTAGAGAAGATAGAACATAGAGAAGATAGAATTTGAAGGTGATCCTGCGAGGCATGTGGCCCTCTCCCATGTCCAGCCTGGAGGTGCTCTCATGAGCAGGTGTGGCCTGCTGGCCTGTCAGGCCTCCCTGGCAGTGTTGTTTTAGATGGAAAGTCCTCAGAGTATGAGGAGGACATCCTCGTCATAATTACCATCCTCCTCGTGTTTATTCAGGCTTGCACCTTTTCAAGAGCTTCCTTTCACAGCCCTCATTTCATCCTCCCACCTGGTGCCCAACAGCAAGCATCATGCCAGGTGCTGATAAAGTGTTAATAATGGCATATTGTGCCTGGACCAGCCCAGGAGCCACCTAGCCTGGGGCTTCTCCAGAATGCCAGGTAATTCTGATCTCAGTGTCCTGTGTGCCAGAGGTCCCCAGCTTCCTTTGCTAAACAGTTTTGGTGTAGTTAGCAATGGTATCCTTAGATGATGTCTTCTGCTAACCAAACTTGACCTTCCTGGAAGTAAAGGCCAGAGGTTCTTGCTCAGTGATTTGTAATCACAGAACCTAGTAGCCAGGCCACTGAGGTCACTTGGCCAGAGACCACCCTTTGCCCTGGCCCTTCTTTAGGTGGAAGAGACCATTTCCTTCCCTCTGTGAGGTTATTGCTTGGGGCTTCACTTGTTCTCCTCAGGGCCCTTATCCTAGCAAGATACCAGGTTCTGAGCAGCTGTAGTTTGTTCAGCCTCATATGTTCCCTCCAGGATGTGGACAGCAGAGATTTCCCTTTGATCTTAGAGCTGCTTAACCATCTTCAGTGTGTCATTCCTGGCATAACAGACCATGTGATTGTCCGATTCAGAATGTCCAATACCAGTCCATTTCAGCTCATTAATGCTTAGGATATCAATCTTTAAGCATTCCATTTCATTTTTTATGACTTCTGATTGTCTTGGATTCATACTTCATACATTTCATGTTCCAGTTATGAATGGATGTTTGCATCTGTTTCTTCCCATTTTGAGTTGTGGCACATCACCAAATGAAGGTCCTGAAAGCTTTATTCCATCCACATTACTAAGATTGATTCCATTTTGAGGAGGCAGCTCTTCCTCAGTCGTATTTTGAGTGCAAAAAAGAGGAAGACCCTCAATAATCTGGAGTGACACAGTGGCTGCAACAATGGGCTTAAACATAGCAACCATAGCTGTGTGGATGGTGCAGGACCAGGCAGTGTTTTTTTCTGTTGTACATAGGGTCACCATGAGTCAGGACTGACTTGATGTTACTTAAAAATAACAACTTCTCAACCCAGTAAGTCCCTGCCCATCAGCCTGAGTGCCACTGTCCCCTGGGTCTGAGAGCCAGCTCTGCACTTATTACCTGGGTGACTTTGGGCACATGGTATTGCTCCCCTGAACCTCAGTTTCCTCCCATGTAAACTGGGGTCAGTAAGGTCTGACTCATCCCCTCTGGGCACTGTTGTGCGACTCCCTGAGGTGGTGGACATGAAACTCTCTGTTAACTGGATGTGCCAGCCAGGGGCCACTGTTTCATGGAACACAGCATCAACTTGAGTATTCTCCAAGGGCATTGTGGGAAAGCTCCAGGGCAGCCTGATGGCACATGGGAGTTAGGAGTGGGGCATTCCAAAGGACTCCATCTACTGCACTTGAGTCCCAGGAATCCTTTTGAGCTGCCAGCGAGACTAGTGGACTGGCTCCGGGCAGAAATGAGTGGGAGAGAAAGAGATCTTTGCTCAGGTCTCGAGAAAGAGGAGGGCATGGAGCTTATAAGTATACTGGCTACACTCTGGGGCTGTAAGGAATAATACTGAATCATAGGGAAAAAGGCTTGTTAGATCAGAGCCTGGAACCTGGGTCAGACGTCAAGGGCCAACATTGAAGTGTGTCAAAAATGTACACTTCTTGTGATGATCATTCTTTAAACTGATTTATCATAGTGGTGTTTTTTGAAAATGTATTTTTTAACCATGGAATTAGGTTTTTCTTTGAGGGGGCTTTTTTTCCACAAAACCCCATATGGAAATTACTGGCTGCAAACTGAAAGGAGCCCTGGTGGCACAGTGGTTATATTCTTGGCTGCTAACTGAGAGTCGATGATACAAACCCACCAGGGAGTTTGACCCCAACAGCCACTCTAGGAGGAAGATATAGCCACTTCTATAAAGATGAAAGCCTTGGAGACCCTGTGGAACAGTTCTTCTCTGTCCTATGAGGATCAGTATGAATCAGTTTTGACTCAATGACAATGGGTTTGGTTTTGAATAGTGTCAAGGTCATAAGTGTACTGTGCACATGATGCCCCCTCCTTCCTCCTCCCGTGAGTCCTCAGAGAGCTCATGTCCATCTCTCAAGCTGCAGAGGTTCTGCTATGAGCTTGTCCCGAGTCCCCATCCCCAGCCCTTCCCACTCTAGAGAAAACATGTGTCTGTCCTGGGGCTGCCCCAGAAGTCACTAACCTACTGAGCCTGCCCCAAATCTTCTCTTACTAATAAAGTTGGCTCAACCCCAGAGGCCCATGAGGTCCAGGAAAAGCTCACAGCAGGAGCAAAAGCCCCAACTGCTCTGGCCCAGATTTGCCTCTTTGCATTTGCATGGACCTAGGTGAGCCTTGGTTTCCTCATCTATAAAGGAGAGGTTTTAGCCACTGTCCATTTCTCTGTGTCACATGGGGGTGAGCAGCAGAGGTCAGCATCGCAGGTGGGACTAGAGGCTTCCTTTAGGACCTTCCTTTCCTGGTCTTCCCTCCCATCCATCATGGACCAGGCCTGTCCCCTCATGACCATACCTGGAGGACTGTAGGGTAGACTTGATGCTACCAGGCCTTTGTGCTTGGTGATGGATATTCAGTGGCTGTCCCTACAGAGACCCTGACTTGTGTTCTTGTAGGGACCGAGCAACATAGGATCCTATTCACAGACGCTGGGAAAACTAACGTGCGGACAGGGTGAGGCTGTTTTCCATAAATAACATTCCTGACATGAGCTCACCTCCCACATTGGCTCCCTTCACTTCCTTAATGGACTCTCAGAGACCAGGAGGGCTGCCACACAGTTCTCTACTGCCCTCTTTTTTTTTTTTTTTTATTGTGATTTGGGTGAAGGTTTACAGAGCAAATTCACTTTCCATACAGCAGTTCACACACACGTTATCTCATGACATTGACTACAAATTACCCCAATGCAACAGCTCCCCTCCCACTTCCTCCCCATAGTTACCTCTCCCCTGTGTCCATCCCTCCATGTACTCCTGGCCCCTGAGCTGTCTCCCTGTGCATAAGCAGCCCTTCTTTCTCCCATGATTGTTCTCTCCAAGGAGTGTATCTACTTGAGGTAAATGTTCAACTCATATGCCTGTCTTTTGTTTGGCTGGAAACCATAGGTGTGGGTTCAGTTCCAGATCTGAAGGGCAGCTAGGGGCCATAGTCTCAGTGGTTACACCAGTTGGCTGCCTCTTGAGTGACAGGAAGTTCAGGTGGTGTCTGGACATTGCTGAGGCTGTGGGTCTGCCTCAGGAACGAGGCAGGGGGAGCACAGAGTTGTGGACAATAACCCAGGGCCTGGGGAAGCTGCCAGGAGGGGACCAGTCTCGGGCCTAACAAGCAGCTTGGTGGTTTTGCCTCAGAAGCCCACAGCACAGTTATTTTTGAGTCTAGTTTCACATCTTGCTGCTTTGTAAAAATCCCAAGCCATGGAATTCCTGCCATGACTATGTTTTTGTATGGCACCCAGTGCTGCAAGCTGGCCACAGCAATGCTGTGATGTCACATGTAGGTTCCTGTGACTCATAGAGGCCTCTGGATGAAAGACTTGAAAACACACACAGTGGAAAGTAGGTGGGGAGCAGGCCCACCTGGCCATGCTGGTTTGGGTCTCTGACGTTTGCATTTGTTAAATGTCCAGGACATTGTAATGCTGCTGACTTAACAGGCCAAGGTAGTTTGCCTGTTTGCTTTGGGGAGTTGAAGAGAATGGCTCATTCACTTCAAGAAACCCCTACACACAATGGTCCTGGCATTTCCCCATTTGGCAAGCTGCTCAGGTGAGCCGGGAAGGTATGAACACTGAGCCCTGACATGCACCAAGCTACCTGACCACTCTCAGTGGCTCCCCATGTCCCTCTCCCAGTTGTTGTTTGTGGAAATAGACTCTAGAGTATGTCTTCCCACGTGCACCAGACCAATGTCGTTGGTGGTAATGTATGGAGTAGAAGCGTCCCAGCACCCCCTATGGTGGTCACTGTTTGCAGGGTAGGCAGCCATCCTAATGTTGCTCACAGGCAGTTCCGTGGTGGGTGTTTGTCTCCACAAAAGTAGGCCCTGTCTCCACATCAGCACCTCCAGCCCCCTCACATATCTGTTCCATAGTGGATCCAGCCTGCATCCTCTTCACAGACATTCAAGAGCTGCCCTTTGACCAAAGTAGAGGTCAGGAGGGTCTGAGTTCCCACCACTTGGTGTGTGGACACAAGAGGCTTGTTTTTCTCTTTGAGAGGCTGCTTCCTGGGGAACAAGGGCTTCAAAACACTCTCTGGTCTGTGCTAGAAACATGCTTGGTGCCTGCCTCTAGCCGGCAGGGTTACAGAGGGATCTGGGGAAGAACGCCTGTCTGGGCCACCGGCCTTCCCCAGCCCTGCTGCTCTTTTTGGCATTATGCCCACAGGCTTTGCAAATGCAGGAGTCGGGGGAGGCTGCATCTTCGCTGAGTACCAAGTCAGGGCCAGTGCCCAGGCCTCCCCACAGGGCACTCAGCTGGGCTTGGTGAGCTCGTGTTTATCGCGTGGGGGAACTGGATGGCAGCTCACGTGGGTCAGGCAGAAAACTCGTGTTTTCCATTTTCCCTCCAGTCTGTGATTATGGCAAAAAGCACCCTCTCCCCAAAGAAGCTGCAGATCAAAGGCCTGAAGCCAAATGGGCTCAGCAATGCATGTGGTTACCTTTGGGGTCTGGGAATGTTCCTGTTGGTATGAAATTTCTTCTGTGAACCTCCAAACAGGCCTAGAGACAGGAGGGGGGTGGCCAGGCTCTGTATAGGTACATCTTGTCAGCACTGACTCTGGGCTCACTCTGAGGAGGGGGGAAGAAGGGACTCCAGGGGCTTTGTTCCTTTGAGGACCCAAGGCCCATCAGGGAAGAGTCAAGCAGGAGGCACAAGAAGGGGGCCTGTGAGCTGGCACACTGGTTATGACGCAGTCCCAAGATGAAGCCACGCTGCAGCACTGGCACACTCTTCTGAATGGGCTACAGCGAGGCAGAGGAGACTGCAGTTGGGCCTGCCGCTTCCTTCAGTGCTGCACTCTATGGAGGGCCCTGATGCAGGCCTCCACACTGTACCCATGATAGTCTCTGCTAGGTGGAGAAGAGAGAGGAGAAAGGCTCTGAACTCGCAGGGCACAGGATTTGGGGGATCAGAATGTACCCCCCATTCTGATCTGGACCCAGCTGTTGGCTCCAGAAACCAGCCAAGGTGAGGCGCCACTAAGTAGTGGGAGGCCTTTGAGACGTCATCCCTGGTGGCTCCTTTGCTTCCCCCTCCCTGAAGTGGTCCTGTGGGGCAGGGGCCACAGCCTGATGTGCTGAACTGAACCGAGGATCTGCAGGCCTCCAACAAACTACTGAGCGGTCGCGTGGGCTTGGACAACAGTGTTTTATCAGGTCTTGGTAAATTAACTAGATTATTGGAAGGTACCCTCTGGAGTGGGATATGGAAGGTGGCCAAGGCCAAGGTTCACATCTCGCTCTCAGCCCCACTTGAATTCACCCTGGAGTCAGAGTGCAACAGAGTAAGTGGCCAGGCAGGGACTGGTGCCTTTCTTCTTAAGGCCTGTCCCTGCTGACACTCAGTTACCCCTGTAGCCTGCACCAGGCTGGTGAAGAGATTTGCTTGAGCCCAGGCCCATGTGGGCCATCCCTTCCTCAGGTCCTCCCATCTGTGTGGACAGCACCCTGCAAGTCACAGGAGTATCTGGTTTTGTGGGTGGTGGTGAGTGGACCTGCTTTTTATAACCTTCTTCTCTGGGGAAAAGCAGAGATACAGAAGAGCCTGAGTTTGTCTTAAAAGGAGTTGATATAAAGCAATGAGGAAGGTAAATTAGCCAAGATTCCTTAATCCTGTGGCTAACCCACCAATAGAAAATAGTGTTTCATGTACTTCCTGAAGGGAGCTAATTCTCAGCAGAGGCTGGGCTGGGGAAGGCAATAATGTCGGAGAAATCCTATACCCCTGAGATAATCTGAAACAGAAACATGGACCCACAGACTCAAGGGACCTAAAGCTCATTTTGTGGTGTTTGCACTGACTGTAATGGGGGAGGGGAGGGTTAAAAAGACAGTGGCTGAGCCTGGAGAGGTTAGGAGGAATTTCTTTAGCAATCTTGTTTTTCGTAGATGAGCTTATGTGATCCTGGACAAGTTAGCATGTCAAATGTCAGTATGGGAGAAAATCTCCAGTTTCCCTTCAGAAGTGCAGTCTCAGAGCTTCTAACCATCAGATCAGGCCTGAGGGGGGAAGGGAAAGAACAGGCTGTTTCCCTGACTCCCACCCCCACCTTGTTGACCCCTACTTCCTCCTGAAACCAGGAGGCATCTTTCCTCCTAAGGCCAGCGTGTGGGGGTTAGCCTCTCCTATCTGCCTGCCCCCCCAATTCCCTCAAGCCCAAGGGTCCCAGGCCCAAGTTGAAGTGAGGGTTCCTCATTAGCAGTCTCATCCCCAGAGGAAAGACTACCCTTTAGCCTCAGGGACCTGGCTGGACTGGGCCGGTGCCAGACCTGTGTTCCTTGCATCCCCATGGTGCTCAGCATGGGTATCTGTCCCCCTAGCATTCAGTGTGTACCTGCTATGTGCCACACACTGTGCCAGGGACTGGGAATAGAGTAGTGAGCAAAAACAGACAAAACCTCTTGTCCCTGTGGCATTAGCATCCAGACTAATGAATGCCAACAGGCCACTTGAAGACTGACGTTTCCATTCTCTGACTTGAAGGCCACAGACTGTTAGACACTGGGCAAGGGCTGGGGCCAGTAGGCAGGGCTTTGGGTAGTGGGAAGGGCTGGGCTCAGATTAGGAGCCCCTGTTCTGGGGAGCTAGGCTGCCCCACCAGCCCACAGTCACCCCTGACTCACAATGACAGACTGGCCAGGGCACCATCAGCAAAGCAGTATTGCCAGGGCTGTGTACACAGACATACACCAACAGACAAAGGTGGAGCTAGCAGGGGACAAGGCAGAGCTGGGGGCAGGCAGCAGGCCCGGCAGCCTCACTTTGTTTTGATAGCTCACAAGACCCCACAGCAAAGAGATTCCCCTTTTATTGCATCTGTTTCAGATCTTTAGGTTCTAAGTAGACTCAAAACCACACTACAGGGCAGATTAATTCCACATTTTCTGTCATTGCAGTGAAACTAAAGGAAAGTTAGAAATTCTATGCAGCACCACCGAGACCAGGGCGCTTGAGCCAATGGCCAGCCTGGGAAGTTTCCCATGGCCTGGCACAAGTGCCCTCAGTAGTGTGTCTGACAGCTGTGCCCTCTTGCTGATGCCCAGAGCAACTGGAGGACCCTCTCCCATATTTGGCTCCTGTCTAGGGGGAGAAGATTTGGAGAGCCCTAGCCCCTCCAGGGAGGGGCCGCCTGGGGGAGCCCAAATCAACCACAAGCCTGGAAATGATTAAAAGGAATTTTCCATCATAGGAGAACTTTAAGAAGCAGCCAGACCACCAGATGCCCTGATGGCTCAGACCCTCCCAGGCCTCACCACAAGCTGCCTCCTCGGGGCCTCCTTGAGTCTCATCTGTGCCTAGGGCCTGGCCGTGGTCCTGGGGAGGGCAAGCACGAGGGGTATCGTGTTGACCACAGTGTACCCCTGTGCCCAGCCTGGCACAGAGCAAGTGCTACATGCTATTAATAAGAGTAGCAATCTTTACAGCAATTCTGTGTGTGATTACTTCATATGGGCTTCCTCTACCTGGCACCATCCCTGCCCCCCACCATTTCTGCCCTCTTGCCCCGCTCCCAGTCTTGCTCCATTCAGACAGCATTGCCCCAGTCTCCTACTTCCCAGCTAGACTGCCAGCCCAGGCCAAGGTTGCTGTCCTCACCACTATACACCTGCCCAGCAGAGTCCTAGGTGCTCTATAATGCTTTCTTGGTGGGGTACATGGCTGCTTGCCAGCTCAGGCTATCTCTGGCTGGGCACCCCTGCAGCCCACCTGTCTTCTGTCTCATCAAGAAAGTCCAAAAGGGAGCCTTGACTATAGGCAGCAATCCCACTGACCAGAGAGGGGCCCATGCACCACCTCAGGATCTCCCTGACCAGGAGAGCAGACCTGGGGCAGCCTGAGCAGGGCCTGCTGGGACGCAGGGCTGCCACAGAGCTATCTGGGATTCTAAGTACAGTGGGGGAGCCTTTACTAAGGAACTAGCCAGCTAGCTGAGAAATGCAGATAGAGGGGCTTATCCACCTCGTTCATTCTTTCCTGGAAAGTATTCACTATTAGACATGGTGGCGCAGATTTGCCAAAAGGGGGCCCAGACAGGATGGGCACCACAGCTATACCCTAAGAGCCAGTGTCTTCTCTACTGCATGTGGTGGGCACTCGTCAAATGTGTCGGATGAATGATGTTGGTGGATGCCCCCAAGAAGGTGCATGAGGGCCTTGTGAGTATGTCATAGTCACTTGAGTACTGTGTCCCACCACTGGGCCTGGGTGGTTTTAGAGAAGTTAAAGCTCCAGCTCTTCCATTAAGTTTACATGTGGGGTATATGAGACAGGCTGCCAGCAAAGATGGTGGCCACAGTGGCTCTGGGAGGTGGAGCAGCTGCTAGAAGTGGCTTGGCTCTGCGTGATATTATGCACCCACAGTCTGAGTTCTGAAGCCCTGGCTCACTCCCTTTTCAGTGCTTGCTATGGGACCAGGTGACTGTGGTCCCTTCCAAGTCCAAGCCTTTTCTCCCAGAGCTCACTCTGGACCAGCCCCTCTGAGAGCCAGCCATAGATAAATGGGAGCACTAGCCTCCCTGGCTATTCCTGTTCAGACCTGTGAGCCCATTGAGGCAGTTCCTAGGGAGTGGAGGCCTGTCCCTTTCTGGCTAGGGCTCTGGGGCACCTCCTCCACCTTTCTCGTGGCTATTACCTCTCTTTTCCAACCACCCTGGGCTCCTGATGGTTCCAAGGGTGTGCCAAGCTCTTTTCTGCCTCTAGGCCTTTGTACCTGCTGTACCTTCTGTTTGAAATAATCTTCCTTTGGCCCGTCTTGTGGCTGAGTATGATCTCCTCACAGAGAGAGGCCTTCTGAACTACTTAGGAGTGTATATAATATATAAGTATGACTTGGAGATCGCCTTCCCAGGTCTGCCAACTTTGGCATCAGTCCCAGAGCAGGTGAGCTCTTTCAGGGGCCTGGGCTCCACCTGGAGCTCAGTCGCTGTAGGCCAGACAGACACCCTGCTCTTGCTCTCCTCACCTTCTCCCCAAACACAAAATGAAAAGGAGATTTAAAGAGAGAGAGAGAGAGGCCTAAAAAGGAAGCAGAAATGAGAACTGGGAGGAAAGAGCTGAGGGAAAATGCAGGATAAGCCCTTTTCAAGAGGAAGGCAGGCCAAGGAGTAAAGAGGCCAATGGGGCTGAAAGCAGGGACTGATGATCCATGAGGAGGTGGGAGTGCTGGGGGTTGGCAAACAGGAGAGAGGAGGGACAAAGGAAAGACCCCCATAGCCTAGAACAAGCGACAGAGTGAGACTGGGGGGAGGAGAGAATGTGGACAGGAAGGACTACATGTCACTCATGGGGCTGGAGCTGCTGCCCTCAGGCAAGTCGAACCTGCCCTCATTCTGCTTTGTCTCCCCACTTCTGTAATGGGGTGATTCATTCAATCCCAGGAACACTGGACTCTCCCCTCATCTCTTTGATGCTCAGAGAACTCTTCCCTAGATGGAGCAGAGCCCATAAGAGTGTCACTCCCTAGCCTACACAGCCATCCCCCTTGTAAGCTGTGGAGTCATGCAGAGGTCGTGGTCACCCACTTATGGCCTCTTACGGGGCCCCAGATGCCAGAGTCCCTGGCATGAATGTCAGAAAAGCTGAGGTCAGCCACTCTGGAGGCCAACAGAGAAATAAGCCCAGGCTCCGTACTATGCAGGGCACCTCAGCTTGCCAGTTTAGGCAATGGAGGGTGTGGGGGGCAGTGTGGCAGCTGGACTCAACACTGTCCTGGGTCCCAGCGATCACAGGGCCATGGCAAGCTTTCGGTAGATCCCTAGTCACTTGATGATGGTAGAGAAAAGGGGCATCTGAGGTCACGAGGTACAGAGTGGGGGCTGTCTGTTGAATATCTCCAGCGGTTATGCTCCCCTCCCACTTGGACTTGGGGGCCTGGGTGCCAGACATGTCGCCGAGGACTGGCATTTCAATGCAGCTTCTTTGGGCACCACTTTAATTCTTAAGGAACTAAAAATAATAGCCTGTCACTTTAAAATTTGTTATTTTTATACCATACTCCGAAGGCCCTTCAGGGTGTTACATGAAACGTCTTACACATCTTGAACTGTGAGCAAGAGAAGATGCGTTTGTCCTGGTACTGTTGTCCCAAAAAGAGGCAGATCACAGTGGCTTCTCTCCCCTAAGCAGGAAAATAATGGCTTGAATAAAATGTCATAGTTTAGCCTCTCCCAGGAGCACTTTCCTTGGAGAGTATGGGCGGGTGAGTCAGGCTTGAAGCCCCACACTGAGCACCAGCTCCTAGACCTACTGTCCGGCTGCTGGGAGCAGCCTGAGCCAGCTTCTCAGCACACTATTAGTTTTGGCCTCCCACCAACTCCAGAGCCCTCCTGTCCGTTGGTCTGCCTGGCTGAGGAGCTGTAATATTCAAATTGGTTGCAGTGGGCCTCATCAATACCATACTGAACGCTGGCTGGGCAAATGGGCCCTTAGCTCATCTGCACTGTGGTGTTCCTCTCCAGTATCCAGGAGGCTGTGAATTCACCGCCCTCCCTCTCTCCTCTATCTCCCAGCAGCCCCCAGGCTGCTCCCAGATATTAGCCTCGGTCCAGCCCACTCCATCTATCTGACCTCTCTGGTGTCTCAGAGGACAAGACTCTACCTCTCCAGGCTTGGAGCCTGACCTCTGCCCCTCACACAGGATCAGTTCTGGTTCTGTGTTCTCAGCTCAAGGAGTGTCTTCTCCTCTCTCATCTCTTCCATCTGACCCACCATGTGATGGTGTTTGTTCCTACCTTATAGATATCTCTAGTTTTATCTATTCTTCCTTACCCTTCCCTATTCCAGGCCACCATCATACCTTATTCTCTCTGCCTCCACCTTGCTTCCCCATAGCCGCCACTCATACTGACCCCATCTAGCAGCCAGAGAGTTATCCTCTCCCTTTGGCGTAGGACCCCGCAGGACCTCCCCACTGCTTTAAGGGTGAAGGTAAAGCTGCCAGGGGCCCGAACTGTCTCCTATTCCTGTACAGCTCCCTCTCATTCTAGCACACAGGCCTTTTTTGGTCCATCCCTCTGTCCCCACATTCCTCCCACTTCAGAGCCTTCATATGTACTTCCTTTGGCCCAATTCTCTTTCTGCCCCTCTTGCCTGATGAACTCTGTCTCAGCTGTCACTTCTTCCTCACTTCCTCAGCCCATTCCCCGGTTGTCCTCAGACCAGTACATTCCATGTGGACCTGGCACTATCTTCCTGCACCATTGTCACCCTAGATCAGACACAGACCAGCTCAGGAGGTGCTCAGTGAGTGAAGAGAGAGTCTCAGGCAGGAGTCATGAACCTTTTCTTAAATAATAAATGTTTTAGGTTTTCTGGGCCATAGTGTCTGTCACAGCTATTCAACCCTGGCATTGTACAAACAGAAACCCTTTCCTCCTTGGCCTATCTTCCCTGCTCCAAAGCCACTGAGGGGTTGGACGGATCAAATGTGGCTGGGCAGTGCCTGGTGGGTTTATCTGGGGTGGTGACCACCACCCAGCACCTTGGCAGAGCAGGTGTGGGGGCAAGGGGATGGGGAAGCAGAGACCAAGCACATAGATGACTCTTCCAGAGGTTTGGCTGGGAGTGGGAGGAGCTAGGAAGTGGCAGGCAGAGCGCATGCAGGTTTGAGGGGCGATGGGCTCTTTTTAAAAAGCCCATTTGCCCATAATATGAGGAGGCCTGGTGGCCCAGTGGTTAAGCACTCGGCTGCTAACCAAAAGGTGGTTCAAACCCACCAGATGCTCAACCAGAGGAAGATGAGGGTGTCTGCTTCTGTAGAGATATTATACAGACTTGGAAACCCTATGGGGCAGACCTACTTTGTCCTATAGTCATTATAAGTCAGAATCAACTTGAGGTTTGATTTTTTTGGCCATAATGTGCTCTGAAGAGCACCCTCAAAGTTCCAGAGGGATGAGACCTCCCCTCCAATAGCGACCCCTCCATTCAGGGGCTGGTTGTGAAATGGGAGATGCTTCTTTGTTCATAGAAATTTATTATCAGCAAATGGCCCCATTCCTGTTGAGCTGAGGTGCAGCCCTCCCCAAAGGAGCTAAGTGGAGGCCTCATGAAATGCACGCAGCACCAGCGGGTGTTGACATTGGCCTTAGCCATCTGAGACTCACCCTGGTCCCAGAGACCAAGGTTTGCTGGAGGCTGGGGGGCTGGGCTGCCTGTGGCCATGCATGAACCTTGTCCACATGTGTTTTGGGACCACTGCCTCCACATTTGGAAATTGAGTCTCAGTAAATAATTTCAAAAAAAAAAACAAAAAAGGAGAGGGGTGCAGAAGAGGAAAAGCAGCAGGCTTGGCTCCATTGTGGCCTGGAGTCTGAGGCCATCGGAAAAAGTCTGGATGAAAAATGATTTGGGAGCTTGGCTTGGTGTGAGTTTCGCAGCAGCCAGTGGAAACTACCAGGAATGCTGCTCCAGGCCAGCTGGGGGCTGTTTCCGCCACCACTTTTATGAGCTGGAGACCACCCCCCACCCCCACCACTACCACCGACCCCCCATCTTTGGCTGGCAGACTGGCAGTGGAGAAACGTGACAGTCTCTTTCAACTCAGTTCTGCCTCTCAGGGTGCAGACCATATTCCATGGGCAGCAACTTTTCCGGGCCCTGTCCTGTGACCTGGGGTTTGAAGCCCCAGCCAGTTTGTTTAGAAGGGACCAGCTACCAGACAGAGACCTCCATGAGCTGCTAACATCTGCGCTGGATGCTGCAGGATTTATAGCAGTCTTAGAGGGGAAATTCCCTCCCAAAATGTTTCAATGTTTTATTAAATGTGTAAAAGGAAAGTTTGCTTTCCAGTGGGCCAAGGCCCAGAGCCTTCATGGGACCTCTTGTGGCATTACCTCTTGAGAACGCCCATAATCCAATGGTTTAAATTAATAGAGTTTTGTTTCTTTTCTTTTCTTTTTTAAACTGTTTATTGTGATTTGGATGAAATTTTACAGAGCAGATTGGTTCTCCACTCAACAATTCATACACATTGTGTTTTGTAGCATTGATTGCAGTCCTCACAATGTAACAGCACTCTTCCCACTTCCTCCCTGTGTTCACCATTTCCCTTCATCCTTCTTTCCTATCCCTTCTTGACTTCTGAGCTTTACCCCTGGGCAAATGCTATTCTTTTGATCTTGTATGACTGGTTGCTCTAAAGAGTTTGATTTCTTAATCCGGCCCCTTCCTAATGCCATAGACTGACGTCAGTCCTGGAGGAAGGCCATGAGATGAGAGTGCTTTGTAGTGGTTCAACAAGTTCTGGGTGGGCATGTGGTTGGGGGCAAGCCTGTGGTGGGAGTGCCCAAAGGCAGTAGTCCTGGCCTTCTGTGGGGAGGGTGGGTACCAGACGTCTCAGCCCCTCTGCCAACACTCTGTCTAAAGCCAAAGGAGTTGGGTTGGTTTTCACAGCCTCATCTGGGAGCTATGTCTACAAGACACCCTGGCCCACAAAGCACATCAAGCCCCCAGTGGCTAGGGGAATTCAGCAGGCCAAGCACCCAGTCCCTGAGCCACCCATTGTGTGAGAATGTGGAAGGGGGAGCAGGGCTCAGCCTCAGAAAGGCAGCATGATGAGCAGCACGGCCAGCATGAGACAAGCTGCATACACGCTGGGCAGCGCGCTGAGGCACCTTAGTACTCAGGACAGCCATGAGCTAGGCTCCTACATGCAGAGAAAACACACTCAGAGATGTGGAATTGTTACTGGTCCATGACCACCCATGGGCTGTTCAGAGCCTCTTAGCCTAGCCCATAGATAGTGGGCCTCACTGGACTCACCTCCCAGCTTTTATCTCCTGTCAGCCTGAGGGTCCCTCCAGGCGTAGAGGTGAGAGGCCCAAGTTGTGGGCAGGACGCAGATGAAACACCTTCATCTGGGGGTTCCTTTTTCTCACCTATGAAATGAGCGCTCAGTTTCACAGCTTTTGATGCAGTTGTTTTTGGATGGGGCCTGGCCCAAAAGGAGGAAGCTGGTTCTGCTCCAGAATGCCACAGTCTAATTGGCAGACCACCAGATCTGGGGACTCCTGGCTCCTTGGTTGCCTTGAGAGACAAGCAGAGCTGTGAGACCTCCCATCTCCTTTACTTTCCCGCATCCTGCCCCTGCTTCTGCCCACAAATATCAGAGACCAGCCATCCAGAGCCAGGAGAATTCAACATGATGGCAAGGCTGTCCCCACAGGCATGGGGCCAGGCAGACCCCTGGATAGGAAGAGCACCTGGTATTTGGGCAGTGGCCAAATGGCTCATGCCGCCGAGTTGTTACTGGCTGGAGGAGATCCCCAAGGTAACCTGGCTGTCGCCGCACTGACTCTAACCTACCATTTATTTTGCAGACTGTTTCCATCCTGGAGCAGCGTTTGACACTGACAGAGGACAAGCTGAAACAGTGTCTGGAGAACCAACAGCTAATCATGCAGAGAAAGACATGATCAGGGGAGCAGAATCAAGAGCTTGATCGATTTAGGGGGTGGCAGACTGGGGATTTGTACTGGGACTTGGGTGAATAAATAAAGGGGATTTGGCTCTATGGGAATCACATCCCTGCCCCAGCCCCAGGGGTTATGCCGGTCCCCCTTTTCAAGTGGAGGGCCCCCACGGAAAAGACCTACATATGTGAAAAGAATGCCTACGGCCTGGCTGCCAAGACCACGTTTGCTTCTGGGAGCCTGCAGATTGAATTCATTCTGCTTTGTGGAAGAGGTGGCCCAGCGACCTTGGGTCTCACTCACCTTCCTGGTACTTACCACCTTCTCAGCCTGCAATGGTTTTCTCAAAACCCAAGAAAAGGCCTGGAGTGAACACCTCTGAGTTGGGCTTATTCAGGAACAACCTTGGCCAGGGTGGGTGGTTGCTTTGCAGTGGCCTTGATCTCTGTTCCACACAGGTGCACCATGACCTGGTGCCTTCTCCTCCCAGAATGTGTGAGAGCAAAGGACTCAGAATTAAAACTGACTTTACTCAGCTCATGACAGAAATGGCTTGTTGTGGGTGAGCATTACTTATCCGTAGGCCCGTGAAGGAATTATGAAAGTGGCTACTTGGGAGAGTCCTGGCAGGGGCACCTCTGAAGCCCAGGACACCCTTTTTTGAAGCCATTCTTTATGGTGGGAGAGTAAGGGCAGCCGGAGGCCTTGTACCCCACCCACCTCCCACTGGTTGGCCCCAGCTGACTCTTCTACTGGGACCCAGAGTGTTAGGATCCCCATTTGCATTTGCTCATGAGGGGTTCCCTAGGCATCTCCCTCTGCATCTGTGCTGGGAAAGCCTGGGTGAGGGTGTTCCACGTGTCTAGGGTCCTCTGGGCCTTCAGCCCAGCACCAACCCTGCCCTGGGGTGGGGTGAGGGATGAGGTGGGGGTGAGGTGGTATTGGATCTTCCTGGGAGCCATCAGTGCTGTGTGGTTAATGGGTTTCCCAGCCTCTGTGACTTCCAAGCAGAAGTAGGACCTGAGCTCTGGGGAAGAGCTGGGCAGACGTCAGTGAATGCGAGTCCTCTGAGTCCTGATAAAAGACAGACATGAGGAAGACTCCTTTAGCCTGTGCTGGATTGGGGAAGAGTGCTGTCCTCAGTCAGGCATCTGGCTGAGTCCTGGATCTTGCCAGCTCTGTGTCCTCAACATTATGATACAGCCTCTCTGAACCTCAGGTTCTTACTGTGTAAATTAGTAATGCCTGCCTGTCTAGGTGGTTGTGAGGCACCCACTTAGCCCTGTACCTGGTGTGGAGCAGGTGCTCACTGGAAGCCCATTGCTCCCCAATCCCCTACCAATCCCACTAGGACCACAGGACCTGCTGTCTGTTACACACTCCCCATAAGTAGTAAATGGAAGAAGGCCAGCCTGGAGCTCAGACTGTTCTGGGGACCCTCTGGGGATCAGCTGCACTTCTAGTGGCCCTGCCAACGTGTGGAGAAGCCTGGCTGACCTGCTGGTGGAACTGACAGGTGAGGTGCGTGGCTGTTTCCTTCAGGAGGTACGTGAGCTCAGAGTTTGGTTAGCCATAGGTCAGCCTGGTCCAGGAGATGCAGCTTGCCATCCCCTCCCAGGCCAGCTCTCCTGCCCCTGCCCTGTTGTGGCTTCCATAGCTACCAGATGTTGGAGGTCTGATGATTTGAGCAGGTAGCCCAGGGCAAGGTCATGTCCAAAGACACAGATGACTCCTTGCTGGAGTCGGCAGGACCCGACCAGGGTCTCCGTGGTGTTGTGTGGCAGTTCTTGCTCACAAGGCCAGACCAGGGATGCTGCAGTCCTCATATTCACGTAAGTCAAGCCTTACAATCTCTTTCTGGAATCCATCTCTCTGCATTTGAGTTACTGTTTGGGTTCTTGAGGAATGGTCTGGGAGGTGGTGGTCTGCTTTTGTTTCCAGTTTGTCTACTGCCAATGGAAGCTCTACTTCATGGGTACAATTATCAGATGTAAGGGGTCAGGAGGGTACTCACCCCCCGCTACCATTTTCTTGTAGGATGATGTCAGTGTGTCCTGGGTCAGCACTTGGATGTCAGCGTTGGGCCCGACCTATCCTTGGGCTCTCCAGACACAGGCAGATTGGGGCTGCCAAGGAGGGCTTTACTAGAGTGGCCGGGTCAGGCCCTCCCCAGGTAACTTCTGCTCTCATACACTTGCCTAGACGGCAGCAGCTCTCAGTGCACAGAGCCACCGGCCAGAGCTAGACCTGTGTTTATAGACCATCCCCCAGCCTGGGGGTCCGTGTGTATCACCATGTCCAAGGCAGAGTTGCAGGGGGTCTATGGTTCTTCTGGAAAGAGTTCTTACTCCTGTAGCGCCTGTCCTGGACATTACATTCTGCTGAGTGAGGATCTGGGGTTACTCCCAGGGAGTGAGAAACAAGAGGGCCCTGGGGAACTCTGGCCACTATGGGGACTGCTCATCTAGACTCATTCCCCTCCCCCTCCCCCACCCTCTGAAAACAACAACAGGACCCTGAGCTGAGCATCACTGTCTGGAAAGGAGGCAGGCAGGAGTGGGTCTTGGGGACCTGGGTGGGCTCGAGGTAGCTTGGCAGACAGGCCCACCACCAGGACCCACCCATGTGTGTACCTGTCAGGGCTGAGGGCCTCATGGGGGGGCCTTTCCTATGGGCATCTCCAGGGTGTCTTTCCCTGCCAGCTCTATCCAATGACTCCCCTGGAGTGTGGTTTGGGCTACAAAAGCAGCCCCTCTGGAAATACACACACCTCTCAGCTTGTCATCTCCCCTCATTTTGGATTTTGGTAACAGCTCCTGGATAACTGAATCACAGGCATTTCCTTATTAGAAGCTGAGGGAATGTTAGGGGTTTGGGGTTAGAAGTACATCTCAGCAGCAATTCCCACCACCCCTCGCACTCCCTTACTTTCCCTAATTTTCTTAACATGCGAAATAAAGAATAGGTAGACACCTATTCATTTAAATTGCTACCTCCCTCCTAACCTTTGTTAAATTCTCAGAATTCCAGGAAAGAACCTGCACTTGGACAAGCTGAGGGGAGAGGCCACGTGGACAAAGCATTTGCATCCAACCCAGACCCTAAAGCTCTGGGCCAACCCTCATCAGGAGCTCCTGACAGGCTGTGTTCATGGGCCCCTCCGGCCTGTGTCCTCCCAGCCACCCAGTTCTCCAGAGGCTCGGGGCACGAGCCTACTTGTCGCAGGGATCTCAGCCACTTTTCCACCAGCACGGTTCTGGCCCCTCTGTTCCTCTGTGTGGCTGGCCCTGGCTTCCTGATGTTCCTGTGGCCAAGGGGCTCTATTGGGAGCAGTGGAATCAGGGGCCTGTGGAGCCCACTGCCTGAGTTGGCTGCCCCACTGGGACTGGTTCTGGTACCCCAACAACCCAACAACAGCGGCTAGTGGGGACAGCCCTCTGCTATATCATATCCCTTCCCTGAGCTTGGCTCTGTATGTCAACAGGGTTGGGAGGCTGATGGTCCCAGGGTTGGTCTGGTTCTGATCCCTTGGGCTCAACATGGTGTCCTCAGTGACGAGGAGGGAGTTAGTCCAGTATTCAGGAGGCTCAGGACAGCCCCTCCCCACCTGAGGAGGGCCTCAAGGACACCAAGGCAACCTCTTTTGCTGTCAGCACTAGGGCAGCACAGGCTTGTGGGTGGGTGTGATTGCCTGGAATCCCGGAAACCCAGCCTGATGAACAAGCAAGAGCATAATGAGTCACACTGGCCCTGTTGTCCTGGCTCCCTGTCATTAACCTCATCTTCTTCCTAAACGATTTGCTCAAGATGGGCCCCTGATGGCTGCAGCCTTAATTGGTGTGTGGCCATTTAAGGAGGCCAGGAATCCACCCAGCACCCCTCTCCGCTGCCCTGCCCAGGCTGCTGAGGAGGAACTGTGTTTGCTAAAGCAGCAGCGGTGACTGGTGGCAGCCAGGAGACCTGGAGCACCATCCTGCCTGTGAGCATTGCCTCAAGCACAGGGCCCATTCCCTGTTTCAGGCTCCGGCCACCCCAGCAGCTGTCCTGGGGCCATGGGCTCACTCGTTTGGCCACTGGGGAATTGTGTCTCTAGAAACTTCACCCCTCCCTCCCTGACCCAAGAGGACCCAGGACATGGTCTCACGTGGCCACATTCAAGATGAGACTGGAGCCAGCCCGGAGAGCTTCCAGCAGACAAGCAAAGCCATAGGAAGCTTCTCTTTCAGTCCTTCCTCTGGTGGGAGCTTCCTGTGTGGAAGCACTCCCAGGAACCTATTCATAGAGCAAGGCCGGGGAGTGTTGTCACTTTAGGTAAGGCAGGACCCTCACCCCTGCCCTCCCTCTCTCCTGCCACCCGTGGGAACTCTGCCTTGGGAACTCAGCAAGAGAAAAGTTATGTTCTACAATTTCCCATCCTTGGCCCCAAGCTTCTCTTTCAGCACAGATGTATGTTCCTCAAGGTAGGGCTTTGAGGTCTTTCATGAGTAAAGGGTAGGCAAGAGCCAGGCCCACAGGAGCTGGACTTGTGCTGAGCAGTAGTGGCATCAGCCCCTATCCATCCCTGTCCTTCACCAGCCCTGGGTGGTCCTCAGCCTGGGGCCCAGGTTTGTCTAGTCCATGCCATTCTGGCCTCAGGCCTGGGCAAGAGCACATGTGCCCTGTACTTGCTCTGTTCTACTTGCCTCTTCCAGACCTCTGCTCCCCTCTCTGCCCTCCCCTGGCTGGGCCCAGGCTGGAACCTTGTCTTGAATCGTCCATGTCTTTAGAACCATCCGTTTCCCCCGGAAGCTCCTCTGGTGTCCCACCCGACTTCTGCACTGAGCTCCTCAACACTGATGGCAGCCTGAGCCACCCCACAGACATGCCCTCATGTCCCCAAGTTGGGGTGGTCATGCTTCTGGAGCCAGCAAACCTGCTTCACTCCCCAACTCAAGTCCACAACTTTCCATGAGAACTGCTTCTGGCCTTGCTCCTCAGCAACATAATTAGCCCTCCATGGCCCTCTGAGAGGAGCTCTGTTGGTGCTCCTCAGTCCCATAGGCCCCTCTGGTTAAAGCATTCAGCTGCTAACCAGAAGGTCAGCAGTTAGAACCCACTGGCTGCTTCATGGGAGAAAGACAAGGCATTCTGCTTCCATAAAGGTTTACAGCCTTTGAAAACCTATGAGGGAGTTCTACTTTGTCCTGTAGAGTTGCTATGAGTCAGAATCAACTCGGTGGCAGTGGGTTAGACCCTCTGAGAGGGGGCCTTGGCGCTGTGGTTAAAGTGCTCGGCTGCTAACTGAAAGATCAGCAGTTCAAACCCACCAGCTGCTCTGCAGGAGAAAGATGTGGCAGTCTGCTCCTATAAAGATGGAAACACTTTAGGGCAGTTCTCTCTCCTATAGGGTTGCTATGAGTTGGAACTGATTAGACGGCAGTGGGTTTGATTTTTTTTTGGACCCTCTGAGCAGTAGCCCACACGTGGGTGTGTGTGCCTGCTAAGTGGAGCAGAAGGTACTTACTGTTGCAGAGTCCACGCTCTGGGCTGCTGCTGTGGGACTTCTTGGCTGGAACTGTGAAGCTGCCCTCTGCTCCTGGAGTTGACCTTGGTCCTGAGGTTGGGTCCATCTTCCCTAGTCATTGGGATGTGTCCTGGAATAGACCCACTTCTAAAGCCCAGTGAGGATGCCCATGGCCCTTTGAGAGGTGACCCAAAGTCTCCTGTTGAAGATGAATGCCTCTAGCTTTGGGGTGCACTGGTCATGCCTCAGTCCCATAGGCTCCTCTGGTGGGGGCTGGGAGCCTCAGCCTGGGGCAGGTTGGGTGAGGGCCCCTCCAACCTCCCCCTGATTTCTGGGCCTGCCTCCTCTCAGGCCATCCCAGAATGAGCTCTCCAAGGAGCCAGGACCTGCCCAGCTCATTTCCTACCTGGTCTCTCTGCTTCTGCCCTCGCCTCATCCACTCCGTTCTCAACATAGCAGCCAGAATCTGTTAAGATGTATGATTATAAAATAATAAGAACAATTGAGTCCTCAGGGGATGCAAACAGTTAAGTGCTCAACTACTAACCAAAAGGCAGTGCAAACATCCAGAGGCACCTTGGGAAAAAAATAAATAAATAAAGCCTGCTGATCTGCTTCTGAAAGAAGACAGCCTTGAAAACCCTATGGGGCAATTCTACTCTGCACATACAGGGTTGGGGTGGGGGGTTACAAAAGAGACAATTGTAAAAGCTCATTCTACCTACTGTTCAGCCCACTTGAGTGGCTCCCCCTCTTCCTCTGACCCTAATTTCAGGACTCACCATAGCTATGAGGCTCCCACCCTCCCTTCAGGCCCCTCCAGCCACACCAGCCTCTTCACTGTTCCTTGAAGACCAGGTACATTCCAGCCCCAGGGCCTTTGTACATGCTGTTTCCTGCCAGGAATGTTGTCTTCATCTCACTATGCCTCAGGCTTCCTTCTCCATAACATGGGCTAGAAACAGGAGTGATCTAGTTGGACTGCTGGGAAGATGTACTGATACAATTCACAGAAAGCTCTAAGAGCAAGTTTAGTCCCTGCTGAACTCTGATCTGTGGTCTGTGCAGGTGTGTGTGTGGGGGGGGGGGTAGAGGGTAAAGAATGGGCCCTGACATTAGAGTCCTATAGACCAACCCACCCACTTCCTGCCCACCCAGCCTCTCTGGCAGACTAGATTAGGCTGGGACTCAAACAGTGCTTCTGTGAGGGGGCTCCATTGCATCCATGAGGCCCTCACCTCTGTTCCCTACCTGCTGTGGACCTCTCACTGGACACAGCCACACATGCCTTATTGCCAACATGACTTCTCCACAGCTTCTTCCTAATGAGACTTGTAGCCACCAGGCCAAGCCAAGCCATGGGAGGACAAGCAGGTGGATGGGCAGACAGGGAGGGAGGAAGGCAGCCAACCCACATGCCAGGCCTCCCTGCCCTCTGAAGGGCCTCTTCTACCTCTCTCCTGAGCAGACCGCTACCCTGGGGCCCCCTGTAGAGCCAAGCCTGAGAGCCAACCTCCTTGGAGGGGAGGAGGCAGGACTTCAAAGAATAAAGTCTTCTGCCTCCTCTTCTCATTCTCCTCCTCTCCCTCCTCCTCCCCTCTTTTCCTTCTCTCTTTCGTCCCCCTTCACAAACACATGTTTCCAATCCCCTCTCAGGCCCCTTCCACCCCTCCCTAGCCCCTTCCCATTTCCTCTTCTAGGCATCTACTCGCATGTGGAACTCATTAGGAGACCCTCCAGGCTTGTATCCCAAGCCCTGCGTGGGCTTGGGGAGGGGGTCCTGTCCACAACCCCCATGCTGAGACAGAGGCCACTCCATGTCTGGCCTCTGTCTGGCCCTGTGCAGCCACGAGCTGGAGACCACAAGGAGCTGGCTATGACCAAGGCAGACTGATGCTAGCAGGAGGGGAGTGGGGCCAGGCAGGGCTAGGCATCCTGGCACTTCTCAACACCTCTCCCGCCTGCTCTCTCAGGGCGCTTTTAATCTTCCTACTCTGTGGGAGTAGCATCTGATCCCACTGAGGCAGCTGGAACTTTGCATGCAAAATGGACCTCAGGACCCCTAGAGCAGGCCAGAGGAAGAGTGTGGGATTCTGAGCAACTAACTCAATGACCCTCCATTTCTCATCTGAAAAAAAATGGGAAAGAAAGTCCAGGGAAGAGAACATGGGGCTAGGACAGTCGCTGTGCAACATAAGACCTCATTCTTATGAAGGGCACCCTGAGGGCCCAGGTGCCATGTGATATTAGTGAGGGTTATGTGAAAATCTGGTGGTGTGGTCAGAGTTTGGGGAAGAGCTTAAAAAAAAAGCAAACTCACTGCCATTGAGTCGATTCCGACTCATAGCGATCCCCTTTGGGTTTCCGAGGCAGTAAATCTTTACGGAAGTAGATTGCCCAGTCTTCTTCCATGGAGTGCCTGGTGGGTTAGAACACCAGCCTTCTGGTTAGCAGTCAAATGCCTTAGGCACTACCCACCAGATCCCCTTTGGGAAGTGCCAGGAAGAACAAAGTAAAGTCAGCTACATCCTTGCAGGACTTGTCAGAGCCTTTAACATACTTCCATGCAGTGCAGCTAAGGCCACAGAGTCCACAGTATTCCCCAAGCATTTGACCACATGACTTGCTTATCTTGATGTGCCTGCGGCCTAGTGTTCTGTGGAACCTATTTTGGAAAATGCTGTAGGAAGATCCTGAAGAGGAAGGAGGGATGGGTCAGAACCTCCTGAAGGGGAAGTCTTCCTACCTGAGGATGTTGTCTACCAGGTCTAAGCAAAGGGAGGGAATTGAATGAGGTGGCAGACTGAGGAGGAGGGAAGCCAACAGGGGACTGGTGTGACCAATGTTTGAAGATAGGACCACACTAGAGCCCCAGTGCTCGGATTCTCAAGTCGGATCCAAAACCAACCCCTCGTTGGGTTTTCAAGGCAGTATCGCTATGGAAGTAGATTGGCCAATCTTCCTTCCAAGGAGTGGCTGGTGGGTTTGAACCTCCAGCCTTCTGGTTAGCAGTCAAATGCCTTAGTCACTATGCCACCAGAGCTCCTTACTAGGTCTAAGAAAAGGGAGGGAATTGAATGGGGTGGCAGACTGAGGAGGTGGGAGGCCAGCCAGGGGACTGGCGTGACCAATGCTTGAAGATAGGACAACACTAGAGTCCCTGTCCTCTGATTCTCTCCCTGCCCTGGTATTTCTTCCTATGGGAGGACAAGCAGGTGGGTGGGCAGGTGTAGGCACAGAGGCAGGAGGCCAGCAGGCAGGGCCTTGCCACATGGAATGAGACCTGCATAGGCAGGCCCGGAGTGTAGGGAGAGGCCATGCTACCACCCCCACCATGACATCCTCCTCAAGATGGGCAACCACTGGCTCCAGGCTCAGAAGAACTGCCCCGTCTCAATTTCCCTACCTGTTGGGCTAGCCTCTCTACTCAGAAGCCCATTCTGCCCATACTCCCTGGCCTAGCAGCTCACTGCTCCCATTTCCAGCCCTCTGCTCTAGAAATCCATCCCACAGCGAGTCCTAGCCTTCCCTCCCCACTGGGCACAAGGAAGCCTGAGTAAGAGGCCTGTGCCAACCCCTGGACTGAGCCCTTCACAGAAGTCTTTCATGATAAACTGTGCCCCATTTCACAGAGGAGGACACTGAAACCTATAGAGGGGAGGTCAGTGACGGAGTCTGGATTGGAACCAGATTTATCGGTCAGGTTCCACCATCTTCCCTCTACCCTGTCTTTCCCCCCACACCCCTCAGGCACAATGGCACTTGAGTGATCTGAGAGCCCTGTATGGCTGTCCAACTATGCCCAGTGTGGTGCCTGGCAGATGGTCAGTTCTTGACACTGTCTGGCATGAATGGACCAGGCCAAGGCCACTCTGCTGCTCACAGTGCATGGGGGTGGTCAGGGGTCCGTGCCCAACCTCTGGGCACAAGAGGCCCTTTCCTCTATAGTTCCAGTGTAGAGCCTGCTGCATCCCTGGGAGGTAAGGTAGGCAGAGAGTATTATTACCCCACTTTATAGATGGAGAGATTGAGGTCCAAAGGCTAGGGTACCACCAGGGGCCACCCAAGTCTATAACAGGCAGCAGAGCCATGTCTCCTTCACCTCTTCAGGGCTACCATTGGTCCCAGGCCTCATGTTGCTCCCTCCTTCCTACAAGTCCAGCCATTTTCCAGCCTGAGTTCCTGGCCAGGCCTGGTAGTTCTAGGGTGGCTGCTGCTTTAAGGTCTCCGGGAAGAGCCCTATCAGACTGAGCTACCAGCCTCCTTCCTCTACTCTCCAACATCAGCCCTGGGCTTGAAGTTGCTCTAGGGCTCCAGTCAGAGGGTTGTCCTGTATGGTGGGGGCTATGCTGTCCTCTGCCTGAGCCATGGCTAGAGGGAGATAGGCAGAGGTGCCCCCAGGTGGAGATAGCCCTTGGTCCACCTATTCCCATCTCAGAGTGTCCCACTAGAAACCCCTAGAATCAGAATTCATTGAACCCCTCTGCTCTCCCAGGAGACCCTAGTTCTTTGCAGAGAGGAGTCTCCTAGGTCTTGGGGCACGTGCTCCAGAGGTGGGGCAAGGCCAGGAAAGGAAGTGTCCCAGACTGTTTTCTGGTGCCGCCACTGGTGCCTACTAACCTAGGACCAGCCCATGGGATGATGCTGGGCGTGAGAACTGGGATGAGGCTAGGTGAGGCCTCAAGACAGGAACCCCACTCCTGGGCCAGGCCACCTGGCTCCCAGGCCATTTCCCAGCCCTGGTCATGGTCACCATCAACGTCACTGGCAATGCCTCATAGGAGGGATTCCTGAAAGACAGGGCTGCGTGGGACTGTGGGGAGGGGACCAGACAAGCCCAGGCAGCAGGCAGATGCTAATGAGGCAATTAGGCCTGGCAGCTACAGAGAAACTTGTACCCCACCCTTGGCCCACCTGAGGCAGACCCAGCCCAGGCCCCTGGCACATCCGCTCACCAGGTGCTCTGGGAATTCCCGGCCTCAAAGGTTCAGCTAGCTTCACTGTCAGGAGACTGTCACTGCCAGCTCTCTGGATCAGAAAGCAACAGGCTGATTTGGCAAAGACAGAACCAAGACACATCCCCAACTCCACCACCACTCCTTGCCTTTGTCTGGGAATAACTGCCCAAGATCCTTCCTGCTCCCCACCCCTTTCAAGCCATCAGGGCCTCCAGGCCCTTCCTGGCAGAAGTAGCCTTAGAAGGATCAGAAGTTTCAAGCAGGCCACAGGTGACATGGTGACCAGGTAGACAGGCACCCAGGGACCCTAGCTCCCCAAAGCCCCAGCTTCCATTGTTCAGAACCTCAAGTGGCCTTATGAGATGTTGCCCAAGCCCTATTGTGTAAGGGAGACCAACCCAGGGTGAAGATTCTAGGGAGAGGGAGGCAAGAGGAGAGGGCTCTACCCTCATCCATGGCTTTGCTTCACACCTGGGCTTATCTGAGACCTTTCCCTCTCCCCTTGGCCTGCCTGCGCGGCTCAAAGAAATTCCCAGCCCACCTGCTTTCCCGGGCTGTTGATTGGCTTCTCCTAGCCCCCTAGGGATGACCTCAGTGTTAGCAGATGGGGCTTCCAGCTGAGTCGGAGCTTGCCACCCAGCCTAGCCCCTCCTGTAGGCTTGAGGGGCATGGGGACTTAAGGTATGCAGGACTGGAACCCAGGCTTGGGGCCTTGGGCTGCTGGGTCCATAAAGAGGTGGGAGGGAGGAGGCCCTCTCTGAAAAAAGGAAGCCACCTGCCCTAGGCTAGGCCCAGGCCCTGTCAGGCCTAGTGAAAGGGGCATCCATCCCTCCATGGCAAGGAGGCTTCTGGCTTCAGGGCAGTTCACTGGTTGACTGGGCAGGTTATTTAGGACAGACTGAGGCCCTAGTGGGGAATGGAAATGAGAAGCTTCCAGAAACATCCATGTGGCAGGGGAAAGCCAAATGTCCTTTACATCACAGGACCATGTGCTCATGGCTAATAACACAGAAGAGTCTGGAAGTAGGCTGGGGTTCCAGTCCCGCTTCAGCCACTTCCTAGGTACCAACTCTGGTTCGGTAGGATGAGTATATTTGGAGGTTAAGACGGTAATCAAAAGAAAGAGCTGAGAGAAGAACCAATGTTTGCAGAGGCCCTGGAGAGGGAGCTAGCAAGACAGCAGTAGGGCCTGGACCAGGAGAGTGAAGGACTGAGAGCCTGGAGGGCAATGGGAGAATCCTGGAACCAGGTGGGGGTGGGGAGCGGGGAGTGGAGTGGCAGGAGGAGAGCTGTTGTAGGGGCCAGTCAGGAAAGGCCAGATCTCTTGGAGGAAAGTGCACTCTGTATTGGGGGCAATGAGAGAGCTGGGTTTGATTCACATTCTCCAGAGACCCCTTTAGCGGCTGTGTGGGGAGTAGACTCTAGGGGCTGGAACAGTGGTAGAGACTGGGAAGGAAGCTGGGGAGATGGTGATGAGCTAGACCAGAGAGAAGTAGGAAGGCATAGCAGTGGTATAGGGCAGTTGGTGACAGAGGGCACATGACAATACAGGGCAGAGAGCTTCTGAACCTGGGTCCAAGGATGCATTAACCATATGTGCCATGGCAACATGAAAAGTATTTGGCAGCATGTGTTCTGTAGGGAGGATACAGCCCATCTCCTAGTCTGTCTCCCACCCTGACAGTACAGGGTCCTCTCAAAATGAGTAGAGTTAAGGCCTCACTGTGGACCATACTTGGACCTAGAGAAGCCTGGGACCTGGCATCCCCCCAGCCGTGATCCTGCCACAGTGTGAACCAGCTGGGGACTCCTGAGCTGGAGGAAAGAAGCTCTGGACTCTCAGTCTGGAGCCCAGCCCTGCCACACTTTGATTGTGACCATGGACTTCAGTTTCCCCATCTGTCAAATGGGTTGACAGCCTTCCCAGGGCAATGCAAAGCCCGGATGCAAGGCCAGAAGAGAACATGATTTGAGACAGTCAGATGAGCATCTGCCAGTAAACCCTTAGGACCCTGTGGATGGGAACTCTTCATTGACAGCCCTAGGCAGATGCACCCACCCTCCCCACAGACTGCCCTCCCACTTGTCCCTGTTTATGTGTTTCCTTCCCATCACCTGGGCCACCATGACTCACCTTGGGCCTGGTGGGTAAGTGAGTAAGTGGCTGGGGCTTGAGCCTTGGGCAAGACACTTCCCTTCCTGGGCCTCAGCTTTCCCATCTGTAGAATGGACAGACAAGCCCTGCTCTGCTCACCTCATTGGGGAACCTGCTGAGAATGCAGGGCTGAGGATGTGGCAAGAGGGGGTAAAGGCAACACAAGCCATAGATGTGGTACAGCAATAGGAGCCTGGCCCCCTGGACATCACAAAGAACTCAAAATGCCCCCTTACCCAGGCCAACCAGCCCAGCAGACCCCCCCATCCCTCCCAGGTTTCTCTGGGGGAGGGGGAGCACCATGCCTGGGATAGCTTGGAATGGAAGGTAGGGTAGGACCATGCAGCGGTCTGACTGGGGTCTGGTCAGTCTTCTGGGGGCTAGCATTCCAGTGACGAAGGGAAGGCTCACATGGGTAAAGTCACAAAGGTGAAGTCCTACAGGCAGACCAGCTCCACCCTGACTCCGGCCTTTCCTGCAAGCTGAATCGCATCAATTCCCATTCACGGCGACCATATGTATGCAGAGTAGAACTGCTCCATAGGGTTTTTCAAGCCTGTGACTTTTCAGAAGCGAATAACCAGGCCTGTCTTCTGGGGCACCTCGGAATAGCTTCGAAATGTTAACCTTTTCGTTGGTGGTCCAGAGCTGAATCATTTACAACAACCAGGGACTCTTTCCTCAGTGCGCAAAGGGTGGAAAATGTTGGGCCCCGCTGGGGGGGACTGGGAAGAAGGAGCAGACCCTGCTGAGGTCAGGCAGGGACGGTTTCCTGAGGCTGCTGCCCCTCAGAAGCTAAAGAGAACTTAAGAGGGTATGGGCATGGAGCAAAGCAGTGTGTAGAGGCAGGGGCCCTGCAGAGGAAACAGAAGGAGGGTGGGTTGAGGTGAGCTGGGGCAAATAGGTTTTCTCTCCTGGGCCTACTACAACCAATTGACTGATCTTACCTGCCTGGAAGGGTTTTTTGTTTTTTTATTGTTTTAATTTTCATAAATTTTAAGTATATATAATTCATACCAAAAGAGAGTGACCAACACAAAAAACACTAAGGAAGAGGTACAGACAACAAAGATAAACCCTTTTACATACACAACACTGCATTACCAGTGACAATAAACATTAATCTATGGGTAAATAGATGGATAGACAGGCCGAATGACCAGGTACGTCTAGGCAAAAGGGAATATACCCATAACCATATATAAGGTTGGCAGATGATATTTCTACATGCATATTTGAATGTTCTGTAAGAATGTCCATATAAATAGAACTAACAGGGGGCAAAGTTATGATAACTTCTTAGCCACAGCCACCCACCCTGAGGGAATGAGTTGTTGGATCTGTGGGCTTGGGACCATGGCCACGGGGGACACCAAGCTCAATTGGCATAACATACTACACAAAAACATTGTTCTACATCCTACTTTGGTGAGTAGCAACTAGGGTCTTAAAAGCTTGTAAGTGGCCATCTAGATGCAACAGTTGGTTTCTCCTTGTCCAGAGTGTAGAAGAATGAAGAAAACCAAAGGTGTACAAACAATTAGTCCAAGGGACTAGTAGACCATGTAAACCTCAGCTTATATGACCCTGAGACCAGAAGAACTAGATGGTGCTCAGCTACCATTGTCAACCACTTGGGAAGGGATCAGTGCAGAGGATCCTGGATAGAGTGGGAGAACAATGGGGAACAAAACTCAAAATCATTAAAAAAAAAAAAAAAAAGGACCAGGTTTACTGGTCTGATGGAGCCTGGTGAGAACCCCGAGATGTGGTCCCTGGTTACCCTTCAGGCCTGGAATCAAACCCCTCCTGTGGCTTCCAGCCAAACAATAGACAGATACATAGGGTGAATATTTACACCAGGTAGATAGACTCATTAGAATGATAAATTATGGGAGAACAGAAGGGCAGTATTTGCACAGGGTGATAGCTCAGAGGGCAGGAATGCATAGGGAAGAAGGACACAGGGAAGGGGTAACTACAGGGAGGAAGTGGGAAGAGAATTGTTGCATTGTGGGAAATTATAGTCAGTGTCATGAAACAAAATGCATATGAACTGCTGTGTGGAAAATGAATTTGCTCTGTAAACTTTCACCCAAATCACAATCATATATATATATATATATATATATATATGAAGTAAAAAAAAAAAAAGGTGTGTAATTCAATGACATTCATCCCATTTACCACCTTGTACACCCTCACCACTATCCATTTCCAAAAGTTTTTCATCACCCAAATAGAAATTCAGTACCTGTTAAGAAATACCTTCTTCTCTCTGCCTCCTCCCAGCTCTTGGTAACTACTATTAAACTTTGGTCTCTATGTATTTGCCTATTCTAGATGCTTCATATTAAAGGGATCATATACTACTTCTCCTCGTTTCTGATATTTTTCAATCAGCATAATGTTTTCAAGGTTCACCATGTTATAGCATGTATCAAAACTTCGTTTCTCTTTATTGCTGAATAATAACGCCATTGTGTGCATGAACCACATTTTGTTCATCTGTTGGTGGACACTTGCATGGAAGGGTTTTGCGGCCATAGGATGGCTCAACAAGAAAAAGTGCTGTGATTGACTAGTAATGTCTGCCAGGGATAAAGCATGCAGAGTACTGAAAATGGGTTCTCTGTTTTCCATCCTCAGGCTGACCCCAGTGAGTGGGTACATAAGTAGGAAGAGTCACGTGCTCAAGTGAATGGCCGCAGGGGAGTCCACATGAGGAGGTTGGTCAGGGGCCTGCTTTGTCATTGTTGGCTCGAGGAGCTTTGAAAGGGAGAACTATGCTATGAGCAGGTGCTCAGAAACACAAGTGAGAATAAATGGGAGGGTGAGGCTCCCACGGCTTGCCTACCCACTTCACTCCTTTCCTCTTTGCCTTCTCCAAAGAGCCTTGGGGATTTCCCACAAATCTCCCAGGCTTTGCTTCCATCCTGCTGAGTCTTGTTCTCTGACTTTTCTGGGCATGACCCACTTTCCTGCCAGGGCTATTTGCTCCCCAGGGCCCTGCACTGCCACCCCCTCTGCCCTGCACACCTGGGCAGGCGGGTCCCCAGAACCAGAGCTGCCCCAGGCAACAGTTCCCCACTCTGAACTGCCACCGCCCAGGGCCTGGCAGTCCCTGCTGGGAGGAAGGCAGGGGTGGAATGACTTCTGTTCCATCCAGAACTTAGTACCACGGAGTGACCCCTGGCTCAGGTCTCAGGCAGACCTCTGATGGGATATGTCCCAGATTGGTGAAGCTGCCCTGGGTGGAGGCTGGCTCAAGCCACCTGCAGAAGGCGCCATGGGTGGAGTGCCCAGCCCTATCCCAGTCCTGGCTTACCTCTCACGGGAGATGAGATGGGCCCATGTCCAAAAGCTGCCCTCCGGCAGTGAGCAGGAGTGCACCTTAATTGTAAAAATGGTGTGGTGGAGGCATTTGACCTCCTCTGTCTTCACAAGGGGAGAAAGAATCACCATCAGCATCAGCCCAAGGCTAATTCCTATGAAGCAGAAGGTCAGGAGAGATCTCCTCTCTCCAAATTTTTTACCAATTCTGACACCAGCCATCCCTCTGGCACTCTCTACTTCTCTTCTGGGTTCAATGAGTCATTACAATAGCCACACAGAATTCACAGACAATACAATTATGAAAAGTAACAGTTACAATTCAGAATCAGAAACAACTCAGGGTACAGTTCTTTGATCAAAACAGCCTCTGCTCAGACATGCTTGTAGGCAGGCCTCTTTCTGGCCCTAGGCCCCTCAGGACTCTTGGGCCTCTTGGGCCAGCCCAGCCTCTGCGCTGCTTGGGCAAGTGTTACAAAGCTCTTAGCTTCACCAGTAAGTGCCTGGAGGCACCTCACTCTGGCAGTAAGCCTTAGCCCAAAGGTACTCAATTCCCTCTCTGTGTGTCATGTGCCTAGGTCTGTTAAGTGGCCAGACGCACCCCACTCCACCAGCAAGCCTCTTGCCTGAAGGCCCTCAGCTCTCTCACTCCATGGGGCAGGAAGCTCACTGCCAGTCTCCTGGTTCCACTGTCTCTGCTGTCACTGTTTCTCTACTGCTGCTTCTCACTGCCTCTCACTATTTCTGTTGTTACAGCTCTGTCTGTCTCCTTGGTCTAGAAGGTTCTCAGCTCAAGGACCCCAGATACAAAGGATACATTCCACTCCCATTTCTTCTTGGTAGTAGTCGTCCCCACTCTCTACCTCTGGGATGTTTCATTTTAAGCTTAATGGGAAAGCAAAGCTTAATGGGAAAGCAAAACTGACCAGTCCCTTCATTACAGTTCTATATACTTTATTTGCATGATCCCACCCCCACAAGGGGGGGGTGTCACACACCTGATTTGCATTATTAGCAAGCTGTCCAATCCCCTTGCTAGGCCGTAAGTACCTTATTTGTGTAGTTTTGCCCAATCTTTGGTGGTAGTTACAACACCGTGGCTAGAAAGGCCATATAAAAAGGACCCATTGCAGCTCAATAACCTTATGCTAGCCTGCGGGCTCCTCTTAGGACCAGGAGGCTGAGAAACTGACTCCCTGGCATAAACAAAAACCTGTTGCTTTTGAGTTGATTCTGACTCATAGTGACCCTATAGGACAAAGCAGAACTGCCCCCCACCATAGGGCTTCTAAGGCTATAAATCTTTATGGAAGCAGACTGCCATATCTTTCTCCCACAGAGCAGTTATTCGGTTTGAATTGCTGACTTTTTGGTTAGCAGCTGAGCGCTTAATCACTGCACCACCAGGGCTCCTTCTCCCAAACATAGCAGCCCATCTTCAACAAGTCCATGAGCACCAATGGGAAAAAGAATGTCTATTTCCAAGTTGCTTAAACTGTTCTTAGTGACACAGCTCCTGTGCCACTAAGACATGTGGATGTGTGTGTGTGTGGGGGGCATCTTCTCTTGGGGACCCTCTATTCCTCCCAGAGGAACAGCAAAGGGCTGTGACATGTCCCATCATTGCAGGCAGACCTTGCCCTGCCAGGAAGGCCCCTTCTCTATGTAAGTCTTGGGCTAGATGTGTGCAGAGAGGGAAGGCAGCTCCAAACGTGCCTTGGGGGCTTAGGCCTGGCATCTGGGTTAATAGAGACTCATCATTTTCTGAGATGAGATGGGGGTGAAAGGGGGAGGAGCAGACATGTCACTAGGTACCCAAAGGGAGAAAGTCCGATGGCAGGGGCGATGTTGAACAGTGACTGCGAGAGAGGGCAGAGCAAAGACAGAGGAGGATAGGGGTTCGGGGAGCCCAGAGCAGGGGAGCTAATTTAGTTGGCGGGCTCAGAGGAGGACTTCCTGAGGGTAAGGGCAAAAGGATCAGAAGTATGGGGCAGAGAGAATAGGCTGAGATAATAGATTGTGCAAAGGCCTACAAGCACATGTGTGTGTGACAGAGGTATAGCCCTCTGCGAAGCAAAAACCTATTCTACCTGCAGTTCCCAACATGGGACAAGCTCATCCCCAAGGACTCAGACCTTTTCTGGAGCTTCCTTCCCACTTCCCTACCCTGCCCCTCAGAGGCCCTGGTGAGCTGGGCGTCCTGGGGACTGCAGGTGAAGAAAGCCCTGAACCCTTGAACCCTGGGGGGTGGGAAGAGCCACATTCTTGCTGAGGAGGAATGTCTTTGATCCTGAGGCCTCACCCAGGGCGCCAACTTCTGTCCAGGAAACTCCCCCTCACAGGTACATTCTCCTCGTATCCTTGAGGAAGGACCACAGGTACGGGCAAGGCCCTGGGAAGAGGCCGCCCTGACCTCTTGTTGTCTCACCATGGGCAAGTTCCTGCCCCATTCTGGGCCTTGTAAATCTAAGGGTTCTGTACCCACCCCTGCCCTGCCTCCCTCACTGGGGTAGCCCAGCTATGATCCATTTCATGAATTGTATTGCTTTATGAAATCCAACCAAAAACAAAACCCACTGCCATCGAGTCAATCCCAATTCATAGCGGCCACTTAGGCCAGAGTAGAACTGCCTCACAGGGCTTCCAAGGCTGTAAATCTTTAAGAAAGCAGACTGCCTCATCTTTCTCTCACAGAGCAGCTTATTGTTGTTGTTGTTATGTGCCGTCGAGTTGGACCTGACTCATAGCAACCCCTCCTTGGGGTAGATTGCCCCATCTTCCTTCCAAGGAGTGGCTGGTGGGTTTGAACTGCCAGCCTTCTGGTTAGCAGTCAAGTGCTTTAGGCACTACACTACTAGAGCTCTCACAGAGCAGCAGGTGGGTTCAAATTGCCAACCTTTTGGTTAGCAGCCCAGTGCGTTAACCACTATGCCATCATGAAGTCTAGCTGTTAAAAACTGGAGGAAGGACTTCCACGTGGGAACCAAGGCATTTGGGCCTCTCCACTAGTCTGGATGATGGGGTCCAGGGTCCTGGCACTCCACAGGCTACTTCTCCCACCACCCCTTTGCTCCCACTGTCATCCCTCCCGACATACTCTCCCTTCTGTGCTTACCCAAACACTGCCTTTTGCTCTTTACATCCCTGCTGGAGGACCTCTTCTTCCTGGGAGTTTTTGCAATTCCACTCTTCCCCCACAGGTGTTCTTCCAGGATATATATCGCCTACTAGAGGAGTCAGATACCCTGCGCAATCAGAAGCCAATGTAAGTGTTGGCAGGCCTCCTTTAGCTTCTTCAGAATGGTTCCTCTTCATGGATGGGGGGGCGGTGTGTGGAAATACACTGGAGGTTTCCATTACAATTGCATCCCACTAGTGATAGCAGTGGCCTGTTCTCACCAGGTTCTCAGAGATGAGCACACCTCAGTGCAGCAAGGCACAGGGCCCAGCTTCATTTGAAGACAGCATGACCTTCCTGTTAATGTCACCCTGACATCGGGTATTAAATATCTTCTCCAGCTTGCCCTATGATACAAGAGTGATCATATTAGCAAGCACGGTCCCACCTGGGGCTATTCTGCCATGGACCTGGGGGAGCATCCAGATAGGACCTCTACCCAACCCTGGTGGAGTAGCCAGGCTCAGGGCTACCAAATGGAGGATGGCGTGTCCACGGCTGTTACTCTAGCTCCAGGCAGTGCCTGGTGCTCAGTAGGCCCTCAGTGGGGCCTGACAAGTGAACAATTCACTGGCCAGCGAGTAGCTCTCCCTGGTGTGTTTGCTCAGGCCTCATTTTTGAGTGCTGCTTCCACCCGACAACCAGCACCCAGGCTGCCAGCCAAGGGGCCTGGCCTCAGAGAGTAAATCCGCCCAGCAGAATGGATTTCTGTGATGGACTGGCTGGGTATGGTCCAGACTAGCACTCTCCTGCATTGGGGCAAAGGTCCAGAAGCATGAACCATACTCATGTCACACAGTAGGTCAGCAAATATTGCTGTTGTTAGTTGCCATAGAGTTGATTCCAACTCATGGCAACCCCATGCGTGCAGAATAGAACTGCTTCTTACAGTTTTCAAGGTTGTGAGCTTTCAGAAGCAGATCACCAGGTCTGTTTTCTGAGATGCCTCTGGGTGAATTCAAACGGTCAGCCTTTCAGCTAGTAGTTGGGTGCTTAACCTTTTGCACCACAGAGGGACTCCCCATGATCAGCAAATAGCAGGACAGAAGCTGGATATCAGGACCTGGAAGCTCTTTCCACTGGGTCTAGGAACACACGTTAGCAGGTTCTGTTCAGTACCCCTAGGACAACCTTGGGCTAGAGCCAGAGATCTGATTCTCCTCTTCCCTCTCTGGGCATCCCTTCCCGGCTGACAGGACCCCTTGTTGCTCCAATGCTGTTGCCTTTCTGGAAAAAAGGAAATCCCCTAGTCCTTTGGGACTCAGCCCAGTGGCCCAGGATAAAATTCTTCAGGTGGACTATCCCTCTAATGGAAGGAGACTTCTCCTGGGCCACTCCAGTGCAGCTGTCAGTGGAATACTCAAATTCTCCTAGTTTCTGAGGCCTTTTTTTTTTTT
>NW_006921910.1:2855469-2857166 GCF_000298275.1 Orycteropus afer afer | reverse complement strand
TTGCATCTAGATGGCAGCTTGCAAGCTTTTAAGATCTCAGTCGCTACTAGCCACAGTAGAAGGTGGAACAATGATTTGTGTAGTATGTTATGCCAATTGAGCTTGATGTCCTCTGGGACTATGGTCCCGACCCCACAGGTTCAACTATTTGGTCCCTCAGGGTACCTGTCAGTGGCCAAGCAGTGACTACCACCTTGCCCCTTGTCAGCCCCATTATACACCTGGGAATTCAGATCATACACATAAAGTTATTAGGCCACTGTCTGCCCACCCTATACATGTTCTTGGGTGCACTCTCCATATAGATACCTAATATTTCAGCCTGTCCACCCATCTATCCACCCATGTACCCGTGTTTGCCTTCACTGAGCACGTCGTATTATATGTGCAAAAGGGTTCATCTTTGTTGTCTGTACTTCCCACGTAGCTCTCTATGTCTTTCTCTTCCTCAATGCTGAGGTCCTCTCTCTTGTAAATCTCACCTAACATCGCTCCCGGTCCCCATGCCCGGGTGCTGGTGGCTCAGAGCTAACCGCCTCGGAGAGGGGTAAACTAGCAACTGTGGTCACTCCGGCAGGTAGCAAATTGACCAGGCGGTCGGCAAGGTCCAAGAAGTAACTGCCTTCGCCAGGCAACCCACCACGGCTCTGTGGAAAAGCGCGGCAGGTCCTGCGCACGCGCGCTGCCGGATTCGTGCCGCTTTGTTCCTTCGCTACCTGTGGCTCCTTTCACCTCCCCGACCCCGCCCGCCTGAGATGATCCTGTGCAATCGTGGAGGCCCCGCCCATTTCCCGCGCGGGGTGGGACTAGTGACAGACCCCGCCCCCTACCTCACCGCCTCTTTCGGCAGCGATTGACCATCTACGCAGCGCGCGCCCGCCTACCTCAAAAGTTGATTGGTGCATTGGGAGGAAAGTGGGAGAAGGAAAGCAGATTAGAAAGAAGAGCTCGACTCCCACCCGCCTCTGTGAATAAGTCACGTGGCACTTCACTCGGCTTCTGTCACCTCTTCGCTTGTAAAGCTTTCTTAAAGAGCCCGCGATCCCTTTCTAGGGCTGGTCCTGTTCAGGAATCCTCTACCCCTGTCTGCGAACGGTGGCGCTGCCAGTAGCCCAGGTGCTGATCCTCTATCAAGTCCTGCTGGGGTGAAACCCAGCAGGAGTTTGTGACCGAAACGAAGTGGTCACATGAAACAATGACCGCCTAGCGCAGTGCCTGGCACTTAGTAGGCGGTCGACTTCCATTTATTGAATGAATCTGTGATATAATGAATGAATGGAGTTGGCTGGCAGAAGGAGGGGAGGTTGGCTCAGCGTGACCCTCACCCGCCCCATCCCCGGGAAAACTGCTTCTGTGACTGTGGGGCAGTGGCAAGGGGCAGGAAGGATGCCCTCAGGGCAGCCCTTCACAGTGGGCACAGAAGCTCTGGGAGCCCGAGCGGAGAGGACCTGGGAAGGTATTTTGGCCAGGTCCCATAAGCGAGTCACAACCAGCTCCGTGCAAGGCGAGACAACGTGGGCGGGGCGAAGGCCAGGGCGCTGGCATCCTGGCGCCCCGGACCGCGAGCGCGCCCTCGAACCCCGTGGGGAGGGGCGGAAGAGGCGCGGCGCCTTTAAGCCCGGGCGCCGGCCCCGCGGCCCCGCCCCCCAGAGGACGCCTCGGCGCGCGGCCGCCAGAGCCGCGGTTTAATTGGGGCT
>NW_006921910.1:2791087-2855309 GCF_000298275.1 Orycteropus afer afer | reverse complement strand
GGTCCCAGGGCAGGGCTGCCCGGCCCCGGCCCCGGGCCGCCTGCGCTCCCCATGAAAAACCAGCTCCACGGCCCCCCAGCGCGGGCGCACATGTCGGCCTCGGGGGCGGCGGCGACGGGGGGCACCGAGGCGGGCTCCGAACCCGGTGCGGGGTCCGGGTCTGGGGCGGGTGCGGTGACGGGAGCCATGCCTTGCAAGAGCGCAGAGTGGCTGCAGGAGGAGCTGGAGGCGCGCGGCGGTGCGTCGCTGCTGCTGCTCGACTGCCGACCGCACGAGCTCTTCGAGTCGTCGCACATCGAGACAGCCATCAACCTGGCCATCCCGGGCCTTATGCTTCGCCGCCTGCGCAAGGGCAACTTGCCCATCCGCTCTATCATCCCTAACCACGCCGACAAGGAGCGCTTCACCACGCGCTGCAAGGCGGCCACCGTGCTGCTCTACGACGAGGCCACTGCCGAGTGGCAGCCCGAGCCCGGCGCTCCCGCCTCGGTGCTCGGCCTACTCCTGCAGAAGCTGCGCGACGACGGCTGCCAGGCCTACTACCTCCAAGGTGAGGGCTTCACGGAGACCCCCACCCTGGGATCGGGGCTCCCCGGCATCTCCTCAACGCCACTGCTGGAGGCTCCTTCCTCCTTACGCGTTCGACCTGACTCGCTGGGCGCCACGTCGCCCCGACCCGCATCCCTCCTCCCGAGAGCCCGCTGCAGGTTTGGGCAAGCGTGGGGTCCCCTCTGCCCTCCCCCACTTTCTCGGCACGATTCGAGTGGGCGGAACAAACTTTTCCTTGCCTGGGCTTTCCTTTTTTTTCCTGGTGACTGGGTGACGGCAGCGCCCAGACGCAAGCTGAGTACCCCAGAGGAGGGAGGGGTCGCCTTCTGGGATCCGAGGGTAGCAAGGCCCCCAAGTCCAGCTCCCCCACACTGGAATGCCCGTTCCTTGAAGGCCAGGGTCAGGACCACGCCTTTTACGGCACTATCCGGTCCCCAGGTCATGGCAACCGTTTGTATCGGGGGACTTCGGGTATTCCCTATGTGGCCCCCACTACCCAGGATTGCGGTCTCTGGGAGTCTCTTGAGGGGGCAGTTGTACCCCTTGCCTTAGTCGGATATCCCAGGTGCCCAGCCTGGCTGCCCCGGATCTTGCGGAAGGAGGAGGTGGCGCCAGGGGGCGAGTGTCTGTAGCCGGTGTTTCCAATTAACATTCCAAAATGGCCTCTCGCTGGCAGCGGGGCGGGCTGGTGAGGAGGGGAGGGGAAGCCTGCGGCACCCTCAGGCGCAGGGCCCAAGCTTAGCTCCAAAGCCCTCCCCATTTCCCCTGTCCCTATCTAGCTCCAAGTGTGCCTCCCCCTCTGTGAGCCAACGGCTGGGAGACCCTGTGTTCTAAGAAGGGCCTCTGGAGAGATGGAGGTGGGATCCGTTTTACCAACTTCTCCTAATGGGGAAGGGGCCACCCAGCACCTTCAACCTTCCTTCCCTAACTGTGGTTGGGGTGTATGGGGAAAACCAGCACTAGATTCTCAGGAGAGTCAAGCCCTCCTTGTCTCTAACTGACCCAGTGCAGCTCAGACCTCATGTTTTCATCTGAGGGGTTTATAGGCTCACAGGTAAGATTGTCTGCCTTCCTTTACCAATTACCTACTTAGTTACTGAGCAGCCATGGGTGCAAGCTGAGCACAGAGCTGTGGCCTGTCCTCATGTGCCCTAAAACTGCTGGTAGGGCCCCGGGCCCTGAAGTGACATGGGTAAGCATATGGAGCTCTGGACTCCAGCTGCTTGGATTTGATCCTGGTTCTATTGCTTACCATCTATGGGACCTTGGAGACATTACTCACTTCCTGAGGCCTAAGTTTCTCATTTGTGAAGTAGCTTATAGAGTAGATGTGGAGAACACTTGGCTTGGCATGACCCACGTTGGCCATCATTGATGTTGTGGTGCTTGACATGGGAAGGCCTGGCCATCATTGGTGTTGGGCTGCACATTTGGGCTGGGGGCATTGGCAGCCTCTCACCCTGTCCCCATTTAATCCCTGGCCACAGGTGGTTTCAACAAGTTCCAGACGGAGTACTCTGAGCACTGCGAGACCAATGTGGACAGCTCGTCCTCACCAAGTGGCTCACCGCCCACCTCAGTGCTGGGCCTTGGGGGCCTACGCATCAGCTCTGACTGCTCAGATGGCGAGTCAGATCGAGAGCTGCCCAGTAGTGCCACCGAGTCGGACGGCAGCCCTGTGCCATCCAGCCAGCCAGCCTTCCCCGTCCAGATCCTGCCCTACCTCTACCTTGGCTGTGCCAAGGACTCCACCAACCTGGATGTGCTTGGCAAATACGGCATCAAGTACATCCTCAACGTTACGCCCAACCTGCCCAATGCCTTTGAGCACGGCGGCGAGTTCACCTACAAGCAAATCCCCATCTCTGACCACTGGAGCCAGAACCTCTCCCAGTTCTTCCCTGAGGCCATCAGCTTCATTGGTAGGTGCTGCTACGTGATGGGCAGGGTGGGTGGGCAGGTGTGTCAAGGTGTGCACAGGACTCTAGTGTCCTGTCACCTGAGCCCAGCTAGACACCTCTGGACCTGTTGAGGCCTGTGTGTGCGCTGCATGTGCCAACTTGTGCCTGTGGGTGTACCCAAGCCTTCTGTGAATCACCAAGGCCCTCAGGCTGTCTACCTGACAGGGCCTTGAGCAATCCCCTGAGTCCTGGGCTCTCTTCAGCCGCCAGCACCTCATGGGCTGTGTGGTCCATCTTGTGTTTTTTCTGGCTTTGATGCTGTTTCAGGCTTAGCAAGCTGCAACATCACAGCTCACAGACCTCCCATGGGGCTCGCTCACTCTGCATCATGCCTTAGCACACATGTCTCTCTAGGATGGGACCCGTCACAGAACCTCTTTGGGCCTTAATGTGTACCTGAAGAGGCTGATAGATGGCCCTGGAGCCAGAGGCCTGCCTCAAACAGCTATCAAAATGTGGACCCAGAATGCCTCAGTGGTACCCCAAATCTCCCCCTGGTAGTCTGTGAAGCTTGCTCACAGCATTAGGGGTACACAGAGGAGGTGGGGGAGGTTGAGGAAGTCTTTCCCAGAACACTAGTCCTGCTGTTTGTCATCAAGCCCTCTGAGGCAGGCCCCTACCCCTGACCTGAGCTCCTTAAGACACCTCATTTCTGCCCTCCTATCCTGTGGGCTCCTTGCCCAACCAGAGGCTTGTAGATTTCAGGTCACTCCCCTGGCCTCCAGCTTTCACCCAGGGTGCGGGGAAGGGCACACAGGATCAGGATAGTGATAAACCCTGGCTTCTCTGAGCATGGTGGCCTGGGCAGCCTTGGCCTGCTGGCAGCTGTGTCTGGAGGAGGGCGTTTTGGTGTCGGCTGGGCTGGGTTAGCTTTAATAACAGGAAGTGGGAGGCTTCCCCGCCTCATCCGCTTACTGGGAACCAAAACTAGGTGCCTGGCTGGGAGGAAGGAAAGAAGCAGAGGCCTGGGGGAGGGGCTGCGGCCAGGACTGCCTGAGTTTCCCAGGCCTGCCATGTCAGGGCCAAGAGGGCTATGGGTGCTGCCTCATCATTTGAGCCCAGGCGCCGCCCCCCCACCCCAGGAAGGAGAGGAGTAGAAAAGGGGAGCCCAGTTCTCCAGGGCCAAGTCTAGTTTGTGGGTCCCTTTATCCATTGTAAAGTCCCCTCCACATCCAAGGCAAGGGAACAAGCCAGGACGGAGGTGTAGAGAACCTTTATTCCCATTTGACAAGTGAAGGAACCGAGGCCCAGAAGGCTCAGGGGGGCGGGATCCAGCACCAGCAACCCCTCCCCCCAGTCACACCCTGCAAGGGCTAAAAATAAAACCAACGGAAGCGGTTATACTGTGGATTGTCCTGGAGTGGGTCTCAGGGCCGGGCGTTCCCAGTATCCTAGTGTGTTACCACTGGAGGCTTGTCTCTACCCGCCCCCCCGCCCCAGATTTCAAGGTCAGAGATCACAGGGCTGCACACAAAGGGGTAGCATCTGTCTCCCCCACTGTTAGTCCTACCCCCAGAGCCTTAGCCACAGGCCATCACCAGCTATGTGTTTAGCCCTGGGGACCCCTAGATGGGGCATGCATGGGGAGGGGAAGCTCTGCCTAGCCAGCAGTAATGAGCCCCACATGAGGAACAGTTGGTGGGCTTGTGTGTTACCTTGGAGGAGAGCACTGAGTGCGGACTGTGTGCCTGGCTCCCAGTGGGTTAGCAGTTTGGGAGGTGGGGTCCTCAAGAGCTCTGGGGCTGCCTCTGCCTCTTGGTGGTCATGTCCCTGGCACAGCTATGGCACAGAGAGAGGCAGCTGCTCCAGGGACCAGGGGAGAGGAGATGACAGACAGAACTGAGTATCTGTAGCTCAAGCAAACCAACGTTGACGGTGCTGTCCTACTGTATGTCAGGCAGAGGAACGGGAGGGCTGGGAAGCAGGTTGTGAGAATGACCGGCCCTGGAAGGGTGAAGGGAGAGTTGGCAGAATTTGACTGGCTGTGGTGGGAGATGTCGCTGGCACATGGGCCTGCTGGGGAAGGTCTAGCAAGTGGGGTGGGCACTACTTTAAGCAAACCGCATGTGAAACCTAGCAGCCCAGGCTGACGGGTGGCTGAAGTACACTCATCATCCACCTTCAGGAGTGATAACTAAGGCCCTGGGAACTTGCCAGTCAAGCCAAGTGCAGGCCCTAGCCCCTCACTCCCTTCTGGAGGAGCCTCCCAGGCAGCTTGCCCAGGAGACTCAGCTCCCACCCCCAGGGCATGGGCTGGCAACAGCAAGTGCTGCTAGTTATGAGTATAGTCTGTGTGGCCTTGGGCTCATCAATGTGTCTCTGAGTCTGTTTCCCCATTTATTAAATAGCCTACTAGCCATGGTGTAGGTGACCTGGGAAAGATGAAGGGGACACCCATGGCACCAAAGTACACATTTGTAGCAGCAATAGTAGCAGCAGTGACCATAATCATCACAGTAGCTCACATTGGTTGAGCCCTCACTTGGCTCAGGTTCTTACAAGAGCACTGAGTAAGGCCCATTTTATAGATGAGGAAATTGAGGTATAGGGACGTCCAGTGACTTTGAACTAAACTAGACAATGGCTTCTGCACAGCCAAGTTGCTGCCCCACCTGCATGGGACATGGCCAGGTCACCGAAGGAGTTAGGCAATACCAGCCAACAACCATGCCACCCTCTGTACCCCATCCCTACCTGCTCTGGCCTCTCTGTCCACCCATTTGGGAAACTTTCTTGGAGGAGATGCCCTTCTGACCCATGCCCCTGTGTTTCAGATGAGGCCCGCTCCAAGAAGTGTGGTGTCCTGGTGCACTGCCTGGCAGGCATCAGCCGCTCGGTGACAGTCACTGTGGCCTACCTGATGCAGAAGATGAACCTGTCACTCAACGACGCCTATGACTTTGTCAAGAGGAAAAAGTCCAACATCTCGCCCAACTTCAACTTCATGGGGCAGCTGCTGGACTTTGAGCGGACGCTGGGGCTAAGCAGCCCATGTGACAACCACACACCCAGTGGGCAGCTCTACTTCTCCACGCCCACCAACCACCACTTGTTCCCACTCAACACGCTCGAGTCCACGTGAGGCGCCTCCCCAGCCCTCCATAGCGCCAGGTGGGAGGGTCCACGCCTGTTGCCTCTGGCTTGAGGAACCCACAGACATCATCTGTGTCCGGCAGCCCAGGCTGATAGGTGGCCGAGCTTTACTCATCATCCTGTGGGGGGCAGAGCCCACAGGCAAGGCCTTCATCTGCAGGACTTTGTGGAGAGGCCCTCAACTGTCCGACACATGGCTTTGGGGGTCCAGCAGGGCCTCATCCTTCCCTAGGACACTCCTTTCTGCTGATGGCCCGGCCAACTTGGCTATTTTTTAAAGACACATCCACGAACCTGAGTTTACTTTTTACTTCTGACAGGTAAATCCAAGCTCCCTGGAGCACAGAGAGTGTTCAAGCTCTTCTGATTTTTCTCTTTTTATTAACGGAAAGTGTTATTTCCAGGCTACATGCAACAGTGGATTGTATAAACCAGTATTTCATCCCTTGATCCTGCGAGAGAGAGAAACGTCCTCCGTTTTGTTTTTTTATTTCAAAAAGTAATTATTGGTGGTTTTTTTTTGTTTTTGTTTTTAATGGAAAAGACAAACCCCGTGTTGATCTTGACCAAATGCATTTTGCACATGTGTGAAGCCTCAGTTTCTGCGGCAGGCCTTTCTGGAAGGGGCGGCTTGCCGTTCTCTAGGCTCGGTAGGACACCAGTCCTGCCCATGCCTCCCACCCTCAGCCCAACCCACTTGACACTGCATTTGACTGCGATGATGGCTACAGTTGTGATTGGTGGGCTGTGTGGGTGGCTTTTGCATTCTCTGTCCTCCCCACCATCTTCCACTCCTGGGGCAGGAGGTGGGGGCCCTGCCTTGCTGGAGGTAGGGCCATGGGGGACTGCCAAGCAGTAGCATTAGCCCTTGGGCCTAGCCCCTAGGGGGGCCTGAGCTCTGGGCCCTTTTATATACTCTACCTACTACTTTTGCCTCTTTTTTCTTCTTTCTCTCTCTCTGTTTGCAACTGGGAGTGGAGGCCCAGTGGCCAGGGTAAGCTTAGGTGGGTGGGGGCCCAGCCCTGCCTCTCTAGTTCCTTCCCCTTCCACTGGCCATTGCTTTGATCCCGCTCCCATTCTCAGCCCCTTTCTCCCCGTGGACACCTGTACTGCTCTCATCTTGCCCATGCCTTCTGCTACCAGGAAACTTGCACCCATTTCCACCCCTAAGCAGGGGCAGGAGGGGTGAGGATGCAGGGAGGCACCTTGGACAAGTGGAAGGGCTTTGTGGCTCTGTCCACTCAACCCCACTCCAAGCATCCACAGAACAAAGCCACGGATTCCGTTATCTTCCTCTACTTTTGTTCCTTCTCCAACCTCAGTTCTAGCAGGTGTTAGGACTGCTTGGGGGCCCGGGGAGGGTGAGCAGTCGGGCGGGAGTCCCTGAGGGAGCCAGCACTCAGCATGTGAGCGAGGCCACGGAAACTCTGCCCTCCACTGCATCTTACCTCACAGGGGTTGTTTTCAGGGATTCTTTAGGGCAGCGGAGTAAAATCTTGCCACAGTTGAGAAAGTAGACAACAAGCTCCCGTGCTGTACATGGTTCTCTTTCTCTCTCTCTTTTATTTTTAAAAAGAAATACCCAGAAAGATGCATCAGACTTAGTAAATGAGGGTATGCCAAGAGGGTGGCCAGTTTTGCTTTATGATCTTATGAAGGAAAATTGTGACCCTACATATATATACATACACATACATATATATATCCCGAACCAGCAACGGGACTTTGTTTATATTGCAAATAAATATTATTTTTTCTTTAAAATGTGTCATGGTGTCTGGTAGACTTGAAGTCTGCGAAGATCAGGAGAGGGTGCTATTGATGGGTCTGGTGTCTCCTATGTGTGAGGTATTGGCCTGGTCTTGCGTGGGGTCTGCCGGACACTTGCTTTGAGGGTCAGAGGGGCATCATAGGTGGGAAGGAGCACCTTGGTAATGCTGGGTTGGGGTGGAAGCATTAGTATTTCGCTTCTCCTTTAGACATAGGAAGTTGGGGGCATCAGGGCTTTCTCCGTGGCCTCCTACTAATTATTTGACAGGATGTTGAGGTTCAAAGACATCGTGTGTGCCAAGGTCACACAATTGAGCCCCAGCTCACCCAGTGTTGCCCTAGGGACACCCAGTATTGCCCTAGGTTCTCCCCTTGGAGATTGCCCAAAGGCTTCTAGCCCCTGAACCCCAGTCCCCTGCAACCCCAGAGCCCTGACCTTTTTTCCCTTGCTGTTGTGGGTGGGAGAGGATAGTTCCAGGGATGTCAAGTGGGAGCAGAAAACCTGATCGGTGAGCCAGTCAGCCCTGCTTTGATCCTTAGGAGCTAGATGGCCCTGGACAGTTTGCTTAGCCTCCCCGAACCTCAGTAGCCATCTCTGTAAAATGGGATCAGTTGCATCCAGAGTGCTTTCTGTGTTCAGGGCAAGTTGGGCACATTACACTCATGTCTTAGTCTGCACCTGGGTAACAGGAATCAGACACAGTCAGACTTCTCCAGAGCAGAGTGAACATGGGCCCTCTATCCAGGCTCCCTCTGGTCAGTCAAGGAGAGGCCCTGGAAAGGGCCTGGCAAAGGGCAGTGACTGCAGCTTGGAAGGCTAAGGCTCCCATGGGCAGCACAGCTTATGTGACAGCTGGGAAATGGACTGGCCTGTTTCCTGAGCCTCTGGCTGGCTTGGGGGAGCTTCTGCCAGGGACTTAGGAGGCCTGGGTGCTGACTTGGTTTCCCCATCGCCTCTTGCTTGACTGTCCCTTCGACAGACTGTGACTGGCACTGGATTGGACCTGAGTAGGGGTAGGCCAGCAGGGCTGGAAGAGTGAGGGCAACTCAGCCCTCTGTCCCTGGACTTCAGAATGGGAAACACTGCGGAGCAGCCAGCAGATTGCGGGAGTCAGGAGGAGGGGGTCCTTGCAGTGTCACAAAAGGGTGGGTGCTGCCTTTGCTCCCAGGCTCCCTCAGAGCACTGGTCCCTCTGTGCCAGGGGCAGGCAAGGGGGTGGGGGCCTGAACAGCCAGAGACTGGCCCTTTGTTCCCTCTTGCTGCCCTCAGCCAGCTCTGGGGAAGCCCGCGGGTGCCGTGCTGGGGGCTGGGCCCTTGATAGGCTGAGTAAGTGCCTGGCAGTGCCAGTGTGCCCAAGCACAGGATGGGGGGGTGGGAGAGCAGTCATTTCCTGAGCTGGCTTCTCAGGCCAAGGGCTGGGGGGCTTGGAAGTACGTGAAGAAAGCCAACTCTGCTGCTTGTCTTTCTGACCCTCAGTGTCATCTGTAGAATGACACCTGGGCACCATGCCTGGCAGTGGTTCCCTGCAGCTTCCCTCTGGCAGGGACAAAGGGCCAGATCCTGGCTGGGTGGCTGGGGCCCTGAATCTTCACTCTGTGATCTCAGGCTAGGTCATGCTTACTTTGGACCTCTGGGTCCCAGGCTCCCACCTCATAGTTCCTCACTCTGAGCTTCTGATAATCCACCTTGTCTCTGCTATGCCTGCCTCCCATGGGCCCTGGTTGGTGCAGGTCATTTTTGGTCAGGGGACTAGATGCCAGTGTCCCCTGTGCCCCTGGATGATCTAGCTCTTTGAGGCTGCATCTGCTTTGTCGCTGCACCCCAAGTCCTTTCTCTCTCCTCCTAATCAATCCTCTTTGCCTCCTAGGCCCATGTTTCTGTCTCCATTTCAGCCTGGACTCCCTCATCCACTTGTTAGCCAATTTTTAGCATTCTCATGGGAGAAGGATCCAAGCCACTTGCTCACTCACTCACTCACTCACTGGAACATTCATCCAGCAGCCATTTCCTGTGCTGGCTGGGCTGTCCTAGGAGTGGGAACATGCCCAAGGGAAACAGTGATGTCAGGCTGGGTGGCAGGATGATGAAGCCTTCAACTTGTCCTCTGATAAATGAATCAGGTGCAAGAGCAGCGGTGAGTAAGGCTGGACACCAGGAAGAACTTGTAGCACTTTAGAGCGGTCACCTTGAAGGGGCCCTGATAAGGAGACCACAAAAATGATGAGCACTGCCCTTCCCAGGATGATCCTGCCCAGAGCCTGGGGAAAGGGCAGGAGAGGGGCCTGCTTCAACCAACACCCCTACAGGCCCCCTCCCTGGAGTGCAACCAGTCATAACCCTTGAATGGGGCAGGCAGAAAGCCCATGCTGGAACTTGCCCCCTCACATGCTGCTGTCACAGCTCATCCCCGCCACCGTGTCTGCATAGGGTTGGCTGTCTGCATCCATCTGGAGGTGTCTAGGAACATCAGCACCCACACCAAAATCTTCAGGCAGAAGTTAAAGGGTCTGATGTGGGAGCCATTTTCTTCAGAGAGAATGTGCTAAGTTCTCACCTCTGGGTGCCCAGGAGTCTGGGTCAGGGAAGGATCTTTGACATCTTACCCCAGCGACCTTGTCCCACGACCTGCCAGAATACAACTCCCTCACCTTCTCTCAGAGGCCACCTGGGATTGCCCCCAACAGACCTGAGAGCCTAGGGAGGGCTCCAAATCATTCCATTCCCATCCCCATACAGATGGAGAAACCAAAGCTCTCATAGGGGTGTCGTAGAGTGAGTCAGAGTAGAAGCTAGGCCTCCCCACCCTGCGGCACTGAATCTTGTCACCCAGGTCCAGCCTCCCCCATTAGACTGGGCACCTTCTCTCTCTCGCGTTGTGTGAAGTACCCCCCACCACACACATGGTACCCTTATTTCTCATGCATGACAAGTCCAAGCAGGTCCCATAGGTATTGAGGAACCACTTTCCTCTGACTCCAGCATCCTCTCATCTGGGCATGTCCAGGGTGAGGTCACCCCTCCCAGGCATGGCTATTAAAGACCATCATTAGCAACTATCAAGACATAAGATGAGGCCTCAGCCCACTCCCGCCCCACAGTCCCAGCAGGAACCCCTTCTCAGGGCTGCCCTGTTACACACCTCCAGGGGGCGCTGTCTACCCTGTGGGCTCTTATTATGGCCCCCTTTTTTTTTTTTTTTAAATTGTGATTTGGGTGAAAATTTACAGAGCAAATTCACTTTCCATACAGCAGTTCACATACACTTTGTCTCATGACATTGACTACAATTTACCCCAATGCAACAGCTCCCCTCCCACTTTCTCCCAACAGTCACCTCTTCCCTGTGTCCATCCCTCCATGGACTTCTGCCCCTGAGCTGTCTTACTGTGCATAAACAGCCCTTCTTTCTCCCGTGATTGTTCTCTCCAAGGAGTGTATCTACCTCAAGTAAATGTTCAACTCATATGCCTGTCTTTTGTTTGGCTGGAGGCCACAGGTGTGGGTTCAATTCCAGACCTGAAGGGCAGCTAAGGGCCATAGTCTCAGTGGTTCCTCCAGGCTCTATCAGACCAGCAAACCTGGTCCCCCCTCCTTTTTTTTTTCTCCAAATGGTTTTGAATTTTGTTCCACATTGTTCTCCCTCTCTATCCAGGATCTCCTACATAGATCCCCTTCCAAGTGGTTGACAGTGGTAGCCGGGAACCATCTAGTTCTTCTGGTCTCATAGTCATAGAGGCTGTGGATCGCATGGTGTACCAGTTGCTAGGACTAATTGTTTCCATGAATTTTTGTTTTTCTTCATTCTTTTTGCTTTGGAAGAGGAGAAACCCATCGTTGCATCTAGATGGCAGCTTGCAAGCTTTTAAGATCCCAGTCACTACTTGTCAAAGTAGGAGGTGGAACAATGTTTTGTGTAGTATGTTATGCCAATTGAGCTTGATGTCGCCTGTGACTATGGTTCCGAGCCCACAGGTTCAACTACTCGGTCCCTCTGGGTAACTGGCTGTGACCAAGAAGTGACTACAACCTTGCCCCTTGTCAGCTCTAATATACACCTGGGAATTCAGATCATACCAATAAACTTATAGGACCACTGTCTGCCAACACTATATGTGGTCTCGGGTACATTCCCTGCTTCATAGACATACCTACTAGTTTAGCCTGTCCACCCATCTATCCACCCATATACCCATGTTTGCCTTCACAAGGCAGTACTGTATGTGCAAAAGGGCTCATCTTTGTTCTCTGTACCTCCCATGTGCCTCATGTCCCCTCCTTTGGCCTCAGGGAGCTCTGGTGGTGTAGTACCTAAGGCATTTGACTGCTAACCAGAAGCCTGGAGGTTCAAACCCACTAGCCACGCCTTGGAAGGAAGGTTGGGCAATCTCCTTCCATAGAGATATTACCTCGGAAACCCAAGGAGGGGTTGCTATGAGTCAGGTCTGACTCGACAGCACATAACAACAACAACAACAACAGGCTCTGCCTGAAGCTGCTTCTCTTCTCTCCCCAACAGAACCTTGGGGACTTAGGATGGTGCTCCTATTGGGGGAAAGCAGGACAAAGGCCTGGCTGATGCTTTTTTTAATTGTGATTTGGATGGAAGTTTACAGATCAAATTCGTTTTCCATTCAACAGTTCATACACATTTTATCTTATGACATTGATTGCAATTCCTCACGATGTAACACCTCTCTTCCTGCTTCCCTTCCATATTTACCTCTTCCCCGTGTCCTTCCCTCCTATGCACTACTGTCCTCCTAGTTATCTCCCTGTGCATACACTGCCCTTCTGTTCTCCCACAATTGATAGCTCTCAGGAGTATATCTACCGGATATAAATATTCACTCCATATGCCTGTCTATTGTTTGGCTGGAAGCCACAGGAGTGAGTTCAGTTCCAGACCTGAAGGGTAGCTAGGGGCCTAATCTCAAGGGTTTCACCAGGCTCTATCAAACCAACTAACATGGTCTCTCTCTCTCTCTTTTTTTTTTTAAATGATTTTGAGTTTTGCTCCACATTGTTCTACCACTCTATGGAGGATCTCCTGCACTGATCCCCCTCCGAGTGGTTGACAGTGGTAGCTGGGCACCATCTACTTCCTGGCTGATGTTTTTGCTCAGATCCCTGGAGCCATGCCCCCGCAGCCCTCTCCCCAAGCCCTGGGAAAGGAGGAGGCTGGATCCAGAAGCTGCTCTTGCCTTTTCCCCTCCTCCCTCTATGGAGGAGGGGAGGTTATAGGAAAGGTGATGACAGGAAAGGCCTCCTCCTACCCCAGTCTCCTCCTGTTTGATCTTCCCTGGACCACCACCATCACTGAAAGGTCCTTCTGGTCACTGGGCGCTCAGATTGTCTCCAAATCTTGCTCATGGCATCAGCACCTCTGGGCAGGAGCTCTGGATGTCATGTGTTCTGCATTTCAGACCCTTTCCATGGGCCTTGTGCCCAGAAGTGGCATTTCTAGAGTAGATACCTGTGTAATTTTTCCAATTTTGTTTCTGAAAGGAAAGAAGTTAGTTTTTTACTTTGGGCTATTATTATTGCTGATTTAGAAGGTCCATGTGTGTATGAGTCTTGGTAGTGCCTGGCCCATGCATGGTAGGGGTCCAGCAGAGCTCTGGGGCCTGAGTCATTCCTGGGCTTAATGTGGGTAGGTGGACTCTAGCCTGGCTGCCCCCTATGTCTCTCCCTGCTTGGGAGTTCTACTGACATACCTGACCTCTTGCAGCTCTAAAGTTGCAATCAGAGAAATAATACTAACCCACACAGCATGGCCCTTACTTTGGCCAGGGTTTCCTGCATGAGAAACTCATTTAACTTTCCCTACAGCACTGGGAAAGAGGTACTTGATTATCCCGAGGTGCAGATGAGGAAGGCAAGACAGAGCAGTGCAGTGATGTGCATGGAGGGACCCCTCTGGGGTCTGGCCACAAGCTGTAGACTTAGGAGTCCCTACTCTCAACCACCCCAGACCTGAGAAAGCCCCAAGGGGCCTTTGGGCTTTTGTATCCCAACCCTGACACTTCCTGTGCTACTGACTGTTCAACCCAAGAGAGCAGCATCTCCTGGGAGGGAGCCTAAAGCTAGGGATTTTGATGCATTTGTGGGTTACCTGTTACTGGACTGTGCAGGGGAGGTAGAGGAGAGCTGGCAACTGCTGGAGGCCTGGGAGGGAATGTGGAATCAGGGCTGCTCTTCTGGTATGACAGGATGGACAATGTTAGGGATGTCTCCAGGTAAGGAGGACCAGGAGGCTTCCTAGAGCAGGGGACATCTTCCTGTGAAGATGAACCTTCTTCTGTTCCTGCCTCCAGGCCTTTGCACATGCTGTTTCCGCCCCCTGGAATACCCTTCGTCACTACCATCCATTTCAATTGGCTCCTTCTGTTTGCTCTGTCCCTGAGTTTAGCTCAAAGAACTCCTCCTCCAGGAAGCCTTCGTTGATCCCCTGCCCCAGCTAGGGTTCTGGTGCTTCCTCAGACTCTCACAGCCTCTAATGTAACTCCAGCCCCTGGACGTCAGCTGACCAGGGTACTGGGTCTCAGTGGATACCACCAGCCCTCTGATCATATGTCTGCAGCACCTCTGGGTGTCAGGGCTGCATGACCTGTGAATCTGAAGGTGCTGTGCTTGTCCTTGGGAGGACATGCCTTGCTGTGAACACTTGGAAGCCAGAAGGTACTGATTCTGTGCATGCTTAGGCCTTTGGTGGTGCTGAGAAGGCAGGGCTGGACAGGAACTCTGGCTTTCCCGCCTTTGCAGCCCCTCTCCTCATTGCCTCTGTGCCTACCATTGTCTTCTTCCCTCCCCTCAGCTGGGGTTCCAGCCAGAGAAGGGTCTGACAGCTCCTGTTTATAAATCTCTACTACTGCAACAGCTAAGTGGAGGGGTCTGGAGGCCACACTAATTGATTAATTAAACCCTCTCAGTTAATTAGCTCCATCCCTCCAGGGAAAAAAAAGTCTAGAGCTGGAGCCAGGGCCTCCTTTGGGCTGGGGGAGGGTTGCATGAGCCTGGATCAGGCTGAGCCTGGTGCTGGCTGTTGGGGTCTGTGGAAAGCCCAGGAAGAGAGTCAATCTGGGCACTGGATCCAGCCTGGCCACCTGGGGTGGGCTCCAGCTTCCACCTGCACCAGCCACTCCTGACCACCCACTCCTAGACTCCTAGATGAGCCCCAAAGGCCTGAGGCAGTTGGACTGACAGAGGAGGAGGAAGAGAGCACTCCAAGTGGCAGGACTTGGGAGAGCAAAGGGGTGGAAGCTGGACATGGGAAGATTAAACCATCTTTACAGTGATCAGCAGTCCCTTGCAGGGTCTGAGGAAACTCCAGACTCTAGATAGGGCCTCCCACCTCTGGCCCTGAAAGCCAGCAGAAGAGCTTGCATGTTCTCTGGACATGGCTGGTTTTAAGTAGGGAGGGATCTGACCAGGTTGAGGTTTTGGAAAGATCTCGGGGATTAGCTGCTCAGGGGTAAATGGGTTGGAGGCAGCACAGAGAGGAGTGTGTGTGAGCCAGGTAGGAAGGGGCTGGGGACCTGTGGGGAGAGAGGTCTAGCCTGGATGTCAGCTGAACAGCTGGTGTTGTGTGACCTGGGGGTTTTAGGTTCCTTTCTCTGGACCTCTCTCACTTCATCTGCAAGGTGGGGGGTAGGTCCTGAGGCCCCAGCTTTGGGATGTGAACGTCACTGGCATGTTGCCCTGCCATAATACAAAAACTCTGCCATCCTAACACCTTCCTTACCCCCAGACTCTTCAAGGCCCTTGTAGGCATCCTGCCCAGCAGTGTCCACGTGTTCAGAAAGAGCAGCCCAGCCCTCAAAACTGGGTGAGGGCCTACTACTTTGGCGAGTAGCGACTGGGACCTTAAAAGCTAGGAAGCTGCCATCTAGATGCAACAACAGGTCTCTCCTCGTCAAGAAGAAAGAAGAAAAGCAAAATGAATGGAAACAATCAGTCCTAGCGACTGGTACACCATCCGATCTGCAACCTATACAACTATGAGACCAGAAGAACTAGATGGTGCCCAGCTACCACTGCCATCCACTTGGAAGGGATGTAGGAGATCCTACATAAAGAGGGAGAACAATGTGGTACAAAACTCAAAATCGTTTGGAGGCAAAAAAAAAAAAAAAAAGAAGGTGGGGACCAGGTTTGCTGGTCCAATGGAGCCTGGTGTAACCACTGAGACTATGGCCCTAGTTGCCCTTCAGGTCTGGAATTGAACCCACAACTGTGGTTTCCAGCCAAACAAAGTACAGGCATGTGAGTTAAACATTTACCTCAAGTAGACACACGCCCTGGAGAGAACAATCATGGGAGAAGGAAGGGCTGCTTATGCACAGGGAGATAGCTCAGGGTGCAGAAGAGTATGAAGGGATGGACACTGGGAGGAGGTAACTATGGGGAGGAAGTGGGAGGGGAGCTGCTTGCTGCATTGTAAATTTTGGTCAATGACATGAGACAAAGTATATGTGAACTGCTGTATGAAAAGTGAATTTACTCTGTAAATCTTCACCCAAATCCTAATAAAAATAAATAAATTAATTAATTAAAAAAAAAAAAAAAAAACTGGGTGAGGGCCCTGTTCCAGTCTGCAGGGTCATGATTCCAGATTGCTCAGGGGAAGGAGGGGGGCATCTCAGTTCAGAAGGGATACCTGTGCCTGGGCTGGCCCTGGGAGGTAAAATGGTCCTGAGCAGGGCCGGGAGCCCAGGATACCCTGAACAACTACAGGCAGCAGGCAGGGCCACAGCATTGGCGCACAGCCCACTCTAGATCAGTCCTCCAGCTCCCTGAGTGGCTGCCCAAGTGGGAACAATGACCCTTTCACGTCACGCCTCCTCCAGTCACAGCAACTTTGACGCCGCAGGACAAAGGGGCCGTTTCATCATTGTTGGGCTGGATCAACAGCCCGCCTGCCTGAGCCCTGCTGCCCCCAACCAGCCCAGGCCCAGGAAGGGAAGCTGAGTGCCTGGCCTGGCCACAGCCACGGCCTTCTCCTTATCAGGTCCTGATACATCCTTCCCAGTGGCTGTTACCTTTTCCTTCTTGACTCACTCCTGGCCTGTTCTGAGGATGTTGGGTTCTGCTCCTGGGCCTTCCCCTCCTGCAGGCCTAGCTTCCGCATCTGTGGGGAGGGGGCTAGGTAAAATGGTCCCAGGCTCCAGCCAAGTCTACCCTCTGGTGTAGGAATTTCCACTTGAGCTCTCTGCCTCCAGCCAGCCCTGGCCCCCAAGGTGGGAGCTGAGGTGAGATGGGGAGACATTTCCCAGGGGAGGGGTGAAGAAAGCAGAGTAGCCTCTAGGTCTGGGTCCTCGTCAGGGCCCTGGACAGTCTTACACTCCCAGTGACCTCTCCTGGTGTGAGCTAGCCCAAGGCCACTTTTGCTCACTCTTGGACTAGCTTCAGCTAGTGCTTCATGGCATCTGGTTGTATATAGGCCCAGAGGGCCAGGATTCTACCCAGAGCAGACTTTTGTCCCCCATGACCATCCTTGCCTGCTGCCTCTTCCTTCTTTCTCCATTTGGCTGGAGTTTGCTGGGGCTTCCTGAGGCCTCGGCCTTACCCTTGAGGAAGAGATCCCAGTGGGGGAACCAAAACAGAAACTGTATCCCCATCCTTTGTGGCAAGAACTGGAGCAGAGATAACCCCAAGAACCAGCCATCAGGGACTTAAACCATGTCCTCAGAAGCAGGGGTGGAAACAAGGTGATGGACTCTTGGCAGGGTCCACAGCCTTGGTCTGTTGACAGTGATGATGTTACTAGGTCACCACCCAGTGGAGAGCAGGGAGGGCAGAGTGTGGAGATTCAGAAAACCCAGCTGAGCGAGCCCCAGTGGAGCACCTCTGTACAGCATACACTGCTCATCGCCAGCTGGGATAGGACCCTGCCACTCTGGGCCTGGATCCTCACTCTGCTCAAAGAGGCCCTGACTCTATCCTGGTGGGCTCTTCCCCAGGACCCTGAGGGGTAGGCTCCTGATGGAGTGGGAAAGCTGAAGGCACGTGGATTCCATAATCTTCCTTATTTTACAGGTGAGAACCTTGAGGTAATAAGAAATAAAATGAGTGGTCTAAGCCACATAGGGAGGACACAACAGAGTAGGGCCTCAGCAGACAGCTCAGGAGGCTGCTGGAGGTGACAAGTAGCCTGGGGCCTGGTCTCAGGTGTGACCTGCCCAGGGACTGAGCAATGGTCTGGCTGCTGAGGACAGACAAGATGTGTGTGGGTGCAGGGGATATACAGGGCCAGGCTTGCTCCCCAGTTCTCATGGCTGGCTGCCCACCCCCACCCCTGGCCTCTGCCAGGCCCGGCGGCGCTGCACACACATTGCCCATTTGCCCTGCCTCACTTCCTCTGACTAAGACTAAAGAATCACCCCTTCAGGGGACTGGAGCCCTGGCATTTGCTGGCAAGAAATGCTCAGCCCAGCCCTCTCCAGAGCCAGCCTGCCCTGGCACTCTTCATCTGGGTTCTGCGGCCAGAGCCCAGGAGCACATGGTGGGGCTGAGGCTGCTACCCAGGTTGGAAGGTGCCAAACTCAGCCTGGGTCAACAGAAAGTGGTCTGGGGCTGGAGATGGGTGCTTTCCCAGCCAAACCTATCCAAGGGCTCCTTCTGCCTTGGTTGCCAGTCTTGCTGACCCCTAACTTCAGAATCCTTAGTGCCTAACGCCTGCCTCATCAGCACAGTCAAGCTCAGAACCCTGGGAAACAGGGTAGGGGCAGAGCCCCCCTCTGGCTCCAGATGCAGAAGGACAAAACCTGGGCTCTGAGCACAGGTTTAACCTCTTTCCCTTCTGAGGCAGCCCTGAACTCGATCTCACCAGGAGTCAAGGAGGTTGAGGCTGCCTCAAGGTGCTTGGGAGAGAGGTGGAAGCCCAGACTGATGATAGTGGGGCTGCTCCTTCCAGGATCCCTGGGTAAGCTGCCCCAGCCACTGTGAGGTTAGCTAGCTATCTTCCTCATGCCCCATACCCCAGCCTCGCTTTCATGTCCTCCCCCAAGCCCAGAAGACCCAGCAGCTTGCCCTTTGAACAAGTCATTTGATTCCTCACCTTTGGCTCTACCAGACCACAATGGGGAGGGGCTGGAACAGAAGAAGAGAGCAGAGACTGCGGAGGGGCCAGGCCCTGGCTCCAGGTTGCTGCAGCCCATCCAGACAAAGCCTGCCCATCGCTTGTCCTTTCAGTCTAGCCAGCTTACCTATCTCCTCATCTGAAGAGAAATGTGTCAGAAGTCAGCACCATGCCAAAGCTGTGGTGGGGGACTGCCACCCTGAGCATGCATAGCCTGAGCAAGAATGGGGAAAGGCAGCTACCTCAGGGCATGACATAAGTTGAATGAATGATATGTTGTGTGACTTTGGTCAGATAACCTCACCTCTGTGTGCTTCAAATCCTCATCTGTACCATAAGGGAGAGAATGCCCACCTACAGAGCTACAAATCTGTCCTGGAAGAAGTGCAGCTGGAATGCTCCTTAGAAGCAAGAATGGGCAGACTTCATCTCACCTACTTTGGTCATGTTGTCTTGGAGAACATGGGGGTCATGTACCTGGAGAAGGCTATCATGTTTGGTAAATGGAGGGTCAGGGAAAAAGGGGAAGGCCCTCAACAAGATGGATTGACACAGTGACTACAACAACGGGCTCAGGTATAGCAAGGATTGTGAGGCTGGCACAGGACTGGGCAGTATTTCATTTTGTTGTACATAAGGTAGCTATGAGTTGGAGCTAGCTAACTCGACGACACCTAAGAACAACAACATCAACAACACAGAGTTATCACCCATGATAAGGCATGTAAAGCCCTGGATGTATAGACAGAGATGAGGGCATGAGAATGGCAACTCTGGGCCAGAGAGGTGATCAAAGCAGCCATTCCCCTCCATACTTCTCCTCATACTTGTGGAGGCCTTGCCTCAGCCTCACTCTAGGCCCTCTAAGAAAGGGGCTCAAGTCTATGCACACCTTAGAGGCTCTAATGTAGTTGTTCTCCCTCAAATGCCCCAGAAGGTGGCAGGATGTGGTGCCCTTGCTGCCTGCAGAAACTCCATTATGGAGGCTGTAGCAGGAGGGGGCCTCTTGTTGGGTGACTCAGGGTGACTCCATTGTGTGATTCATTCCCTGGAGAGGAGGAGAGGAGCAAGGAACGTGCAAGAACAGACCCTGTAGGGACCCAGGAGGGGAGAGGAGGCCCAGATGGGATGAAGGGAGAGGCCAGGGGAGGGCAGAGACCAGCAGCTCAGAGGGGCCAAGGGCACTCCACCCTCACTGCTGCCAATCAGATACAAATACCAGACAAGATGAGTTTTGGTTAGAGGAAAGCTCATTTATCCCCACCCAGTGACCAGGTGCTTCTGGGAGTTGGGAGAGTTGGAGATCAGCCCAGGGCTGGGGTGTGAGCATGGGGATTGGTCATGCCCTACCCTCAGAGCCTGGCAACACTGATCTGATCCCTGGAGCCATGGAATGCTGACACTTCCTGGCCTGTCTTCCCACAGGTACCCCAGGTGGGCTTCCAGATTGGAGTCCCAGAGCTGTCCAACTGGCAGTGCCCTCTGATCTACCCCTGTGCTCATATGTGGGTGGGAAAACTGAGGCTCAGAGAAAGCAGTCATCTGCCAGGATCACACAGCCAGTCGTGGAAAAGCAGAGACCATAACCAAGAGCCCTGCCTGACCCCTTCCCTTGACCTTTTGTCCTGCTCAAGGTGCCATCTCTGCTGCCATCTCCCAGGACTGGCCACCCTGTGGGGTTTCTAGTCTGTTCAGAGTGGCTATGACAGTGGCCACCTTTTATTATTGGGGTCTTCTGAGACCTTGGCCTTGTGCCCACTCTTTAAACCTCTGGACACATTTCACCCCATGAGAGGTCAGAGGTGGTTCCTTGAAGAGTCTGAGAGGCAGAGAGGTGAGAGGTCCTGGAAGAGTTGAGGTCCAAGTGTTCTGCCTCTGGGATATCCTCATTTTGTGACCCTACCCTCTGCTCTAGAAAGGCTAGGCCAGAGGCCAGGCAAGAAGGGCCTCACCTTCAGAACCTAAACAGTGCAGAGGTGAGGACATTGGGAATGTCCAGTCATGTTCCTCTGTCTGCTGTGGGACCAGAGGCACTTCTCTCTGTCTCTGTCTCTGTATCTCTCTCTCTCTCTCTCTCACACACACACACACACATACATACATACACACACACACACTGCCTGGGCCTAGACTATCACCCACAGCCTTATTGGAGCCATAAAAGAGGCCGAAACAGAGAGACACACAGAGTCAGAGATGGCAATTGGAGGGGTTCATACCTACTGTAGTCTGTCTCTGGCCAAGGGTGGTGTGTGTGCTGATAGAAGGAATCCTGGGTTCTTGACTCTGTGTGACCCTGGATGGGTCACTGCCTCGCTCAAGTGCAGAGGCAGGAAAATTCTCATTTCAGGAAAGAGAAGATAATAGGGGCAACTCTGCTTGTGGGGAATAAAAACATTCTCCCTGGGCCCTGCTAACCCACCCCATGGCTGAAGCTCCACACCCCTTCTCTCAAGGCCCAGGCTCCAGGCTGCTATGGGGCTCTGGATTAAGTGTCTTTACTGTGTCCAGTCCCCTGGCCACCCTGTGTGGTGAGGGCTTATTTATCTTCAGGGGCTCTCTTTGAGACTTTAGAGTTGGCTCTCCCCTTGCTGTGTCCCCACAAACCAAAACCAAAACCAAAACAATCCACTGTCATTGAGTTGATTGCAATTCATAGAGATCCTTTAGGACAGAGTGGAACAGCCCTATAGGGTTTCCAAGGTTGTAAATATTTACAGAAGCAGATTGCCTCATCTCTTTGCTGAGGAGTGACTGGTGGGTTTGCACCATCAACTTTTTGCTTAGCAGCCGAATGCCTTAACCACTGTGCCACAAGAGCTCCTTGGGTGGCCCCACAGAGGGAGCAAATGAAGTGAAAGGAACCGCCATGGGTGGGGGTGGGGCTGGCTGGCTGAGACTGTGGGCTTTGATGTTTGCACAGGTGAGTCCTTCTGTCCTGAGGGAAGCTTGAGTGGCTTTGTCCCAGGCCACAGGTGTGACTGAGCTTCCAGAATGAGGGTAGGTGGCTTTTCCCCCTGGGCTCATAACTCACTAAGGGTGTGGGATCTGGAGATGCTTTCTGGAGGCAACTTGGGTCAAAAGGCCTGAAAATATGCATAACTTTTAACCCAGCAATCCCATTCCTGGGAACCTGCCCTAAGGAAATCCTCACCTTAAGAAAAAGATAAGCTGTTAGCCTCTGACTTGCTCTGTGATCTTGAGACAATTATTTTTTGAACCTCAGTTTCCCCATCTATACAATGAAGGGCTATAGACATATCGCCATACCTCTTATCTGTTTCATCCTTCACCCTTGGCAGACATAGCTAATCAATTCCAGAATTCTTCACTGCAGCGGCCTGAGTCTTGTATCTTCTTACATGCTCCCGGATGCCCCTACCAATGGAGCAGAGTCCCTACTCTATTCCCAGGACCGTCCCTCAAGTGTGCTCCAGCTGGGATGGCCTTCTGGTTCTAGAAACCTTTGGGAGTCAGGGTACTCTGGAGGCTTAGTCTTCTCTGGGACTAGAGGTGGGTGGGGGTGGTTAGCTCTGCAAGCTGTGGGAAGAAAACTGTCCTTCCAGAAAGAAGCTGCCCCTCTTGTGCTCAGGGTGGTGAGGTGTTAGGGGCACCATGTCTAGAAGCAGGTACTGGGTCTATGATCCTAAAGGCTGATATCCAGCCTCTCCCAGTGGGATTGCCTCTTCCAAGGAAGCAGTCTCCAACCTTTCACACTCTGAACAGGCTTGCCATCCTCCTGTCTGCTGGGCTGTATTGTTTCCTTACTTCATCCTCATGTGAGGAGGGGCTTACTCTCCTCATTTTTCAAACAATGAAATAAAGGCTACTGCTTAGGCCTATGTACCACATCTATGGCTTTTCCTTCCTCCCTCCCTCCTCTTTGGGACTCATCCTTCTCTCTCCCCAACCATGGAACTCTCAGAGACCTCCTCCAGAGAGTCTGCTAAGATTTCCCTCCCAGGTTGGGGTTTCTGAGGGGGTCTCTACCTTCCCTATTGGTTCTGATAGAGGCTGGCATGGGCATAGGCTCTGATCTCCACAGAACTGTTTTTCTCAGTCTCACTCCCTGCTTAACCCTAAGTCTCTGAGGAAGGTGTATGGCTGTGGGCCTTCTAGGGTTGGGGGAGGTGACTAGCAGTTACCCAGACAACTCCCCACAGATATCCACCTAACAGGGTCACCCTTATGTTCTCCCTCTTTGGCCATCCTCCAGCCTCAACACAAGATCAACCTGGATGCATGGACACAGGCCAAGGCCCAGCTCTTCCCCTCCTTGTCTAGGCCCTGAGAAGGTTAGTGGGCTGGGCAGGCCCTAAGGCGGTCAGTTGTCCCTCTCTTCCTCCAGGCCAGCCAGCTACCTACAAACTTGTTGTTTTCTCAAAGGAGATGAGTGGGGGTTTCTGACGTGTGTGCTTCATATGAGCCCAAGAGGCACCAACAGGAACTGTGGGCCAGGGGCGAGGCACAGTCATGAGGTCATTAGTCTGCTCAGGAAGTTTAAGGTTCGATACCTATTTCTCAGGAGCTCACATGCCAGGTGAGTCAGGGAAGAAGAAACTTCATAAATTACCCCTTCTGTGTACAGGCCTCTGTTCTATCACTGTGCTTCATTCTCATGTGAACAAGGTATTATTCTCCACATTTTCCAGACCATGAAACTGAGGCTTACACGGAGGTTAAGGCACTGAGCTGATGGACGCAGCTGTGATCCTGAGGAGAGTGGGGAGCCCTTAGTGGCAGCAGGAGAGCAGGGAGAGGGGTGTAGGCCAGATGAGGGTCTCTTCGGGGCTGACAGCCCCTGTCCTCCTGAGACCTGGTGGGATCATTCTCTATGATTCTGCAGCAGGTGCTGGGGGCGTGTCTATTCTGGCCTCTGGAGCCACAGAGACCTAGGCCCTGGTATCACCCCCGCTGCCTCTGCTGCAGCCTCAGGATGTGCCTGGAATTCCAAAGATGAGCCGCAATCATCTGCCCACAGCCTGCTAGGCTCAGGCATGGCCCGGTGCCTCTGAGCTCCTACAATCTCAAGGATACCCACTTGGACTAAAGGGGAGACAACTGACTGCTCCTATGCTCCTGTTCACATCCTGCCAAGCCCCAAAACTGAGGAGGGTGGTACTGGGAGGTGCAGCTCTTCAGAACCCTCAGCCCTTTCTGCAGGCTGGAAGTTGCCTAGCTCATCTACCTGGGCTCAGAGCCTTTTCAGAGAGCTGAACATACAGCCAGCAGGCAGACTGGAGCCTCCTCCCCTGGTATCCTACAGGCACAGACATCCTAAGATGCAACCCTGAGAACTCCGTGTGAAGCCGGCTGCCCTCTGCTGATGGTCACTGATGTTCTCTGTGTGCAGACTGAGCAAGTTGTTACAGTGGGGCTGGACCCACAGGGACAGGACAGCAGGGCTTGAGCCTGAGCTCTGCCACCTTGGGCATGTCACTACCTCAGCTAAGCCCCAGATTCCTGGTCAAGAAAATAGGGAGTGTCAGGCCAGTACCTCAGAGGTATAGTGGGGGAGGTATAGGGCCTGGCGTGATCATGAGAATGCCCGCTCTCATACCCCCCATTAGTGTAACCTTGCTCTGTGCATGCAGCCTCACATGAAGCATTTCCATGTACGGTCTCTGCACCTTCACTAGCATCCTATCTTACAGATGAAGAAACGGAGGCTCAGTAAAGCTGAGATACACGCTGCTGTCAGGAAGGAGTGACAAGAGCCTGCTGTCTTAAGCGGGCAGCCTGAGCTACAGGCTGGAAGCAGGAATGAGTAGGGGGCACAGGGCTGCCCTGGGGGCAGGAACAGGAAGAAGGAGGCAGTCCAAACAAGGCTAAGCACTGAGCCAGCCTATTGAGGACCTAGGATGGAACTGGTACTGGACAATGTCTCAAACCACTGAGAAGCTCCAGGTCTATACTTAGAAGACACTTCTAAGCCTTTCAGTCCCTGCCTGGGAGACACTGTTCCTTACTGCTCATTAGCACAGTTCAACCTGAGATAGGAGTGATCACAACCTGGAAGGAGGCAGGCAGATCCCAGGAGACCAAAGACTTCAAGGCCAGCAATGATACCTTTGTACCATACAGCTCAGGTTCAGCCCAAGCCAGGGAGGTTAAGATATCAAGCTTGGGTTAAGCTTGAGTGGTAGGGCTGCAGCCGCTCCAGGGTCAGCCTGACCCCAGACAGAGGCCTGGAGACAGTGCGAGACTCTGGGGGCCCAGCGAGGCTCCACGTCATGTGTCATGCCCCATGACTGAGGCAGCATGATGTGTCACATGTGAGCTGATGCCACCAAGGACTCCTCCTTCGTGAGGAGTTCTCAGGAGGCCTTCTCAGAGGTGAGAGGCCAGAGGGAGCAAGTGGAGAACAGGAGAGAGAAGGAAGAAGGGAGGAGGGGGAGCCGGTGAGGAAGGGCTCCTGGGTAACACAGCCAAGATCCCCAGACTCTCCAGTCCTGGAGCACCAGATAGGACTCCGCATCCCAGACCTGGGCCCAGCCCACTGGAGCCCCTTCACACCTAGCCAGGAAGGCAGGGAGGCCCAGGCAGAGAGAAAGAACTTGGGAGATAGGGGAGCTCTTGGAGGGGTTGTGTGTGCAGAGATACAGAGTTGTGGGGACATGGGAACCTCATGCTCTGTCAGTGGGTGCCCTCTAGTGCACGTGTAGTGGGGGTCCCATCTGCCCCCAGTGCTCCCCTGGTGGCATAGTGCTTAAAGTATTTGACTGCTAACCAGAAAGTTGGTGGTTTAAACCCACCAGCGGCTCCTCGGAAGAAAGGTTGGGCAATCTACTTCCGTAGAGATACTGCCTCGGAAACCCAAGGAGGGGTCACTATGTATATCTATGCTTGTGTATCTATGCTGTGTTTTACATAAATGGGATGGATATGCATTGGCTACAACTACTTTTACCCCTGACGATATGCTTGGCTGCTTCCAAGCTGGCCTCCATGTCTACTTCATTGGTATCCTGAAAGCTGCTCCACCATCCCTGCTTGGTAGGCATCTCAGGCCACTTAATGACCCACTGCTAAAGATTCTGCTGTCCCAGATCCCCTTGCCAGGAGTGTGCCCATGGGCAATGGGACACAGCCCCTCTGAATGCATGTGTGGCACTTGGATTATTGGTGCTTTATCACTCTGGGCCATGGCTCCTCATCTATAGAATAGGGATTACTAATTGTGCAAGCCTCACAGGGTCACAGGAGCTCTGGTAGCGTACTGTCTAAGGCACTTGACTGCTAACCAGAAGGCTGGCGGTTCAAACCCACCAGCCACTCCTCAGAAGGAAAGTTGGACAATGTACTTCCATAGTGATACTGCCTTGGAAACCCAAGGAGGGGTCGCTATGCATCGGGTCTGACTCAATGGCACATAATGACAACAAAAACAACAACACAGGGTCATAAGAATAAAGGAAATGAGAACATTGCAGGGAAGTCACACTCAGCCCCGTGTCTGGGCATAGTAAGGACTCAATGTTGCCATTGCCTGGGTTTCTTTTATTGTCAATATTACTGTCATAAGGAGGTCTGGTGATGTACTGCCTAAGGCATTTGACTGCTAACCAGAAGACTGGTGGTTCAAACCCACCAGCGGCTCTTCGGAAGGAAAATGGGGCAATCTACTTACATAGAGATACCTGCCTTGGAAACCCAAGGAGGGGTCACTCTGAGTCGGAATCAACAAGACGGCAGTGAGTTTTTATTATTATTTTTTTAATTACTGTCATAATGAGCTCTGGTGGCGTAGTGGATAAGGCACTTGGCTGTTAACCAGAAGTCAGTGGTTCAAAGCCAACAGCTGCCTTGTCTGTTCCCTAAGGGGCTGGGCCAGCTAGGCTGGTCCAGTGTGGGATTCTACAGCCAACAGTGTCCACCACCACCAAGGCTGTTTCCTCAGGGTGGGGACCTTTCTGAGGAAGGCCGCCTGGGACTGACTGCACTGGCACAGCTCAGGAGCTTATCTCCTGAGGATTGGCTGCCTATATCTCTTCTGGAGCTTTCATGAAGTGACTCAGCTGGTGTTATGGAGCAAAAATAGCATCCACATCCTGAGGTTCCAATGAGGCAGAAACCCAGACGGATTCAAGGAAGGGTCCTTCCAGATGTGGAGGACACAGATGGTGTCAGGTGGGCACCCTAAGCAGCCTCCCAGGAGGCTGAGGTCATAGGCATATCTGTCTCCTCTCCTCCTTGTAACAGTCCCTGTGGTCTCCCTTCTGCCTGATTGTCACACTCTCCAGCTCCCTCTTCCACCCCAGGACCCCTCTCTGTCCAATCAGACCCTCTCCCTGCCCAGCCTGACCCAGGCTGAAGAGTCCCCAGAGCCTCCCTGAGGGTGATCATGAGCAGAGAGGCCCCAGGGATCTGGGAAAGGAGAACACAGGAGTGCCACGTCACAGGGTAGTGGGGACAGACAGGTCTTGGAGCACAGTAAGTGCCCAATGTGGATTGCCCTTCCCACCCTGGTTCAGGAGGGCCGAAGGCAAGGTTAGGACCTGTGCTTACTCTGACAACAGCAGCCCAAAGCCCACCCCTTGGTCCTCAGTTTTTCCTCTGTAAGCGGGTAAGGCAGAGTCATAGGGGCTCCACCATGGCACAAAATATGAAGAGAAAACACATGCACCTCACACCCAACCGCTGTGTGAGCTCCTTGCTCACCACAGAGTATAGTGGGGTTTTTCCATGAGGTAAGAGAGCCAGATGTCCATGACCAGTAGGCGTGGGGGCAGGGTGTCTGAGGGTGGGGACATGGGCCTATCCTTGCCCTCAGAGTGACCCCAGGTTATCACCCCCAGACAGCTCCTTCCGGCCAGCTCTGCCCTCAGGCCACTGCTTATCTCCCTGATAAATGGTCCCACTGTCCTGACAAAGGAAGAACCAGCTGTGTCCTTCAGAGCCCTCCCTGCCTGGGCAGAGCACAGCTGACTTGGGCTTCAGCATGTCAGCATGGTGGCTACAGCTCCAGGCCACTGGTCCCAGAGTCTCATCAGTGGGGCACAAGGGACTCTGGCCCCAGAAAAGCTGATTCTCTTTCCACTGGTCATCTTCCTGGTTAAGGTACTTGGGGACACCGATCTAAAAGTGGAGATAAAACCTCATTTTAAGGGTCTGAGGGAGGAAAACAGGCCTGGCCTGGGGAGTCTGAGGTGGAGGCAGAAGCTTTGTTCTCAAAGTGCTTATTGCTCCCTCCCAGAGACACCCCCATACTTACTGTCCCTTAATATATATACACACACAGCCTCCAGTCAGCAAGACACCTTGAACATGACCCTGGCAAAGGAGGAACTTCTATAGCCCTGGGCAGTAGCTGGCTGGGGGCTGGACCTGTGCATGGGGCCATGAGTGGGTATCCTGCAAACAGGGAGGCGTGAGTAGGCAAGGCTACAGGCCTGTCTCTGCGGGGTCCTTTGGCTCATCCAGTTCTAACAGTCATGTGATCACTGGCCCCAAAGAGCATGGGCGGTGGGCCCAGACTCCAGCAGAAGTATGGCCACCTCAGGACTCCAGGCCCTGTCCTCTCTGGAGCCAGCATATCCGGGCCAGTCTGTGCCTCTGTGCAGACAACAGCTGTGCTCTGAGAGCACATATCCCATGGAGGAAGCATCTTCCCTTCCCTTTGGTCAGAAGGCCAAGTTCACTGGTCCTGTTTCAGTCTGATGTCGACATAGGCAAAGGAAAGGTATTTGTCCACAGCCAAGCCCTTGGTGCCCAGCCAACCCTTGGCACATAGCTGGTGCTGAAGAAATGCTTGTTTATGAATGACTCTTGGCCCCGTGTGCTTTCAAACTCCCGAGTCTTGCATCCAAACATGACATTTCATTGAGAAAAGAAAAAAGTTAACTTATTTGGTGTGAAGTGGCTCCCAACACCTGACTGCTTTTTTTTTTTTTTTTTTTAATTGTGATTTGGGTGAAAGTTTACAGAGCAAATTCATTTTCCATAGAGCAGTTCACACACACCTTGTCTCATGACATTGACTGCAATTTCCCACAATGCAACACCTCTCCTCTCATTTTCTCCCCATAGCCACTTCTTCCCTGTATCCTTCCCTCCCATGCACTTCTGCCTTCTGAGCTGTCTCCCTGTACATACACAGCCCTTCTATTCCCCCATGACTGATCTCTCCAAGGAGTGTATCTACCTAATGTAAAATGTTCATCTCCTATGCCTGTCTTTTGTTTGGTTGGAAGCTACAGGAGTGAGCTCAGTTCAGACCTGAAGGGCAGCTAGGGGCCATAGTCTCAGGGTCTTACCAGGCTCTATCAGACCAGCAAACCTGGTCCTTTTTTTTTTTTTTTTAATGATTTTGAGTTTTGTTTCACATTGTTCTTCCACTCTATCCAGGATTTCCTTCATAGATTCCCCCTCTGAATGGCTGATAGCAGTAGCCAGCCACTATCTAGTTCTTCTGGTGTCATAGTTATTTAGGCTGAGGACCGCATGCTATACCAGTCCCTTGGACTGATTGTTTCCACGCATCTTTGGTTTCCTTCATTTTCCTTTGCTCTGGATGAAGAGAGAACCATCACTGCATCTAGATGGCTGCTTGCAAGCTTTTAAGATCCCAGTTGCTACTCATCAAAGTAGGATGTGGAACAATGTTTTTGTGTAGTATGTTATGTTAGGTGAGCTTGCTGTCTCCTGCAACCATGATCCTGAGCCCACAGGTCCAACTACTTGCTTCCTCTGGGTAGCTGGCTATGGCCAAGAAATGCCATGTCATTGCCTTTGCCATTAACTTCACAGTTGCCCCCAAACCAGCCACTGCCAGTGATATTGAAGCTGGCTCCAGGAAGAGAGAGACTGTCCTCAGCAGGTGGTTATGGACATGCATTTTCAATGTTACCAGCCTGATGTGCTAGACTTAATTATTTTTTTTTTAAAATGAATAGAAACACTGTGGTGTTAACATTCATTCATCAGCATATATTGATCACATACTCTGGGCAAGGTGATAGGACATAACAGTGACTAAGAGAAATATGCCCCCTCCCTCTGGAGTGGGGCAGACCTTAAATGAGGACATTTAAGTTTAGGGACTGATAACAGATACAGTAAATGTTCCAAGTGAGGACCAGACACCAGGGGACCTGACATGGGGGCCAGGGAAGCTGCCCTAGGAGAGTGCTGGGAATTGGCTCTGAATGGTGAGTAGGAATTAGCAGGTAAAGAGGTTGTCCAGGAAGAGAGAACAACACGGGCAGAGGCCGTGGAGTTGGAAGAAGCGCTAAAACCTGACAGCATTCGGCACAGCTGGCTTGGAGGGAGTAGAGGGCTTCAAGGAGGAGACTGGAAGTGGTGGGAGCACAGAGCACTAGGTCCTCGTGGTCTCAGCAATAGAAGGTCATGGCATGTCAAGCAGGAGGAACAGGGGCCCATGGGTGATCTCAAGAGATCTCTCTTGTTGCCAGGTGGAAGGCAGATTAAGTAGAATTTTGCTCCCAAAAATCTGGAGCTGATTTTTCAGATATGGCCAGGGATGTAGGTTTTTTTTTTTATTTTTCCCTGTTGTCTCTCTCATGCCCATCCAGACCACGGGTTCCCAAGAACAGGAATTAAGCCTGCATCTAATTCATTTCCGAGGACCCACCACCCATCACAGTGCCAGACATGTGGGAGGGCTCAACAGATAGGTACTGAGTGAGGGAAGACACTGACCAGTGCCTGCCTGTCTGTCTATGCCTGGGGAGCTGGCTGTCGGGCCCTGCCTCTCCTCACTGGCTGTGTCCTCAGCTGGGGCGGGTAGGCCAAGCCGTACGTGCTGGACAGTAGGCTGGGCATCCAGGAAGCAGATTGTGTGCTTCCCCTCACGCCCACTCGGATGCCGGCCGCCAGCTGGGGAAGCTGAGGCCCGGAAACCATTGGTGCCAGAATTGCAGGCCCCAGCCTCCTGGAACAGTCAGATTGGTATCCGGTGCCACACAGCCTGTAAAAGCCCAAGGGCCTAGTCATGGGGCACACCTTGGTCTCAGCCTCACCTTGAGCAGTGGAGTGAAGTAAAAAAGGTCAAGGGGGAGGAATTTGGGTGCAGAAAACCTTGGATGGGAGCTTGAGGGGAGTGGTATACAGTAACCTTACTGAGCAGTAAGGTCTACCCAGGAGCAGCAGTTAAGGATACAGTGAGCTTTCCACTTTAGAACGCATGTTAGTGAGATGAAAAGCTTCAGGATCTCCCTGGTCCTCCCTCCTCCTGCTGTGAGAACCCCCCACCCAGTATCCTCCAGCCCAATCCCCTCCTGCTCCTGGGAGACAATCACTGTGGTGATGGCTATGGGGCCCCCGACAGGTCCCTCCCATCCCGTCTCACTTGCCTCTTCTGTAACACTGAGTGGGCGAGCTCAGGGAGGTGTTTTCCTTTTATTCTCTGCACTCAGCACCAAACAATAATTGCATTTATTCTCAAAATCTATAATAATTTTCTCCTAAAACAAAACACAAAAAGTCCCAAACCAATTAGCAAAGACATATGAAGGCACCTTAATTTCAGGACACAAAAAATAAAATCATACTCTTCCTTGCAGTAAACTGGATTATTTCTCCAAAGGTCTGAGGCCATCTGGAAGGGGTCTGAGAGAGGCCAGAATGGGAGGTCCCAGGGACTCCCTGCACTGCACCCCCCCACCTCCTTTCACTTACTAAGAGCCCTTACTTGGGGCTATGACTCCAAACCTACTTTTCCATCCCCATCTTCCTTCACACCCCTGCTCACAGCCCTCCCCCTCCCTTGTCAGCCTAATGAAATCCAATCCCCTCAACATGGCTGACAAGGCTCCAGGATCTGGACAAACTGGTACCCCTCCCACCATTGGATACCCACCCCCTCATTCTCTGCTCCAAACCCAATGAACATCTGTGAGCTTTGCACACAATATTCTTTTCTCCTGGAACTGACTTTCCCTCTCTTCCTCTGGCTAAGGGTATGTTCTGGTTACCTAGTACAAGCTCTGACAGGAAATATACCACAAATGGGATGGCCTTAACAAACAGGAGTTTATTCTCTTACAGTTCGGGAGGCTAGAAATCCAAGTTCAAAGTGCCAGGCTCTAGGGGCTGGAAGAAAGCCCCTCAGCCTTGGGCTTCAGCTCTGCCTCCAGCTCCTAGCCCACTGAAGCTAGAGGCTTTTCTTCACTCAGACAGCTGCTGGCTGCTGAGACTGCCAAGTCCAAGGTTGACAAGTAAAAAGGCACAGTCCCGATATTACCAAATCACACGGCGGGCCATTAATTCAAGTCCATTGTAAGTCCCAAGGTCAGCAGAGCATCACAGGCTGCTGAACAACGACACAGCTACATGCAGAGTTCAAGGTGCCATAAACTAGAGACCGTTTCCAAAGCTGCTACTTATATATGGGAAGCAAACCACATACCCAAAGGCAGCTACTCAGCTGCTCATGGTAGATTCCACCATGGAGTTGATTACCAGTCTTATCATGGGGAATACTACATCCAGCTGCCCAGCCAAGTTGACACACAAACTGAACTACCACAGGGTACAGCTATCCTTCAAGTCTCAGCTTATATATACCTTCCTCCAGGAAGCCATCCCTGACTTCATCAGGCACTTCCATCGCCACTTGTGCACCCCTTGCCATACCTCTGCTCACTATGTGCTGGACCTTCCTGGTCATATATCTGTCACTTGCATTGCACTGGGAGCTGCATGCAGTCCAGGGCTGGGTCTCCAGGGTCACTCAGTGTCCCAAGAACCAGCACAGGGCCAGGCGCAAAGAATATACCCCAAAGTGTTTATTGAATGAATGAATGAATGGTCCCTCAAATGCCCTTATAACTCTGGGCTGCCCTGGGTTGGCCCTTCTGGCTCCAAGCTCATTATCAAACCCCAGGAAGGCACAGCCTTGCCCTGAGCCCTAGATGTTGGCCTGGGGCCTGGGACCCAAGAATGTCTGAGCCCAGGGGTGGGAGGGTGTGTGAATTCTTTCCTAACTTGGTCCTGTTATTTGGGGATGGACCAAACAAGAGCAGGAAGCAGGAAAGAGACTTGGGCATTGTTCTTCCACTCCATCCCCGGTTTGGAGGAAATGCAGTCTGTAATTTGGAAGGCTAATTTGGTCTGGGGTTAGGAGGGAACTCTGTGTACCAAATGATGCCATATTCTCCCAGGGGAGGAAGTGTCCCCTCCCTGGGACCTGGGGCCTCTGGTCTCAATGACAGGCCACCTGCTTCAGCCTGCCTTCTGAAGCCAGGGCTAGGACCCCTAGAAAGTCGATCAGCCAGCTCTCAGCCAGGTGTGGAGGAAGGAGAGGGAGAAGCAGAGAGGAAGAAATGTGGGGCCCAGCTTTCTTGGTCACTGATTTCCTGAGGGCTCTGAAACAGTGGGCCCCAGACATCAAGAAGAACCAGTGGAGAGTCCCCAAAGACTGTGGCCACATGGTTAGCAATGTCACAATGTGTCCCAAGCCAGCAGGCTATACCCTCTCAGCTGCCCACGAACACCACTGAGGAATAGGCCTTGTTATAACCTGGCCCAAGGAGCCTCACATCCTAGCACCTCACCTCCTGCTGCTCCCTGTGCCCACCATACTAGGTCACTTAATGTCACCTCCCCCCACCCCCCGCATGATGACCATGGCTGTCATGTCATCTCCAATCTTTGAACACTTCACCTATGTGTGCCTATCCTCCTGGTCAGAGCCACCTTTGGGCTTCCATAGCCCTGTGATTTCCTCCATGACACTGTCCTGGCTGCTGTGCCCATCAAGCTGTGATCACCTTGGGGCCCCAAAGCTGTGTTCAGGGTCTGGCTTGGTAGAGATGGTAATGACAGGACAGGCAGAGAGGTAGTGAGTGGGGTCCAGTGAGAGGCTGCTGCATGCACAGCTGTGTGGTCTTGGGCCACATTGAGACTTCTCTGGCTTCAGTTTGCTCATCTGTAGGTCAGGCACACAGCAGCAGTTCAGTATTTGATGAATGAATGAATGAGGAGTTAGACTAGATGATCTCCCAACATCTGGCAGTTCAAACCCTCTACGGTTTTTCTCTTCTCATCTGAGCTGCAAGATTCTCTGCCCAGGGGATGTCAGTGAGGCCAAGAGGCATGACTGAGGGGACCAAATCCCCAAGACTGTCAGGGGCCAGACAGGAGCTGTAGGGAGCTAAAATACTAGGACGCAGATGGGGTGTTGGGTGACAAGAGTCTCTGTGGAGGAGCATCAAGACTCCTCAGAATGATGGGTGAAGGTCCCCATCTCTGAGCCTAGAGTCTGAGGCCCTCCAACCTGCCTGGAAACAGCACCCCATGCCCATGCCAGCCTTCCCCAACTCACCCACACCCCAGCAGCAGCTCCCAAAACTTCTGCTTGGCTCTAACCGTCTGTCACTGGGGCTGGTGATTCACACACTCCACTCTTCTTTCCTCTTCCCGACTACTTATAGCTCCTTCGTGTTTTCCCCTTGGAAAAAAATATCTTCTTTAAAAAAGTATATCCCCAAGCCAGGGGTAATTAATTTGGTGAACACCATCAGGTACAATTCAGACTGACTCCAAGGTCAGGAAGGTCCCAGGTGTGGAGAGGTATCTACTGTCAAACAGAAGAAGGAAGAGATATAGGGAGACTTCCATTAGCAGAGACTCCATCCATCCCTGACCTCCCCACCATGGTTCTGGAGACACTGGAACATAATAGTCGCAATCACAGTAATGGGCACTCTACTGAGCAGTAATATGGCTGGGCACAGTACTAGGTGCCCGCCATGTGCACTGATACTGGTCTCAGACACATGCTGAAGCCAGCCCTGATACTGGCCCCACTCTGCAGAAGAGGAAACTGAGGCTCAGAACCTTGTACAGTAAGAGGTGAGGTGAAATATGTACCCTGTGGATGATGGGAGTTGGAAGCCTAGGCAGGGGCTACAGCCAGTGACCTGAGATGGGGGCTTGGGGTCATTAGTCCCTCCAAAGACAGGCTAGTACCTGGCCCTCTGACCTGTCTCTCACTCACCTGCCCTCTTGGGAATAATAGCAGTTCCCTGGGAGCTGGGCCAGAGTCAAGACAAGTATCGCCTGAGCTCTTCATGGGGCCCAGTGAGCAGACGTGGGAACAGATGCCCAAGCAGGCATCCCAGCCAAGAGGGGGAAGATGCTGCCAGAGGAAGGTTTCAGAGAAACAGTGACAGAGAAGCTTAGATGCTCTAAGAATGGATCAGAGAGAGCCAGATAGAGATAGTGGGGAGCACAGGCAGTCACAAGTGGCAACTACAGAGACAGAGAGGGGCAGAAATGGAGACTAACAGAGAGAGATCAAGCCTGAGGCAGATACCCAGGGACAAAGACCAGATGAGACAGAGAGATCAAATAGGGGACTGAGCAGAGAGGGGCAACAGGAGTCCTAGACGGAGTGGCAAGGGCAACTGACTACGATGAGAAGAGCCTAGACTTAGTGTGATAGTGGTGCTAGTGTGGCCAGAGACCAGAGAGTGCCCAGGGAACATAGAGAGGAATGTGAGAAAAGAGAGACAAAGGCTCAAAGCCTTCACAATGTCACAATCTGCTGGTGGGGGCTCCAAGGAGACAGGGCAGGCCTGGGTACTCCAGGCCTGGTTTGGGAGGTGGGAACATGGAGCCTCCTGACTTTTTCATTCAGGCATACTGCCTGGAAAGGTGGCCGCAGGGCAGATGAGCACATGGGTGTTAGCAGAGATGAGGATGGATGGGGTAAGTGGGCATATGGGAAGTGGCAGCAGCCCTGGGCCCCATTCTGGAAAGAATTTACTGGAAATGGATCTCTGAAGCTGGCCAGCTCCCTCTTCCAATGCAGACGTGAACCCTTCCAGGGGCTGAGACAATCCAGGCAGGGGCAAAGCCATCTCTCCATTTCCTGGATGGAGCAATGAAGTCCAGAGGCTATTTGTGTGGTCACTAAGGGGCAGGGCTTCAAACCGGTTCAGTCATGGCTGATGAAGCAAAATTGGAACAGACCTGAATTTTTAAAATTTGGGTGAAGTGGAACAATAACTGGAACAGGAAAAATTATGTTTTAAAATCCTGGAATGGAACATTTGGAAGAAGCATAGTGAACCCTTTCAGGAGCTTGATGCTAGAGACTGGATTATTGCCAGGACTTAGAAGAGTGACACACATTCAAAACAGCATAGTTGGCCACCGTCTTTGAGTGGGGCACCATTGTTTCTGACTCTGCTGTTTAAGAGATTTGGTTGCTATGCAACACATACACTGACCTTGTTTTCTAAGGAGATTAAATTTCCAGCAGTGTGTCAATGTAATTTTTCCTGTTCCATTTATCATTCCAGTTCACCCATATTTTACAAATTCGGACCCATTCCAGTTTTCCTTTGTTACCCATGAGTGAACTGGGAAGAAAGGGTTTGAAGCCCTGCTCTGGGCCCAGAAGTCTCCTGCCTTCCGCTGCAGAACCACATACCTCCTAGCTGAGTGGGAACAGGAATGGGGGTAGGTCCAGAGCTGCCTTCCCAGTCTAGGCTATTGGGCAGCCTCCCCTGCTGTCATCCTGGCACCTTCATTCCCCAATAATCAATAAGAAATGTAACTCCTCTATCAGCTTCCAAGGCCAGAGGCCTGTCCTCCTCCTCAGAATCCTCAGAAAGAACCAAGTCTCCCTCTTTAGCCAAGGAAAGGACTCCGCTTCCTTTCCCATACTCCTCAGAACAGGACTTGTCTCCTCTCTCAGATGCTCTAGGCCAGGGCAATACCCCTCCCCCAGCCTCCTGGCCTCTGCTTTGCCTTGGCAGCTAGGAGGTGTTGACAGTCTCCCTAACCACAGGCAGATGGCCTCTGGTTCCAACCATTGCCTCCTCCAACCTCTCTGGACACCTGACACGGCTGCCGCCTGCCCTGGGTCAGGGCCCAGTGCCCAGGACCCATTAGCCAGGCAGCTGTCAGGATTTCCGGCCTAGGGGCCTCTGGGGCTGACACCTCTCTCTGTCACTTTCTTGTCTGGAATCTCCCAGCCAAGTCTGTGCTCTTCTAGGGTCTGTGTCTGGACCCTGGAGCATCTGCCATGGGAAGGGAAGTAGATGCAGCCCTGATTGGTCAGTGAGCAGGTGGCCTCAGATGGCCTTGAGCCTAGACCAGCACAAGCCCCAAAGTTATGTCCTTGAGTCTCAGGAGAGGGGTAAGTGGCTACCGATCCCCAGGAGGGAGTCAGGCCAATGCAGGATAAATCAACTGTGTGGACTCCTCTTTCTTGGTCCAGTCACCTCAGTGGGGCTGGGACACTGTGATGACTGCAGAATTTTGATGGAAATACTGTTTTGTGGACCCCAAAACAAACCAGGAAACCTCCTGTCTTAACAGGATAAGGTTTAAAGTTTGACCAACTGGGTCCATTCACCTCAGGCTTTTGGGGGTGACTGAAGCTCAGCTTCTACATCTATAAAATGAGGCTGCCAATAATTCCCTCCCCAGAGAGTGCTGTGAATAAATGAGATTTCACTCCTGAAACAGAAACTTGATGAGCTATGTTTTAGGTGCTCCAGCTCCCCCCGGAGGCTTCTTTCCTTCTCAAGGTCCCTCCTGGCACAAGAAGAAAGGAAGCCAAAGCTTCTAGCCCCTAGTCCTATGGAAGCCATGGGTAGACCAAGCTGAAGTCTGAGGGGAGAGAGAAGGCCTGGGCAGGAACAAAGATCAAGGATGAGAGGGACCACTCTTCTGGATGGGAGCACTGGCAAGCCCTCTCCCCCTTGGGTCTCTGAGCAATGGGATTGAACTGACTGAGTGCCTTCCTACTGGACCTGGAATCCTTAGGCCATCCTCCCAGGGCCTAGCCAGTCTTTGCACCCCCACCCTTGTCTGGGCCCCCTTCCAGGACAGCCTGGCCTTTGGCCCCAGCTCCTCCAACAAGAAGAGAGGGAGGAGGGCTGGCCCAACACCATCTCAGACCTTTTTTAGCCCCTGAGGAACTCGGCGTCCTCCCAGCTAGGGTGCGTGGGTCGTAGGAAGGTATTAATAGCTCAGCTGGAGGAGGTGACTGGGACTTTCACAGCCAAACCCTGGAGGCCTAGCATCCTGAGCAGGCAGGGCAACCCTCTTGTGGCCCACAACTCCCCTGTGGGTTCCAAGCTCTGCCATTCCTGTCCTCCAAGCGTACCCTCACCCTCCAGCTCCTGCCCCTCATGCATGCCTGGTTCCCTCCCTGATTGACCCTTCCTGTGGTTTCCTTGGGCAAGGGGAAGCTCTTGGGTCAGAGCCCCAAAGGTGGGTGGTAGCCTAAGGCTGGTCCATGACCAGGCCCCGTGGGAGATGAGAACAGAGAGGCCTGTGATAAAGCTTCCTCCTCAGTACCCTTCTCCTCCACCCTCTGGCCTCTCATTCTTGCTGGCCACCCCATCTCTGGCTCCTCCACTGGCTGCTGTGTGGGCTTGTCCCCAAATTTCTGTCCATATTGGATCCAAGATGAAGAAGAGGCAGAAACCCAGTAGCAGAAAGGAGGTCTGGAGAAGGTGCCCCACCCAGTGAAATCTTCATACTGTTCAGAGGGGAACAGCTAAGTTCTGATCAGGTGGAGGCCACCTCTCAGGGGCAGCATGGGAAGTGATGGGGCTCTGGGCTGTGATTACAGACCCAGAGCCTTGGCCCACTTCTGCTCTTGAGGCCTCTCCACGCCACAGAAGCAGAGAAAGGGCTTGAGTCCATACCAGGAATCTTACATACATCTGCCTCCAATACTCATCCTCACTATATTATGAGCTCTGGTAGCATAATGGTTAAGCACTCGGCTGCTGACGGAGGTTGATGGTTCAAACCTACCCAGCAGCTCTGCAGAAGAAAAGGCTTGGTGATCTGCTCTTATAAAGATAACAGCCTAGAAAACCCAAGAGGGTGGTTCTACTCCATCACATCGGATGGCTATGAGTGGAAATTGACTTGATGGCACCTAATAACAACCTTCCCCATCTCCCACCTCAGGACCCACTGTCCTGAGGGTAGAGATAGGCACCACTGAGCACAATCAATGTGTTCAATCATCCACATTTCTGAAGTGCTGCCCCAGTACAGGGAGCTGGGACCAGAAGCCAGGCCCTCTTGTGTTCTAGTGGCTTTGGCATAAGAATCCAGTCCCTGCCCTTGTCATAGTCATGCTCAATTCCTGGCAGCCTCTGTCTTCCTTATTGCAGGTGTCCCTCCATCAGATGACCAGTCATGCTCAGGATCATCTCTGAGCGATAGGAAGGTTTTCAGGTCTTCAGGGGCCTCCTCCTTAGTCAGCTGTGGCCTTTGGGTCCAGGCTGACACCAACCTCTGAACTCTGATCTTACTCTACAATGACCTCAGACTGAGCTTGGATCTCCATCACCATCAAGTTCTGGCCCCTGCCATCTGCCCCCTGACTCCAAACCAAGCCTGAACCTCTAACCACCCGATAAAACTGAACCCCAAACCTCTGACCTCAGCTCCAGTTTAAATCTCAACACTCAGCCCCAGGTTGAATCTGAGCCACCAACATCTGACTCGCACCCCCGGAGGAGCCTCCAGGCCTGCCTCAGGTTTAGGGAAGAAGACTGTCCTTGCTCCCCTTCCTGAGCCTCCGTGCTGGGCTCATCCTGGCTCTCCACCTCCAAGTTTCTCAACCTGGCGGAGGCCCTACACTCTCCTCTCACTCACTCAGCCACCCCCACCCTTAGTTTCAAAGCACGCTGACACGGGGACCACATCACACCAGGCGATTTATGACTTGGACGAGCAGAGGCTGGAAACATATGCTATTTCTGGGCTGGATTTTGTTGGTTTGGAGGCGGCAGTGCTTACAGCAGAGGAAAGGGAAACAGACAGGCAGACGGACCCTCATTCATACACACAGACACCACATGGGGGGACACAGAGGTCCTGGATAATCTAAGGCTAAGACTAATCTCTCCTGGGAAGAGAGACAGGCGCACCCACACACCCAGATCCAGAAGAAACAAACGATGATAAATGTGACACCCCCCACCCCCCAGCCACACAGCTCTTGAATCTAGTTTTCTTTCTGACTGTGAAATTCATGTTCCTGGTGACTCAGTGTGAACTAGGGTCTGAGTCTCAGTTCTCCTGACAAACCATGAGACCGGGGCAAGCTGCTCATCCTTGAGTTGCCTCAGGAACCTCATCTGTAAAATGGGAAAGCAATGCTACCATCTGCTCAGCTGTTACGAGGATAAAACGCAATCTTGGAGGCAGAGTCTCTGTCATGCTTAGCACAGAGCAAGGGCTCACAAGGGATCAGCTACTTATTTTATCAGAGATCAAAGTCAAACTGCTCCATCTGGGGAGTCAGGAGCCTCCTCTTTTACCCCCACCTGAGGGCCCCTGGGAAACATGGTTTGGAAACCCTTGACCTAGATTCGAGGCTGGCAGCAGGACCAAAAGTAGCGTTAGCTGACGTTTGCTGGAGCCGGAGTGTCATGGAATTCAGCAGCACAGAATTAGGTCACAGAATTCTTAAAACAGAGGAGCCACGGAAGCCCCAAAAACTCAGCATCTGAAAGCACCACACTCCTCTGATTTCCTGGGCCAAGAATAGTGTGAACCAACCAGGAAAGGGTGGGTACCTGCCTTGGACAGTAGACTGAGCTTCCCTTGGGTGTCCTGGAATGTTCAAGGGAGGGGAGGGACCCCCAGTCTCTACCATCCCTGATAAATCCTCCCATTTTGTGGGGATTCCTGCTTCACCCACCCCATCCCAGCTCAGCGGTCCAGAAGACTAGTTCTAGAGCACTTCCCTCCCAGCTGGCCATCCTCACCATCCCTTCCGAGGACAGTCGCTCAGCTGGGGAGATTCCTTGGGTGAATCTTAGGGGACCTTCCCTGCTGCCTCTCAGTCTCTGGGGACTCAGCAGAGTGGACTCTTGACACAATGTGACCTCGAGCCCTACCCCCTCTGGCCTCCTTTTTCCTCCTGAAAGGTGAGCACCCTTGTGCTGGGCATCAACAGTGTACCAGACTTTTTATATCCGGAGACCGAGGGTCAGATAGAGGGAGTGACAAATCCAAGGCCATATAGCTGGGGAGGGACCAGGGAGGGATTGGCCCAAAGCTGCTGTCCCAAGAACAGAGGCAAGTAGTGAGGCCCCAGATGTCAGACAGGCCATCCCTCCATGGCAGCAACAGAGTCCTGCAGCCAGCTTGGCCTGCACCCCGGATCTCTGGGGGTGGCCCAGCCTCCCTCACACTGGCCAAGCCCTGCATCCTGGCACCATTCCCACATGACCTTTCTAGGTAGTTAATGAGCGCCCAGGCACCACTCTGTAATTGGCCTCATTAGGTGACTGGGGCTGCCCGGGGGATGGGGTGGCGGATGCTCAGTCCCGTGGGGATGGACCAGACAGCCGCCCGTTAATTACCTGAAAAATCAGACAATTAGGCCTCCTGCCACCCGCCTGCCCACGTCCTGCTGGCCCCTAATTACCAAGCGGCTGCTGAGCAGGCTGGGAGTGACCTGGATTTGGACCGAGGACCAACCACTGCCATCTCCCCCCAACAGAGCTGGGAGGACAGAGCTGGGGTGAAGCGTGTCTTTCAGGATCCCCCCTTGTAGCCTCAGCCCCCACTCCCCATTCTCCAGCTAAGAACCCTCCTGTCCATCATCTCTTCTGCTGAAGGCAGCTTGGGGAGAGATCGGTACCTGAAGCCCAGAAGTCCTCAAGGAGAAAGGGATGGACTGCCAAGGGGGGTGTTTTCCAGAAGAGTCCAAGAGAGGGGGGAGGGGGAAGTGACTGATTTCACTTGTCTGAATCCTTCAGGTCAAAGACATCAGACTGGTAAAGGAGTGGCAGAGAAGAGGAACCTGGGAGCTCTTCTGAAGGGCCTGGCCCAGCTTTTCTGAAGAGGGCCCCAGGCTTGCCCTTGGGGCATCCCCCATTCAGAAAGGAAGATGCCCCTGGACAAAGCACAGCCAGTGTGTACTGGAGAGAGACAGGAAGGAGGTGGGACTGTGCTGGATGGCTGAGCCCAGCATTTGGGTGTTCATTTCCCTGGTTGCCAAAAGCCACATGAATACTCACCCACCCTTAAGGCCAATGCCAGGGAGGCCCTCTGGAGGCTGTGCCTCCAGCTCATCCCTTCCCCTTCCTCTAAGCCATCCCTGGCAAGAAGAAGACGGACAAGATCCGAGTTCCAATGAGACTCTGACCTTGAGGATTTCCAGCAAAGCAGGACAGGGCCCTGGATGGTCTGTCTCACACAGCTGCTATGAGGTGGTGACAGGGTCTATGGAGAGACCTTCAGAAAAACCTGAAGGCAGAACAACTATGAGAGGTTCGGAACATCTAAATATTCCCTGTAGACAAAAATCAAAATAAATAAATAAATAAAACCAGTTGCCACCGAGTCGATTCTGACTCATGTGACCTCATATGTGTCACAGTAGAATTATGCTCCACAGGGTTTTCAAGGCTGTGAACTTTTGGAAACAGATCACCAGGCCTGTCTTCTAAGACACCTCTGGGTGAGTTTGAACTCCCAACCTTTTGGCTAGTAATCAAGTACTTAACCATTTGCACCTCCCAAGGTAGACAGAAACCATCCAAAAGAGACCTGCTATTACTACTTTTGTACTCTACTTTTGTTGAGTCACTGGGCATTTTTGTAAGTTGCTCCACTCCTTATTGGCTACTTGAGCGCTACTTCTCAGAACCTCAGTTTACTCATCTATGAAATAGAGATAGGAAAAGAACCCACTTTGCAAGTTATTGTGGGAATACAATGAGGCAAAACGTGGGTCATTTGAAGAACATGGAGTTGGCTGCTCTTGAATGCCCCCATCTCCCCATCTATGAAATGATCCCCACAGCATAGGTCAGAAGCAACCCCAATTTCAAACATTCTGTATTTCTGCCCCTGGGCATCATTGAAATGGGCCAGAAGTGCCAGACTCTGGGCTTCTGAATGGCATTTCCCAGGCAGCCTGGCTTCTAGGAACACAGGTGGCCAGATTTCTGGTCTAAGCAGAGCCTGCATGTGGCAGTGAGAGAAGCAGGGTGGAGTGGGGTGGGGATGGACATGAAGCAGGAACATGTATGCATGTGCACGTATGTGTGTGTGTGTGCGTGTTTGTGCATGTGTGTGTGGGTGCATGTGAGACCCAGGGTCAGAGTGAGGTTGGGGTAGGAGGTCAATGATGGCTAAGAGAGGAGGAAGTAAGTCCCTGCAGAAGAAGAAACTGAACTTGTATCAGAGATGGACACTCCTGCGGAAGGAACCTTAGTGAGCAAAGGCAGATAGGCAGGAATGAAACTGACTATGGCTATGGTCGGTTGGAAAGCCTTCCCACTGCAGTGAAAAAGGTAGGTTGGATCAAAAATATAATGTTCTACATCCTAGTTTGATGAGTAGGACTGGGGTCGTAAAAGCTTTTGAGCAGCCTCTAAGGTACAATTGTTGGTATGTAATCCTCTGGAGCAAAAGACAAAGAAGGAGACCAAAGACTCAAAGAAACTAGTCTATAGGACTACAGGAACCATGACCTCACCTACTCTGAGACCAAAAGAACCAGATGGTGCCCAGATGCCACTAGTGACCATTCTAACCAAGAACATGATAAATAGATGGTTCCAGATAGAATGGAAGAAAAATGTAGAACAAAACTCAAATTCTAAAAAAAAAAAAAAGGCCAGACTTATTGGATCAGTAGAGACTAGAAGAATCTCTGAAACTATGGCCCTGGGATACCCTTTAAACTTGGAACTCAAATCACTCCCAGAAATCACCTTTTAGCCAACTGACAGATTAACTCATAAAGTAAATAATATCACCTGTTAGCACTGGGCTTCTCTAAATAATCATCTAAATGAAACCAAACGGCCAACATTTACCCTAGACTAAAGATGAGAAGGTAAGAGGAGACAGGGAAGCTAGATTAATGGTGTGGTGGTTATGTTTGTGTGTCAACTTGGCTAGGCCTGGTTGAATGGCTGGGCAGCTGGATGTAGTATTCCCCATGATGAGACTGGTAATCAACTCCATGGTGGAATCTACCATGAGCTGAGTAGCTGCCTTTGGGTATGTGGTCTTCTTCCTGTATATAAGGAGAAAGAAGCTTTGCGAATGGTCTCTAGCCTATGGCACGCTTGGACCCTGCATGTAGCCATGTCATTGCTCAGCAGCCTGCTATGCTCTGCTGACCTTGGGACTTACAATGGACTTAAGGTAATGGCCTGTCATGTGGTTTGGTACCATTGGGACTGTGCCTTTTTACTTGTCAACCTTGGGGCTTCTCAGCCTCAGCAGCCAGCAGCTGTCTGAGTGAAGAAACGCCTCTAGCTCCAGTAGGCCAGGAGCAGGAGCCAGAGCTGGACCCCAAGGTTGAAGGGCTTTCACCCAGCCCCTTGAGCCTGGCACTTTGACCTTGGACTTAAAGCCTCCAAACTATAAGAATAAACTCCTGTTTGTTAAGGCCATCCCATTTGTGGTATATCTCTTATCAGAGCAGCACTAGGAAACCAGAACAAATGGAAATAGAACAACCAGAATGCAAATAATGAGAATTCTGACACATTGTGAAAAATGTAACCAAAGTCACTGAACAGTATGTATAGATATCGCTAAACGAGAACCTAATTTGTTGTGTAAACTTTCACCAAAAACACAAAATATTTTAAATAAAAGGTGGGTTGGAGCACTGGAGAGAGGAGACTGGACAAGCGGCAGGGTGTGCGGAGGGAGCAGGAAAGCATTCATCCTCATAACAGCAGCAGCACTAACGTGCCATACACAGAGCTGGATGCTTTACATGCAGCTCTCTCAGGCCTCAAGGAGTCCTTCCGAGAACCTGTGAAGGGGACTCTGCCATTATCCCATCTCCTTGATGATGTTCCCAAGATTCCTGTAGCCAGTCAATTCCCCCAAGCCTCCACACAAGGAGGCAGCAGAACAGGAAGTTCAAAGAGAAATGATTCATTCAGCAAGTGTGTATTGCACACGAGGGCCTGGGCTCGACCCTTGTGGAGAGCTCCCATCCCAGGTCACAGGAGGAGCCCTGGCCTGGGAGTCCAGTCACAGGAGGAGCCCTGGCCTGGGAGTCCACACCTGGTGCCTCTAGGTGTAAGCTTTGCGTGGATTTGTGGCCACCTTCTGCTCAGTGTGACGGAGGAGACACGGAGCATCAAACCCAAATCTCCCGACTCGGAACTATGTTCCCTCTCCTGAACTTCATTTCAAGTCTTGTGGAAGGCCATTTTCCAAGCCAGGGAAAAGAGAGTAAGTACCCTCACTGTCCAAGAGATACTGGAGCTAAACCTGGGTTGAGACCCAGCGGTGTCCCTTCTAGATATGTGTCCTGGACAGCCCTCATCCCGAGCTTCAGTTTTCCTGTCATCTAACCCTTGGGGTTATGATGAAAGCCACAGAGAAGCAACTAGGAAGATTTTGTGAGCCAGGAGCGAAGTTCCTTTTATTGTTTTGAACGTTTTATTGTGGTCTGGGTGAAAGTTTACACAGCACATTAGTTTCCCATTCAACATAGTTTGTTTCATGACATACTTGCAATGCCCTCAATGTAACAGCACTCCTTGCATTTCCTCCCTGGTCTCTCCATCTCCATTCACCCAGCTTTCCTGTCCGTTCTGCCTTCTGAACTTGTTTTTAAGCAAATGCTGCCTTTTTGGTCTCATGTGGTTGATTGTTCTGAGAAGTACATTCCTCATGGGTGTTATTGTTCACTTAATAGGCTTGTCTGCTGTTTGACTGAAAGAAGGGCTTCCTTTTCTGGGATCACTGGACCCTGAGATTCCGTGTGCCCTGAGGCAGAAGCTGGGAGAAGGGAGCATAGTTTAGGGGGCAGAGTGGAGTGGCTGAGGTCCCCTCCTCTCTACCCCTTTCCATTGGTCTGGTCTTGCCAACAGTCACTGGTGGTGTAATTACCCTGCGTTTTACCAATCCCTAATTGCCACAGCTACCCAGATAGTTCCTGCTAAACACATCCATTTGCTGTATGGAGATTACTGCGGGGATGTGGAGCCCCCAGCCTCCTGTCAACTGCTCCCTAGGGAGTCAGAGACTGTGATACACATGTGCACCCAACCCTGTAGCCTCGATGGCCTAGCCTCCTCTGCGCCTGACTCTGCTGCCTTTTGTAGTTTGTCTTGCACAGCTCCACGGGGTGCTGTTCTCACAGATCCCAGCTTTGAGGCTTTACAGAGTAGTTCTGCTTGTTACCTTTCTGTTTTTGTTGAACTTGCCATGTGTTTATACCTTTCTGACTCTGAGGGCAGGCCTGGGTCTCCCTCATTTTCATGCCCTCCTGGTGCCTGGCCCAGTGTCTGACACACAGGATGTCTTATAGATGCATGTTGGGTGAATAGTGGCTGGGTGGATGAGTGGATGGACAGATGAGTGACTGGTCCAAGGTCTAAAGGCCAGCTGGTAGCAGAAGGAGGACTTGAACCTAGGTCCTGGGATCTCACATACCGTCTGTTTTTATCAGACACATAACACCCCTAGAGGACAAAGTGGAACTGCACCACAGGGTTTCCAAGGCTGTCAATCTTCATAGAAGTAAAGCCCAAACCACACCCACTGCCCTGGAGTTAATTCCTGACTCACAGTGCCCCTAGAGGACAGAGTGGAACTGCACCACAGGGTTTCCAAGGCTGTAAATCTTTACAGAAGCAAAGCCCAAACCACACCCATGGAAGCAAAGCCCAGACCAAAGTCACTTTCATTAACTTGACTTGATGTCCAGTCTGAGCACTCAGTAGGATGCCCTTCAAGACATAAGGGCATCTTCAGGTCTAGAATTGAACCCACACCTGTGGTTTCCAGCCAAACAAAGTACAGGCATGTGAGTTAAACATTTACCTCAATCATGGGATTAGGAAGGGCTGCTTATGCACAGGGAGACAGCTTAGGAGGCAGGAGAGTATGGAGGGATGGACACTGGGAAGTGGTAACTATGGGGAGGAAGTGGGAGGGGAGCTGTTGCATTGTAGTAAACTGTGGTCAATGACATGAGACAAAGCATATGTGAACTGCTGTATAGAAAGTGAATTTGCTCTGTAAATCTTCACCCAAATCACAATAAATATTTAAAAAAAAAAAAAAAAAAAAGACATAAGGGCATCTGAACAGCAAACATCTCTCATCTGTGCCCTCATCTCTGACTCCCACCAGGAAGCCTGGGTCACCAGGTCCCAGGTGGGCCTGAATCTCTCTGCCCTGGTAATCCAGCCAGAAGCAGGAAAGCCCTGCACATGTGAAGGAAGGTGACATCACCTGAGTAAGGAGAATCCTGCCATTTGATATCACCTCCAGGGTCAAGGGTTGGGCATAGAACGCAGCTGGAAAGGAGAGTGAGATAAACAAAGGGGGCTCCTTATATCTCACCCCGTTGCCCTAAGATCCAGTGAGGGAATCGTGAGCATCAGGCCCGTCAGGCGGGAGGCCCTTAGAGGCCAGCTTCTGACTGAAGAAACCTGAGCCAGGGAAGGAAGTGCTGTGACAGGCCAGTCAGACAGCAGAGTAGTCTCAGAGCCCAAGGGTGACCTGCTCCCAGCTCAGCCAGACCCAGACTATAAACTCCATGATTTACAAATTCATCAGCCTCCATGGCTCACAAACTCACCAGGTCTGTGAGCTTGGGTAACCTGCTTCCTGTTCAAGCCTCCAGAATTAGGTGAACAATGACATGAAGTGTAAAAAGTAACACACCTAGAACAATGGCTGAACTGGGAGGGCCCCTTGGCATATGGATAGCATTCTGACTACACTGACCTCTGGCTTGGGGCAGGCTCAATGCAGTAGGATCCATGCAGCTGAAATGTGGTCCCAGCTATGTGTGTCCAGGGCAGCCACTGGCATCTAGTTGGAGTTGGCCAAGTGGGACCCCAAAGCAGCACATCTAGGTGATCCTTGTGGGGAATAACTGTCACAGATGCTTAGAAAGACCTTGTCCCAGTCAGTTCTGAACAATCAAGTCTGAAATTCCACCTCAAGCCCTCTTTGCACATCTCTCCTCAGTGCTGAACCCTCTTCTTTCCTCTCCCCTCCCCTACTTGGGGCAGGATGCCCAGGAAGCTATCCTGGGCCACACTCTTGGCCTAAAACATCTGCTGGACATGACCAGACACACGTCCTGCCTGTGAAGAGGTCAGGGCAGGGTGAGCAACACCTTCTTGGCTCATTCTCAGTGCCACGGTGAGGTACAGGCTGTTCCTGGGACAGTGCAACACAAGCTGGGCCTGATGGGGCCTATGCCCACGCTCACAGGGCTCTGGGCGGATCTCCAGCCAGTGGATTGCAGGCCCCCTGTGACCAGCCTCAATGGGGCCATAGTTTGGCCCCACAAGTGCCAGCAGCCCCACTCCCCAGCTCCAAGAATCATGATGACCATGTGCATTTCATTTTATAGCTTGCAAAGCGTAACAATCTAGACTCTCCCAGGAAGGGAGGCTTTGTGGTGGGGTTCCTGCACGCCAAGACCCATATAAGGTAGTCTTGGGCATGAGCTTTCCCATTTTGACAACAACCTTGGGTAGAAGGGTTGTCATTATCCCCGTTCTACAGGTGAGGGAGTGAAGACTCAGAGAAGGCAGTGTCTTGCTTGAGATTACACAGCCCTAAGTAGAAACACCAGGCCTTGGACCAGGCTCAGCCTGTCTCTCGAGCAGCTGCTCCTCACTGCTTCCAGGTATGTGGAAGTCATGGCTATTACTAACTCATGAGCTGGGGGCTTGGGTCAGGGCAAGACTAGAAGCCAAAGGACCAAGGCTATGCAGAGGGTATGGCAGGCATGAGCCTTGTGCCGGGAAAAGGAAGTAGAAGTCACTGAGCAAAGGGACCTCTGCCTGGTCCTGGCCCCTTGCCTTACTCCCTGAGGTCAGTTTATAAATGAGGGACCACAACTGTCTTGCAGGGCTCCCTGGCCTGTTCCAGCCACTAAGACTCTTCAAGTCACAGGTCCTCCCATAAGTCTACTCAAACGCCTTATGTTCCACCATTGTAGCACTGAGCATCTTGGATGAAAATCTTGTATTTATACAAATAGATATACGCAAACCCATGTTCACAGCATTATTCACAATAGTGAAAAGATGGAAAACACCTAAGTGCCCATCAACAGATGAATGGATAAACAAACTATTGTACATACACATAATGGAATAGTACGCAGTGGTAAACAGTAACGATGGATCTGCAAAACATCTCACAACATGGATGAATCTGGAGGACATTATGCTGTGTGAAATTAGTCAATCACAAATGACAAATGTTGGATGATACCACAATTATAAAAAGTCAAGAAAGGTTTATGTACAGAAAGAAACATTATTTGGTGGTTAGCAGGGACAGAAGGGAGAGAAATGGAAAATTACTAGCTAGGTAACTCACGGCCATCGAGTCAGATCTGACTCATAGCGACCTCTCCTTGGGTTTCTGAGGTGGTATCACTACAGAAGTAGTTTGCCCAAACTTCCTTCCAGTTAGCTAGATAGTACACATGTATTGACTTGGGTGAAGGAAAAGGCAATGAACAATAAGAGGGAGACCAGCACAACATGACCAAAGCAAAGGAAGATCCTGGGAGGTACGCAAGAGTAAAGGGAACAAGAGTGAATACTATTACATACATAATAACAGTAACAACAAACAATAATTACAAGTAGATGCAAAGTGTATATGTAAGCTGAGCAGGTATACAATGGCATTGAAGAGTACATATATACAGGTTTGGCAGAAGATATTTCAACATATGTATTTGTATGTGTTGCAAGTATATCCAGGTATACAGTAAAGCATACAGGGAGCAAAGTTATGTAAACTGCTTAGCCATAACCAAATACCATGAAGGTCTAAGTCACTGTGCTTGGGGCCTTAGTCTCTAGGGACATCTAAGACAATTGGAATAACATAGTCCATAAGAACAATGTTCTACATCCTACTTTAGTGAGTAGCAATTGTAGTCTTAAAAGCTTGCAAGTAGCCATCTAAGATACAACTACTGGTCTTTTCCTGTCCAGAGCAAAGAAGAGTGAAGAAAATCAAAGACTTAAGAAAACAGTCAAAAGGACTAATGGACCCCATGAACCCCAGCCTCCACTAGCCTGAGAGCAGAAGAACTAGGTGGTGCCCAGGTACCACTACTGATTGCTCTGATTGGGATCACAGTGGAAGATCCTGAACAGAGTTAGAGAAAAATGTAGGGGGAAAAAACAACCAGGCTTACTGGTTTGATAAGAGACTGGTGGAACCCCTGAGACTATGGCCCTCAGCATCCACTGAACCTGGAATCAGCCCCACTCTTTGAGATCACCTTTCAGGCTAACAATAAACAAGGCTATATAGAGAACAATAATACCCATGAGGAACATGCTCCTCAGAACAACCAACCATATGAGACCAAAAGGGCACACTTGCCCAAAAACAAAGTTCACAAGGCAAGACAGAGCAGAAAAGATGAGTGAGCAGAAATGGGAAACTCAGAGAAGAAGTGGGAAGAGTGTTATTGCATTGAAGGGATTACAACTAATGTCACGAAACAAAATGTGTACAAATTGTTGAATGGTAAACTAATTTGCTCTGTAAATTTTCACCCAAACCACAATAAAATGTTAAGAAACAAATAAACAAACAACAACAATAACAAAACAAAAAACCCTGTGTCTATCTACCCCAGTGCATAGGAACTTTGGGAGAGGGTCAATTATTCTCTTTCACAGCCTGACAGGTGCTACAAAGGAAACACTCAATGAGTATTTGTTTGGAAGGATGGATGGAGGGATGGATGGTTGCATGACTAGTTAGACGGTATTCTAGTTTTCTACTACTGCTTTAATAAATTACCACAAACTTAGTGGCTTAAAACAACCAAGTTTATTATCTTATGGTTCCGGAGGTCAGACATCAGAAATGGGTCTCACTGTGTAAGAATCAAGTTGTTGGCAGAGTTATGTTCCTTCTAGAGACTCTAGGAAAGAACACAGTGGCTGCTATTATCAGCTCAAGCATAGCAATGCTTCTGAGGCAGGCGCAGGACCGGGCAGTGTTTTGCTCTGTTGTTCATAGGGTCGTTGAGTAGGAGCCGACTCAACAGCACCTAAGAACAACAACAACATCATCACATTTCATCTTATTGGGGGTAGGGCCTTGATAAAAATGGCTTTGAAGTAAATGCAACCCAATCCATTGCCACTGAGTCTATTCCGACTCACAATTACCCTATAGGACAGAGTAGAACTGCCCCATAGGTTTCTCAAGGCTGTAAATTTTTATGAAAGCAGGTAGCCCCAGCTTTCTTCCACGAAGCAGCTGGTAAGTTCAAACTGCCAACCTTTTGGTTAGCAGCCGAATGCTTTACCCACTGCACCACCAGAGCTCCTTTGAGCTAAATGTTGTTGTTGTTTGCCGTGGAGTCGGCCCTGACTCATAGCGACCCCTCCTTGGGTTTCCAAGGCAGTATCACTACAGAAGTAGGATTGCCCAACCTTCCTTCCGAGGAGTGGCTGGTGGGTTTGAACCACCAGCCTTCTGGTGAGTAGTCAAGTGCCTTAGGCACTATGCTACCAGAGCTCCTTGAGCTAAATGTAGTCTCCTGCAATTTGCTTTCTTCCCTCCACATATGGTGTAGGATTCACTCGTGTAGCTGTGGGAGCTGCAGTTGCTTTCTTGAGCCTCCTGTCATGGATATTTGGGTTGTTCCTCCTTTCTCCTCAGGAACAGTGCTGCTAAAAGCATCTCCAGAGTGGGGGGAGGGGAGCCTATTATCTTTATTGTTATTTCTTGTCTCCTTCCCATCTACATAGAGTTCACATTTCTCTTCCCTCCCATCCTCCTGCACCCACAGGCTCTCCCCAGGCATATTGATGAGGTCCCAGAATGAGGCTCCCTGTGACCTAAGCCAACCCAGGGCAGAGGGCAGGTCTGGGTGGGAGGATAGCAGCAGGGACCTCATCCTCCTCATATTTGGTTCCACATACATGCACCCTCAGCTCAGAACACTATAGAATGGAAAACACATATCTGTCAAGGAAGAAAGACCTGGTGGTCTGTTTCCACAAAGATTAAACAAACAAGAAACAACAACAAAAAGCAAACCCATTGCTGTTGAGTCAATCCCAGATTTATAGCTCATATGGCTCATGATATGAGCCATAAAGATTACAGCCAAGAAAATAAAAAGGAGCAGTACTCCATAACATATGAGGTCATCGTGAGTTGGAATTGACTCAATAGTAATGGGTTTGTTTTTCATTTGTTTGCAATTGGACAGTCCTGGGTTCAAATATCCAGTCCACCATGTACAAGCCGTGTGACTTTAGGCAAGTCACTTCTCCTTTCTGAGCCATCGTTTCCTCAGTGTGAAGTAGGGATGGTCTCAATAGCGCCCTCATAGGGCTGACTGGAGCATTGCACAGCACCCGGTGAATGCTCCATAAGGGCAGCGGAAGTTGATGGGGCTGTTGATGTTTTTCCCACTCCTGCCTTGGCTTCTTCTACTCTCCATCCAACCCAGCCCCATTCTACCAATGAGGAAATGGAGGAAGAGAGTACATAGCCAGGGATTTTTAGCCCCTGGGTAGGCCTCTGTCTGCTGTCCTTCTGTTCTCTGCTGCAGATCTGACTGGTCCCATACCAGCTTACCTCCCACAGTCTCCCCAGCCCTGGGGATAGCAGGGAGGCCAGTACTGGTGTGGGTCACCATGAAAATCCACCCTAAAACCAGACCCCAGACTCCTACCTGGGCCTAGTGGTTATCTTCCACCCTCCCATGGACATCCAGAGCCCTCCCTGATCAGTCCTCTTTGTCCCCAAGGGGCCCAGGTTCTGCCTGGTTTAGGGCCTCTCCAACCCTGACACAGCTTTTATCCTGGCTCCGAAGGTTGGTCACAGGATAGGCTCTCTCAGCCCTCACCAAAGGAGATGGGCACTGACAGAGAACCTGATGGATCTCTACAGACAGATGAAGACATTTCCCACAGAACTGGGGTGGTGGCAGCAGGGGCAGCCTCAAGATCCCCAAGAGCCAAGGGCTTAACTTCCAACTGTACCCAGTTTTCAGATCAGGCAGTTGGGGCTCAATGCCAGGCCACAGGGAAAAGAGAGCCTGGGCACATGAGCTCAGATCCAATTGCTCTGCCAGGATACTGCTCAGTGGGGAGAGCTGGAGAGGGCTCCTGTCCTGAACATGTGTGAGGAGGTGTCCTCCAAACACAAGCTTTGTGCTGGAAGGGGCCCACTGTTCCCTTTCTAGCCAGACTTTGCCTCCCACCTCAAGGTCTGCTCAGCCCCCTGCCCTGTCACCCCGAATCCCAGCCCCATGCTGGCATGAAGCCTCCAGAAGCACTGTCCTTGGAAACCAGGCCTAGAGAGATGGGGTGGAAGGGCTCTGTCCCCTTCAATGACCTGCATCCCTTCCCACCTGCCTGCTCTCTCTTTTCTCCATGTCTTCTCAGGGAACCCCCCCTCCTAACTGCTGCAACATTCCTTCCCGGCTCCCACCCCCGCAGCCCCCTAGGCCCCTCCTCTGCTGCCAGGGTGGGAGCACAGTAATTCGAGTTATTTTTAGCCAAGCCGCATCCTCCAGGAGAGCAAGTCAAGGGGAAGCCGCCCCCGCGCCTCCAGGAGCTGCTTGTGGAAAGGGATCGATTAAAACCAGTGCTGTGAGGGCTCCGTGCCAGGTGGGCAGCAGGCAGCGAGATGGGCAGAGTCAGGACCATAGGCCTCTCGCCTGCTGGCTCGAGCACTGCTGCTAGGGCATTAGGAGTGGCGGGGGTCCCTGCATGTCCCTCACAGCTATCTTAGTTCCTGCTTCTCTGCCTGACCTCTCTTGGCCCTGCCCTGGCCATCTCTGCCCACAGTGGGGAGGGCCATCCCTGAGCTATCCCCATTCCTCCACCGCTCTGGGCAGGACAAGGCACCTTGGGGGTGGGCAGCCTCCCCGTGTCCAGAGGACATTTGGGAATGGAGAAGGACTCTGTGTGTCTGCTAGGGGCTTCTGTCCAATTGGAGTCTTGTCCCAGGCAGGCTACCTGGTGGGACAGAGACATCTCAGATCCTCTGACTGCCAGCAGCTGGCCTTGAGTTGCTATGGGAAAACAGATGAGAAGAGCAGGCAGGAATATGAGCAGGCTGGGGTCACAGGAATTAATCAGGGCTGATGAGTACTGGGGTGAGCAGGGAGCTCTGGTGTTGTAGTGGGCAAAGCATTTGGCTACTAGCCAGAAGGTGGGCAGTTCAAAGCCACCAGCTGCTCTATGGGAGGAAGATGAGGCAATCTACTTCTGTAAAGATTTATAGCCTTGAAAACCCAATGGGGCTCGCTATGAGTTGATTTTCTACTTGATGGCAGTAGGTTTTTTTTTTGAAGGAGTACTGGGGTAAGCAGGGAGACTGAGCAGTGACTGGGGGCCAGGGCCAGATCACATGAACACATGTATCCCTGGAGACTTACCACATCTGCTGTGTATGTAGGGTCCTGATCTTTATCTCACAAAGGGCTGAGTATTTGCACAAGGTGGCCTACCTACTAAGTGTCAGGCAGGGTCTGGATCCATGCCTGACCTAGCCTTTACCCATGGATGGATAGTGAGAAGATGTCTGAAAACCTGACAAACCAACAAATAAATGAGAGCGGGATGAACACAAAAAGAAGGGACTGACCAATGGAGTATGGAGGGTGTCTTAGTTCTCTACTAGTACTAGTACTTCCTCTCGTCAAGTTGGATCCGACTCAGACCAACTCCTTCTTGGGTTTCCGAGGTAGTATCATCACTAAGGAAGCAGATTGCCCAACCTTCCTTCCAAAGAGTGGCTGGTGGGTTTGAACCACCAGCCTTTGGTTGGCAGTCAAGGCACTAGGCCACCAGAGCTCCTTCTTAGTTCTCTAGTACTGCTATAACAAGGATACCACAGTGGATGGCTTTAACAAACAAAAATTTATTCTCTTACAGTTTAGGAGGCTAGACATCAAGTTCAGAGTGCTGGATCTAGGGAAGACTCTGTCTCTAGGTCTCTTATTCCTAGGAAATCTCAGTGCAGGGATCCTGGGTCCAAAGGATACATTCTGCTCCTCTTTCTTGGTAGCAGTAGGTCCCCATTCTTCCCTTTTTATCTCTTGTAAGATAAAAGGTATTGCAGGCCACACCCCAGAGAAGCTCCTCCAACATCAGATCAGGGCTGTGATGGAACTAAGTGTGTTGCAACCCACCCTTAATCTTAATCTTTTTACACCTGATCAGCTTATCAAATCACATCACATCATGGGGTATCATTACTTATCTGCCATATTACATAATTAGATAACTTCTAAACAACTGAGAATCATGGCCCAGCCAAGCTGACACAAATTCTGGGGGGTTGGGGTAGGGGACAACACAATTCAATCCATGACAAGTGGCTAAAGAGTCTCAATTCAGAGTGCTAGCTCTAGGGAAGGCTTTCTCTCTCTGTTGACTTTGGAGGAAGGTCTCTGTCTCATTTCAACATCTGTGGGCCTGGCATTCCTTGGAGATCTCCACATGTCATGGCATCAATCTTTCCCTGGGTCTAGGAGGTTCTCAGCATAGGGACCCTTGGTGCAAAGGATGTGCTCTGCACTAGCTCTTCTTTCTTGGTAGTAGTCAGGCCCCTCCTTCTCTGCTTTCTTCTCTCTCCTTTTATCTCTTGTAAGACAAAAGGTGATGAAAGCCACACTGCAGGGACTCTCCCCTTACGTTAGATCAGGGTTGTGACCTGAGGTAAGGTAGTACATCCCATCTCAATCCCCTTACAACTGATCTGCTCATCACATCATGTTGTTGTTGTTGCTAAGTGCCGTTGAGTTGGCTCCAACTCATAATAACCTTATGTACAACAGAACGAAACACTGCCCAGTCCTGTGCCAGCCTCACAATCCTTGCTATACCTGAGCCCATCGTTGCATCCACTGTGTCAATCCATCTTGGCAAGGGCCTTCCCCTTCTTCACTGACCCTCCACTCCACCAAGTATGATATCCTTCTCCAGGAAATGATCCCTTCACATCATGGGGGATGATTGATTATATCAATACATAACTGCCAAATCACTGAGCATGGCCCAGCCATGATTTTGGGGGGATAAAATTCAATCCATGACAGGCTAAACACCTGGGACGAGATGAGCTTGAGCTTGTCAGCCCCTCCACCTTCTGCCACCTGCCATGGATGCCAAAGCATCCTCTACTAGAGGATCACTACTTGAGTAAGGTGGTGCCTTCCTCTTAACAATCTGCCTTTGGTGCAAGAGTCTCAGGCAGTGACCAAGCCCAGAAGAGTAGCTTGATAGAAGAGAAGAAGCTTGGTGACATTGGGCAAGTTGCTTCCCCTCTCTGAGCCTTGGTTTCCTCATCTTTAAAATGGGATTAGTAAGAGAGGCCGCTCCAAGGAGCTGCAATAACAAATGCAAAGCTCCTGATTCCAGTCCACCAGCAGGTGGCAACCCTGGGACTTAGGGCTGTGTGCTGTATTGTAGGCCAGGCCTCTGAGGACACAGGGGTACAGTGGCAGCTCTGGGAGGCACCAGTCAGCTGGAAACTGGTGTCCCAGAGCTATGGGAAGCAAATACCAGCCTCTGTCCTCTTCAGACCCCTGTGTCCTCCCCACCCCTCCTCACCTCTTCCTGATCTTGCAGGGCCTGCTTTGACACCCCAGTCACATGCCTCCTCTCCCAGTAAGCCTTCCAGATCCCTCCCTCAACCCCCACAGGCTTTGTGGAGCCCCTTGGCCTGGCAGAGATGGACCTCTCTCTGTTCTGCATCTCAGATGCTGTGCCGGCAACTTCCTCCCATGTTATTCCCCCAGGCTTCACTTACAATAGATGCTCAGCAAATTCTGGACCTGCCAGGAGATGGGAACTGCTTGGCTGGGAGGCTTGGAGGGGCACCTGCCCTGAGTATGTGTGGGATCTCTTCCAAACACAGGCTTTGTGCTGGAAGGAGCCCCTTTAGTGGCCCTGGCCTGACAGATACAGGGGGTTTCAAGCTTGGGGCCTTGCAGCCTCCCTCCACAGGCTGAGGGATGGGATCAGGGGTAATCCTTTGTGGGATATCAAAAGAATCTCCCCCAGCCTTTGTGGCTGACCCCATTTTAAAGGATGAGGGACACTAAACCCCTGGGAAGTTGAATGACTTGCCCAGTGACTCCCAACCAGGAAAGGGCAGCACTTGGGCTGGAGCCCATTGTCCATGACAAGCCTTTCTTATGTGACAGACACTTGATTGGACCTTTGGGGTCCCCAGCCATTCTGACTGTGTCCCCTCTCCAATCCTTTCTGCTCTTTTGGTGTTCCTTGTATCTCTCTAATCAGGACCCTGCCTTGTTCTTCTTCACTTGCACTGGGCCTGGTATAGAAGCCCTAAACAGAACCCAGGACACTGATGGTGGAAGGCCAGGCAGTTCTCAGGGAACAGGAGAGGATGAGGACAGGCCAGGAGCCTTCTGAGGACTCCAGGAGGAAATGTCAGCAGCATCCCCTGTGGGCCCTCATTGCCTGTGCACCCCTCAGCCCAACAGTAGCCACCTCTACCTTGGTTCAGGACTCCTTGGTTCCTCCATGACTTTTCCTTCTACTCCCTGAGTGTCCTTGGAGAGGTTCCATTCTCTTCTCTGGGCCTCAGTTTCTAAACCTATACACTGGGAAAGGAGAATTAGATGATCCTCAAGGCCCTGGCCCCAGGGCTGATTTTCTAAACTCAGCCAGGGAACTCCTGGGGTCTCAGCCTGGGTCTCCTGGGAGGAGTGGGGGTTGGGATGAGGAGAGGTGGGGCCTGGGAGAGTTAAGGCTTGAAATCTTTGAGAGATGAAAGCCCCATGTTTATACAGAAGAGTTCTCTCAAAGGTTACTTCATCCTGCCCTCTTTCCCCATCTCTCCTAGGAGAGGCAATCCTGTGATTGGCCTGGGCATTAACCCCAGGGCTGCTTGGTGAGGGTTTGGGAGGAAGAGGGGGAGGCACAAAGAAAGGGAATTGGGCTCAGAGGAGCAGAATATCCAGGCAGGACACAGGCAGGACAGGGTTAAAGGAGAAAGGGAAGCTGGGAGGGGGCTGTGGTTGCCATGGCAATGTCATTGCTGGCACCAATGGAGCCTACAGGGGAGGGAAAAAAGAGAGGTGTCCTCCCCGCCCTCAGCTTCATTCTTCCTTTTCAGATGCTCTTTGTTAAAAAGGATCTCCTTAGCGCTTATGTTTTTCACCTCAGAGGCTAGAAATGGGAGTCCGGGGAGCCACTCAAGGGCTTCATCCTGCCCTGTCTAGCATCTTACTCAGCCACCAACTCCATCCCTTCAAGGCTTCCCTTTCCAGTCAATCAGAGGTCAGCTTGCTGTGCTGTGTCCCTGCCTATCTGAGACCAATGGACCCTGGATCAGCCTGAGCTGGTGGACCCTTCCTTTCTGTTAGGGATGCTGCCACCACCACCACCACCTCCTTTTTAGTTCTGCTCTAGGCAGGGAGAGTAGGTCTGAGCAGAGGCAGAGATCAAGACAGAAGACACCCTCACCTGGGCATCTGCTGGCCATAGAGGCCAAGGGCTTCATGGCTTCACTAGCTTTGCACCATCCCATGCTCCCCTGGGGTCATGGCAGGCATCTTGGCCACAGCAGTTAGTCTCCATTTGATAGGAAGACTTCTAGCAAGCCATAACCAAGGATTGTCTCTCCGTCTGCGAAGTGGGGTGATGAGAACCCTGCCACCTCCCAAGGCTACTGTCAGTCTTAGGAGTAAACTCACAGGCCTCTGAATGCATGGGGAGGCTTTGTGCATCCTGCCCGTTCAGCCTTGGTGCTACTCTTTCCATGTAACAGATGGGGAGACTGAGGTTTAGGTGCAGTACCGGAATCTGAATCTAAGTCTGCCTGAGGCCAGAGCCTTTTCTGTTAGCTCCCCAGGGGCATGGACTCCCACCCATAACTCTAACTCTGAGGTGGGCCAGGAGGGGCTGCAGCCAGGGGAGTCCACAGATTGAATTTCTCTGCCCTGCTAACCAGAAGGCTGGAGGTTCAAACCCACTAGCCACTCCTTAGAAGGAAATTGGGCAATCTACCTCCATAGGGATACCACCTCAGAAACCCAAGGAGGGGTCACTATGGTTTGTTTTTTGTTTGGATCCCTCTCTGAGGGAAGACACCTATCATCACTACCAGGAGCAAGGAGCAAGGAAGACTTGCTCAACCCCCTAGAGAACCTGCCAAGAATGGGCCAGCCAGGGAGCTATGGGCTTGATCTGGGTGAAGATTTTGGAGGTTAGGGGGTGGGGTTTGTACTTTGAGGCAGTGAGAGGTCTGGAGGCTGAAAGGCGGGGAGGGGAACTGGTGCAGTGCAGCAGCACAACTCCATCTGCAGTCCCACGCTGCCCCCGTGTGGACAGCAAGCTCACAATCCCCTTCGGGGCGCTGCTTACCTCTCAGGAGTCTGTTGGTGCAATGGTTAAGGAATTCTGCTGCCAACTAAAGGATCAGCGGTTTGAACCTACCAGTCAGTCACTCAACAGGAGAAAGATGAGGTAGTTTCCTTCTGCAAAGATTTACAGCCTTGGATGATCCCCCTTATGATTTCATTTTTAAGTGTTATTTAGTAGTATCTAAAGCTTTTGATAGGAGCTCTGGTAGCATAGTGCCTAAGGCACTTGACTGCTAACCAGAAGGCTTGTGGTTCGGACCCACCAGCCACTCCCCGGAAGGAAGGTTGGGCAAGGAAAGTTGGGCAATCTGCTTCTGTAGTGATACTGCCTCAGAAACCCAAGGAGGGGGCACTATGAGTTGGGTCCGACTCGAGGGCACATAACAACAACATAGCTTTTGATATATAAGCTTTTTTATATATAGTTGTGTAATTATCCATTTAAAATTAATATGCAGTTTTATTGCACTGTGTTCTAAGAACAAATGTCAGAATAATGTTGATTCTTTGCAGTCTATCAAGGTGTCCTTGTGGCCTTATTCATGATTAAGTTTTTTAAGTGTTCCTTGTATGTCAATACAATTCTTTGTTTCTCAGGTGTGGAGTTCTCCATGTATTTATTAACTCCAGACTATTAACTGTGTTTTTAAAATCTTCTCTATTTTTGTTTACTTTTTTGCCTGTTTCTGGTTGAACTATTCATTCCTAAGAATGTGTAATAAGATCTCTAATTCAATTGTTGAAAAAAAAAAAAAAAGATTTACAGCCTTGGAAACCCTATGAGACTGTTCTACTCTGTCCTATAGAGTTGTTATGAGTCAGAACTGACTCAATGGCAGTGAGTTTGGGTTTTGGCTTACTTCTTGGCAGGTGACCCCTGCCCCCCGCTACCACTAAGGAAGATCAGTGGTTTGAGGAATAGGCAGTGTTCTATTTACCTAGTGCTGCTCTGACAAGAACATACCACAAATGGGATGGCTTCAACAAACAGGAGTTTATTCTCTTACAGTTTGGAGGCTTTAAGTCCGAGTTTTGGTGCCAGGCTCTAGGGGCTGGGTGAAAGCCTCTCAACCTTGGGCTTCAGCTCTGCCTCCTGCTCCTGGCCCACTGAAGCTGGAGGCTTTTCCTCACTCAGCTGCTGGCTGCTGAGGCTGGCAAACCCAAGGTCAACAAGTAACAAGGCACAGTCCTGATGTTACCAAACCACACAGCAGGCCATTAATTCAAGTCCATTAAGTCTCAAGATCTGCAGAACATGGCAGCTGCTGGACAATGACTTGGCTACACACAGGGTTCAAGTGTGCCATAAGCTACAGACTGTTCCGCAAGGGTTCTCCTTATATATAGGAAGCAGACCACATCCCTAAGGCAGCTACTCAGCTGCTCACAGTAGATTCCACCATGGAGTTGATTACCAATCTCATCATGGGGAATACTACATCCAGCTGCCCAACCACTCAACCAGGCCCAGCCAAGTTGACACACAAACTTAACTACTACAGGCAGTCCCTCCAATGGGTGGCCCGTGCTTTCCACTCTGAATAGACTAACAGACAGATCCTGAGCCCAGCCTGGCATTGCATGCTGAATCCCAGACTCCTGGAGGAAAGCAAACTTAACAGTTGTCTTGTCGAAACCTCCATCTCATTTTTTAATCTCCAACCCCAGTCATCCCAACTGCTGCTTACACACGTGTTAGGGAACTCAACTACGTCTGGGAGCAGCCTACAGTTCAGAAAAAAATTTTAACAGCAGAAATGGCCCCCATCTGTATTGCTGGCATCTGCTTCCTTCAGTCCTAGCTGTGCCCTGTAGAGCCACAAAACTAGGTGGCCTTTTACTCTGGGATTCCCAAGCAGATCCAAAGCCCAATGCAGTGCTCAAGAGCCTCTGCCTCTCACTCATCTCTCTTTCAGGTAAAACATGCTGGGTTTTATAACCCACTCATAGTTCCTCTTATCTGGACACACTGATGGTCCCTGTCCCTCTGGAATGGCAGGGACTGAGGGCAGCCAGCACCCACAAGGAATGTCGCTTCACTCCCTCCTGGTCCTGCTTCACTGTTCCACAGACTTTAGCATCCACAAGCCTCTGGCCTTCTTACCCTAAGCCCTGGGCCCTCCCCTGAGGTCTGATGGGAAAGAAGAATGGATGGACTAACAATGATTGAGCGAGCTCCTGCAGTGGAGTGAGCTTTATCTTAGACATCCAGGTTAACCCTAGAGGCAATGACTTTCTTTTTTTCTTTCTTATTTTTGTTCACTATAGAACAAATGGGAGCTCTGGTGGCTTAGTGCCTAAGGCATTTGACTTTTAACCAGAAGGCTGGCGGTGGGCTATCTACTTCCGATACCACCTTGGAAACCCAAGGAGGGGTCACTATGAGTCGGCTCCAACTCCATGACTGTGAGGTTTTTTTTTCTTTATGGATTAAAAAAAAAAAAAAAGAATAAAAACCTGGGTTGTATGGAATGTATAGTTATTTTATATTTTTTGTTGTTACTGTTGCTGATAATATACACAGCAAATCATACACCAGTTCAATAGTTTCTACATGTACAATTCAGTGGCATTGATTACTTAGAGCTGTTGTAGCCATTCTCATCCTCCCCTATTAACATAAACTCACTGCCCCCTAAGGTGAGGCAATGACTATTTTTATCCTCATGTTACCAAGAACTGAGGCGTAGAGAGCAGCAGTCTGGACCCAGCAGCAGGGCTGACCCTTGTCTCTGTGACCCTGCAGGCTGGCCAGCCTCTCACCTCTTAATTCGCTATCTGCTTGGATTTGCAAAATGTGGACATTTAATTCATCAAACATGTGTCAGGTCCCCACTTGTGACTGTAGTAGTATTGCAAAAAGAACCCTGGCTGTCTCTGTCTCTGTCGTTCTCCTGAGCAGGCCCCACTTGAAGCCCACTTGGACTGGGGACTGGTCTGTGACTCTGGACAAGTTTGAGCAAGACAAAGCCCTGCAGCCACATGGCTTCTGTGGGTCCTGCCCAGTCCAAGGTTTGTCTTGTCACCCAGTCCTTGCATTTCTCTGGCTTGTGCCTGAGGCATTTGAGGGTGGCCTGGTTGCTCAATGCTCTGCTCAGTCCTGTTAGTGACGCTGCCCAAGATTGTGTCACAGAGGACCGCAAGTGGACTCAGGCCTCCACGGGTAAAAGGTTGCTCACTCACAGAGGGTGGGAGTGTGTGGACCTGGGAGAAGAGGTTAAGTTCTTCACCTTTTTTTTGTGCCAGAGACTCCTTTGGATCTGGTCGTGTCTGTTGTCCTCTTCTCAAAATAATGTGTTTAAATGCATTAAATAACATACTTAGGATTATAAAGGGTTTTCATGAATAAGGGAAAATACATCTGCAGATTATGACTGTATGAATAAAATTAGGTTATGGAAGAGTTTGTATAATAAGGGTACATTCGTGAAGACAGGAAGGAAAGAAAGAAGGAAGGGAGGGAGGGAAGAAAGGAGAGAAAGAGAGAATGAAAATGTCTTAGTTTCTTAGCGCTGCTGTAACAGAAATACTGCAAATATTTTTCTTACAATTTAGGAGACTAGAAGTCTGAATTCTGGGCACCAGCTCTGGCCCAGGCTCTCTCTCTGTCCACCATGGGGGAAACCCCTGTCTCAGCTTCTCAGTGTTCTAAGCCTTCCTTGGCATCTTCCACATGGTGTCTGTGTTTCCTGTTTTTGCTTGCTCCTCTGTGCCTATGGTGGTGTAGTGGTTAAGGCATGTTGCTGCTAACCAAAAGGCTGGTTTTTCAAATCCACCAGCTGCTCTGCTTCTGTAGATTTACAGCCTTGGAAACCCAACTGAGGTCTCTATGAGTCAGAATCAACTCAATGGCAGTGAGTTTGGTTTCTCTGTGCCTAACCTGCTTTTTTCATACCTGAAAAGTGAATAGGTTTAAGATCCACCCTACACTGATAATCTCCTCATTAACATAACAAACAAAATTCTATTTCTGTGGAATTACATCCCCAAGTATAGTGGTTAGGATTCCAACACATATTTTGTGAGGGGGACAAATTCAATTCATAACAGGAAGGAGAGAAGGAGAAAAGAAAAGAAGGAAGACAATTGTCCCTGTACATGGGGCTGGTCCCACCATTCTTCCCCATGGCTCTAAGCCATTGTCCCTATGGTGGTACCGCAATAGCCACCCTCAGATACAGCCAAATCTCCTCATTCTTGTAACTGGGTGCCTCCTTGCCAGGAAGCCAGGATTTCAGCCTATGCCTATCCCTATCACAGCCCCAATGATACTGAAAGGCCATTGTCTGAAACGCCTCCCCTATCAGACTGTGGCCATCAGAAGGCTCACTGCTCACTCTGCCATTGTAATAACAGCCTCGCAAGGCCAAATCCTGGGCAAGTCCCGCTACTCACTTTTTAGAAGCTACAGGAGCCACTGCTCCAGCTAGACAGCCACATGGCGGGACAACCTGGTTCTCTTTAAAGTCACTGCAGTCCCCTCTGCCAGGCTGATTGCTTTTTTTTCCTCAAGTGTGACACAGTCAGACCTTCTTTTTGCTGTTCCAACCTCCCACCACCAAGCTGTCAGGCATGGACCTTACATCCTATGTTATGGATTGAATTGTGCCCTCAAAACTATGTGTTGTAAATCCCGAACTTCTATGCCTGTGGTTATAATTCCATTTGGGATGGTTTGTCTTTGTTATGCTAATGAGACAGGATTAGTGTAAAGTGCATTTGAGTCAATCTCTTACAAATAAAAAAAAAATTATTGTAATTTGGGTGAAAGTTTACAGAGCAAATTCCTTTACCATACAACAGTTCATACACATTTTGTTTCGTTACATTGACTGCTATCCCCACAATGTAACAGCGACTGAGATGGGGATGCCAAACTGTGAAGAGCCTCTAGGAGCAAAAGTTCAGAAGAGACAAAGACCTTCCTCAGAGGTGACACAGAGAGAGAGCCTTCCCCTGGAGTTGGCATCCTGAATTTGAACTTCTAGCCTTCTAAATTGTGAGAAAATACATTTGTATGTTAAAGCTACCCACTTGTGGTATTTCTGTTACAGCTGCACTAGAGAACTAAGATAGAACTTCCATTACCTAGAAGAATGCCACTCAGCCACTCTGGGTTCCTCATGCCTCTAGGTCAACAGGCAAAGAAGGAAATTACCGTATTGGCTGGTGTGATGGCTCCTGATTACCAATGGGAAACTGGATTGATATTACATAATGGAGAAGGAAGCAGATGCCAGCTCTACAGACAGAAAAGCCTTCTTTGTTGATCTAGAGGCATGAGGAACCCAGAGTGGCTGAGTGGCATATATCGATATCTGTATCTGTATCTATATCTATCTATATCTATATCTATCTGGTGACATAGTGCCTCAGGCACTTGACTGCTAACCAGAGGCTGGTGGTTCCAACCGACCCAGCCATTCCTCAGAAGGAAGATTGGGCAATCTA
>NW_006921910.1:2761147-2790937 GCF_000298275.1 Orycteropus afer afer | reverse complement strand
ATATATACACATACCAAAGGAGCTCCAGTGGCATAATGGGTAATGCATTTGGCTGCTACCAGAAGGTCGATATTTCAAATGCACCAGCTGCGCTCTGTGGGAGGGAGATGATGCAATCTACTTCCATAAAGATTTACAGCCTTGGAAACCCAATGGGAGTTGCTCTGATTCAGAATCCACCTAATGGCAGCGAGTTCGGTTTTTGGGGGTTTTACTTTACCATGGATGATGTTCTTTTCCCCGAACTGGTCCCTTCTGGTCCTTCTGATAACATGTACAAAGTAGAGAGGAAGTCTTGCTGTATATATATATATATATATATATATATATGTACACATATATATGTATGTCAACTCAAAAAACTCAAAACTCACTGCCGTTGAGTCGGATCTGACTCATAGCGACCCCTCCTTGGATTTCCAAGGCAGTTTCACTACAGAAGTAGATTGCCCAATGTTCCTTCTGAGGAGTGTCTGGTGGGTTTGAACCGCCAGCCTTCTGGTTAGCAGTCAAATGCCTTAGGCACTACACCACCAGAGTTCCCTATTAAAAAAAAAAAACAAAAACTCACTACTGTGGAGTTGGATCCAACTCATAGCGACCCCTCCTTGGATTTCTGAGGCAGTTCACTCAGGAAGTAGATTGTCCAACCTTCCTTCCAAGGAGTGGCTTGTAGGCTTGAAGCACCAGCCTTCTGTTTAGCAGTCAAATGCCTTAGGCACTATGCCACTAGAGCTCCCACTCTTTCATAGGGGGTCACTGAATCAAAATTGACTCTAAGGCACATAACAACAGCAACAGTGGAGAACTATTTGTACCACCCAGGGACTCAGAAGAGGGTCTCTATTTTAGATAAAGTAGTCTAGGTAGGCCTCTCCAAGAAAGAGCACACCATCCAAAAAGCAGAGGGAACTAATTAATCTTCAATGCAAGGGTAAGTCTTTGGAGACTTTAAGTGGCAGGACCTGATTTGTAGTTTACAAAGAGCCCTTAGCTTCCTATGCCATGTGGAGAATGAATTATACTGGCAAGAGTCAGAGAGGGCAACAGTTGTTAGGAAGCAACATTTACTGAATTTGAATGTCCAATAGTCATCTAAAAAGAAACACTTAGATCATTGACTCCATCCAAACAAAACAATGAAAAAGTACTCTCTCTTAGTCTTCTCCATCTCTGTTAACAGCACCACCATTTACCCAGATAGCCCAAAATTTAGGGGCTATACTTGCCTCCTTCCCCTCCCTCATCCTCTGCATCCCAAGTCCAGTTTACTCATTCCTTCTCTACTTCTCTCCAATCCTACTGCCCCACTCGGATCCAGGCAGTCATCACCCTCCCACGGACTTCTTCACCTCCCCTCTGCCTCCTACAGTCCATTCTCCACGCAAAAGCCAGGGCTCCTTTTTATAAACACAGAGCTTTTAAACTAGAACTTTTTCCGTCCTCGGGACATTTAATGAGACCTGGGCCACCGAAGCCTGGAGAGAGAGGTGAAAGGATAGGGGCAAAGGGCCAAACACGCCGCCTTCAGGGGGCGCGGCCGCCCTGCCTGGCTCAAGGCTGCCTGGGTCTAGGAACCTTTCTTCCCTGCGGTAGGGGAAGCTTTTCCAGTAGTAACTTCCTGTTTCGTCGACCCTATTTCCCGTGCTGCACCGCGGCCTTTCTCTCTTTTCCGTTCTCTGACGGCCCGCGAGCTGCGGTAGACCGTGAGTCCCAACCGCGCGGTATCGAGCGCCATCCGCGGTCCCATGGCTGCGGTGGAAGCAGGGGGAGCGGTTGCGTGGGAAACGGAGGCTGCGGGGCGGGGGTGGTGTTGCTGGTAGATCCTCAAGGGCTGGATCAAAGAGAGGGCGGGAGAACTTGCATTTTAGGGGACTCAAGTTCCTAGGGGTGCTGCTGGTGGGGGGGCGGTTCTGAGTACCATTTCTAGATTTAAGAGGCGGGAACTGGCATCGGGTCGAGCAGAGTGAGTCCGGCAGGTGGAGGCCGCAGGTCCAGGCTTCTGTGGTGCAGCCTGCCTTTGGCTTCCCTCGCCTCCAGATCAGGGTGGAGGATGGGCCCAGGCCCGCAAGTTCTCAGCCCTGATCTCCTCCATCCTCTTCCAGGTGCGGACATGGCCAAGTCCAAGAACCACACCACGCACAACCAGTGTAAGTTTCCCGGACTCAATCACCAGGTCGGAACCTAGCCCCTGGCCAGGAATGGTTTAGGGATAGATGGTGAGAAGTAGTGAAGTAGTGCGTTTCCATTGCGAGTCTGGGACTGTTTTTTTTTTTCATCCAGTGTTATTTTTAGAATTACAGATTTAGGAGCCAGGGATCCATTTGAGATGCCATATTGCTTTACAGGCACTGATAGCCAAAAACCATACTCATCCCTTTGATTCCGACTGGTAGATACCCTTACTAGGTTTCTAAGGCTGTTAATCTTTACAGAAGCAGACTGACCCATCTTCTGTGGAGCTGCTGGTGGCTTTGAACTGCCAACTGTCTCATTAGCAGCCAGATGCTTTAACCACTGCACCACCAGAGCTCCTTATTCACTGATAAGGGGGGGTGTCCCAAATCTCAAGAAGATTTCCTGGAAAGTAATGATTCCCCCGCAGCTCTGGTAGCATAGTGGCTAAGGCACTTGACTGCTAACCAGAAGGCTTCTAGTTCAAAGCCACCAGCCACTCCTCAGGAGGAAGATGGGGCAATCTACTTCTGTAGTGATATTGCCTTGGGGTCGCTATGAGTTGGGTCCTACTCGAGGGCACATAACAACAACAACGATTCCCCCAGGCTTGCCTGCTGTGAGTTTGGATGGTTTTATTGGAATAAATCTCTTTTTGGTATAATTTCTTTTCTTTACCACAGCCCGAAAATGGCACAGAAATGGCATAAAGAAACCACGATCACAGCGATATGAATCTCTTAAGGGGGTGAGTATGTGCACTGAATCACATGGAAGTTTGTCCCATGTTAGCACTATTTGCAGTCAGGGCCTTTCATGGTTACCTTTTCCAACATCACCACCTGCCTAAAGCACCTAAGTTGTCCCTCATCTTACTGGCCTGCCACAATTCCTTTCTCTGCCCAGCTAGTTTTTGCCTGTATATCAAATCCTGCCAGACTCAAAGCTTTCCCTGGCTGCCTCCACGCCCACATATAACCCTTGGTTTGTCTGGTCATCCCCTTTGCTCAGGTAGGGCACTTGAAGAGGCAACTTTGTTTGTATGTGGCACCTGGTACTTAGTGGGCACCTGTGAGCCTTTCATTCCATGTTAACCAGCCTTAATGACTGTAGTCTGGCCCAGTACTGTGTTTAGGGGCAGCTCTGCTGCCTCTGCCAGGGGGTTCTAAGAATTAGCTAAGAAAGGTGAGGGTTTGGGTGAAGAGAACTGAGTCCTGTCCCTAGACTTCTGCCCTGTACCCTTGCTTTCTATCTGTGGGGTGAATCACTAAACCTCTTAGCTTCAGCTTTCCCCTCTTGGTCTCTTATTTCCTCTGCTGTGAATCTCAAGCCAGTTGTAGCAAGCTTAGTATTTAACTGACACTTTCCTCTAAAGAAAACTCAGCCAAAGCCCTACTGTAGGAACTTGGAGCCCTGCTGACCAAGTAGAGAAGGCAGCCATTATTTGTTTGTTCTGCATTTGCATGTGACTGGTAACTTTTTGAAGATGTGGGGATGCAGCCCTGAAAATTTGGTCTTTGTGGACTACATTAGCAGCCTGAAGTTTTGACTTCAAGGGGTGGTCTTTGTATTTCAGTATTTAATGGAGAGTCCCAATCAGATGTTGCCTGGGCCTGATATTCTTGTGGGGCACCACAGACTGCACTTTACAACTATTGGCACCTTTCCTGTCTTCCAGGTGGATCCCAAGTTCCTGAGGAACATGCGCTTTGCCAAGAAGCACAATAAGAAGGGCCTGAAGAAGATGCAGGCCAACAATGCCAAGGCCATGGATGCACGTGCTGAGGCTATCAAGGCTCTTGTAAAGCCCAAGGAGGTCAAGCCCAAGATCCCAAGGGGTGTCAACCGCAAGCTCAGTCGACTTGCCTACATTGCCCATCCCAAGCTTGGGAAGCGTGCTCGGGCCCGTATTGCCAAGGGTCTCAGGCTTTGCCGGCCAAAGTCCAAAGCCAAGGCTCAAAGTAAGGCTGAAGCTCCAGCCAAGGCCTCAACTCAAGTTCCAGCTCCGGGTCAGGCTGCCAAAGGTGCCCAGGCCCCCAAAGGTGCCCAGGCCCCCACCAAGGTTCCGGAGTAGAGTTCTCCATCTGAGGACAGATAGACTGGTGTGACCCCCTGGGCTGCTATCTGCATGGGGCTGGTGTCCTCCTGTGCTATTTGTATAAATAAACCTGAGGCAGGAGCTGCTTTCAATCTGTGGGGCTGGGGGTGAGGAGGAGTAGTGCTTCCATTTGTGTGGGGAGAGGAGTTTTGCTCTAAATGGATGATGGGATGTGGGTGAGTGGGAGGGCTTTGGAGTGAAGAGGGGGAACCTAATGAGAAATGGGGCCTTTGGAGAGTTGGGCCACAGCTTGCCTAGGCAGGCTGCTGAAAAAAGGGAGAAATCTCAGATGCCCTTGTTAAGTCTCCAAGTGTCCCCAGAGGGAAGTGGGAAGGACCTACTGAAGCATTCTGTACTCTGGCCTGAGGACATCTAGACTTAGGCTGTTCCTAGTGTACCTGACCAGGGTCCACTCTCAGGGACCCTAATGGCAGAGTAGTGGTGCCATTGCCTTTCTTGGATGAATAGGCCAGAGGCCAGGAGACACCCTCCTGGTGCCTTCATGAAACATTGTTCAGGAGAGGTCACTTGTTGTGCCTCCTTGCCCAGCTGCTTCATCTGTAGAGCCTTGGTCCTGAGCAACTAGTGAGCGGATGGTGAAGTAATAGGTATTTGTGGAGGCTCCCTGTAGCTGAACCTAGTGGAGCACTGTTCCTGGTTACAGTTAATCTTCATAAGCAGCCTTTGAGTATAATGGTCATGAGATTTGTAATCCAAACTTGGTCACTTCGGAAACTTAAAAGGAGTGCCAGGACAACAGGCAATCCCTTGTGTATCTTCCCCTTACCTCTGAAGTAGCTATTGATATTTGCATTTTACAGGTGAGAAAACCTGTTCAAGATCATTGAACTAGTAAGGGATGGAGGTAGCATTTAAACCCAGGCAGTTAACATGGGGCCCCAGTAAATTTAATTTGCCCAATAAGGGCTGAAGCTCAGTCCTGCTAGCTCTTGACTGTGAGCCTGGTACCCCCCTATGGATGGCCAAAATGCCCTTCCCCAAGGAGCCAGATGGGAGATGAAGTTTTGACAGCTGGCTTTGTACCCTGGACCCTTGTCTTCAGCAGCCAGAGGGGAAGGGTTTCCACAGCCAGGTCTGCAGCTGGTGCCTTGGACAGGGAGCAGGAAGGCTCTTCCCCAGTCATCCTGCCCTGAGGGAGGAATGGTGGTCCCTTTATGGACCTCCAGTGTGGTCAGACCCTAATCTCAGGAGACCCAAGGTAGTCAAAGGCTTCAACTAGTTTTGCTAACAGCCATGACCCTCAGCTTCTTCCAGCTTCCACATGAAGTCTGTCCTATACAAAGGAAGGCGCTCAAGTCCCCAGTTAGAAATGTTTGAGTCTCAGTTTCCATTCCATCATCTCCAGGCTATGTAACCTTGGGCTAGTTACTGTCCCTAGCTGAGCTTCAGTTGTTCTGTAATGTGGGGCTTATAATGGCACCTACATTGCATGTGAGAGTTCAGTGAAGGTGGAGCCAGTGAAAGGCCAGGCTCCTTGTTAGAACTCTAGGCAGAGGTGGCAATTAGTATACTATGAGTACAGGTTTAGTACTATGAGTACAGGCCTCAGATGGAGGCTCAGGACTTCCTCTGACCAAGACAAGGAACTTGAAAAGCTGGCCCTGCAGGCCCTACTTGCCCCTTGCTCATGAAGGTCAGGACCAGATTAGACCAGATAAACAAGAGGAGCAGGCTCAGCTGGGCCACAGCTGCCTGGGGGCCTAGAAAGGCCAGCCAACTGAAGCCCAACTCCTGAGCCTTTCTGTACATACTGACCCAGGACTCCTGGCCAGAACACTAGGGACCCTGATAAACTGACCCAGGGTCCCAGCCCCTCTGTGACCCCTGCTCCCAACACCAGAGCAGGGACCACACTTTCCTTTTTGGGTTTGACAAATGCCAACTGTTATGCCTTGCAAGCTGCCCCTCTGCCTTACTGGGTCCTTTTGTTTCAGGATGCCAAAGGTGCCCCTGAAAGCCAGAAGTGGCTCCCTAAGGTCCTTGTCTTGGTACCCCTCACAAGTCAAATGGTATCATGGCCATTGAGAGCAGCAGTGTGGGCCCTTGTGTCTGGGTGGTACTAGATAGGAGTGCTGGCTGGGGCACAGAGCTGGACTCGTCTTCCTCATTTGTGAAATGGGGGTGATAAGCACCATTTCCCCAGAGAAGCAAATGTTCTCTGTTAATACGTCAAAGGCGGCTCTTGTCTACATACTGACTTTATTGTTGGGTGGGGGAAAAATGAGTCTTTGGAACCAGACTTTATAGTCTGGGTGGAAGCTCTGGGGGTAAAGGTAGGGAACATGGGGCTCAGCTATCACAGGGCAGGGCAGGGATGCTGGCCAGGGCAGGCAGCAGGCGGGTGTATATGTCAACCCCACGGAGGAACACGGCCTCGTGCAGCCGTTCATCATGGTCGTGCAGCAGCACAGGTGTGTGGTTGATGGGTGAAAAGCCCAGTGCTGGAACCCCCACCTGCAAGGGGGGAAGGAGGAGCCATCAGGGCGAAGTCTGGCATCCAGGCTCACCCTACTGCTCATCCCACTGCCATGTGAGGTGCTCACTGCACGGAGATAGCGGCTGTCAGTGGCAGCAGGGAAGATCTGGGGCTCCAAAGTGAGGTTCCTGCAGGGAACAGAATCTGGTGAATGGGGAAAAGGAAAAGGCGAGGCAAGGAGTGAAGGGGCAAAGGAGAGTGAGAGGAAAGGGGAGAGATGGGCACAAAACTGGAGCTGGCTGTATGAAGAGGGGAAGGGCACAGGCTGGTCGGTGTGCTCACATGTCCTTGAAGACTCTGCTAAACGCTTCCCACCAGGGATCTGAGTTGTCAGTACGTGTCACCTGGGGTGACGTCCATTTCTGGGTGAAGGGGAAAGATGGCAGGATCAGGACAGAGACGAGCATCTTGCCCTGTTCCTCACAATGGGATATGCCTGACATAGGGCACGTGCTCAACCCCACCCACACACCCTCACAGACATCCATCTAGTCAGCCAGGCCAGCATAGGCCCTCTTTCAGTCCCCTAAAAGCTCCAGACCTCTAACCATCCTATGCTTTCCATCTATTTATTTCCTGTCCACCTTTCAGATCATAGCCCAAGTGCCTCTTCCTTAAGACAGCTCTCCTGACTTGTCAGGCCAAAATACCCCCATCATAAGCTCTCAAGACTGTGGGGTCTCATCTTTTCCTATGCCATGTGTATTCATTGTAATACTACTTTTGTAACTATTTGATTTATGCCTGTCTCCCCACATCAGGCTGTAAGAATCATGAGAGGAAGAACTGTATCCAATTTTTCTACCCATAGTACTCCCCAGCACCCCACCCAACAGTGGCCCTTCACAACTAGTAATGCTTGTTGGGTGAATAAAATGTGTCTCTCATAGCTAAAGAAATGCCCAGATGTGCAGACACACCAAGCACACATTCCTACAGTGTCACACACATGGTGAGCCCAACCTGAGCTCCTAGAAGTCCCCTATCCCAGGTCCTAAGTTGATACCTGAGCAAACTCGAAGGTGACCCCCTCACCAGCTGCCTGGCACCAGCCCTGGAGCTGCTCCTCGAAGGCCTAAGAGAAGGGGAATGAGCTGAGCTGACCCCCTAGGCTCTCCTTGAGCCTCTAGGATGGGGTTGAGGACTAGGGATCACTCTTCCAAACCCAAGTGGAGGTGGCACCTTCAGGTCCACATCAGGTGCCACACGGAAGTCAAAGCTGGCACTCATGGTGGCAGGTACCACATTATAGGCCACACCACCCTCTAGCTTAGTCAGGTTCACAGAAGTCACGGCCCCCAGCGTCAAATGGGGATTTGATTGCAGCCTGTAGTGGGGGTGGGGGTGGGGCAACAAGGAGCAAGAGTAGAAGGTGGCTCAGCCCCTCCTCTCCTGCACAGCCTCCCACAGCCGCCTTTCCCAGGCTGCTTTACCTCTGCCTCTCCTTCTCCCGAAAGGCCAGGATCGAGCTCACAACGTTGTGCTGGGAGAATATGAGATGAAATGTGAGAGAAAAAAAAAAAAAAAACACTGCCATCCAGTCAAGCCCAGAGTAGAACTGCCACAGAGGGTTTCTAAGGCCATAATCTTCAGGGAAGCAGAGTGCCTCATCTCTGTCCCGCAGAGTAGGTTCAAAGTGCTGACCTTTTCATAAGCAGCCCAATGCTTTAACCATAGTGCCATCAGAGCTCCTGGTCCCAAGATAGAGCCTCCCAAACCTCCAGACTCCCTTCCCCATATGCCACACACCAGCTTCTCTGCTGCTGTGTCCTCAATGAAGCGCGAACCGTGACCAGGCTTCCCAGTACTTGTGATCCGCACCCCTGGGAAGATGCAAGAGGGGATCTTTAGCATGGGAGGGGCTGGAAAGACAGGGTGGCCCTGGGGTGGGCCAGGGTCTTTTCCTCATCCCAAGCTCCCCTGGAAGGGCCCTTTCCCCCTCAAAGCCCATGGCACAGAGCTGGTTTCTGCCCATAGTCAGAGCCTGCCCTCAGAGAAGCTCTTGGTCAAAGAAACAGGAAAGAGACAGCAGCCCTGGAATCAAGGTCTACTCAGGCCCCAACTTGCTGTGTGACTCTTGACAGGTCCTTGCCTTCTCTGGCCTAATCTCCCATCTGTACAGTGAACACCTCCCCCTAACCCGTGCCCATACTCACACCAAGGGCTCCGCTCACTGTAAAAGACAGTGAAGGCGTCAGTGGGGTTTGCCAGGCCTGAAAGAGGGATGGAGAGTCACAGTGAAGTGGCCCAGCCCCCACTAGCAGCCTCCCTATCTCTTCCTTCAGCGCTGAACACACTGCCACCTACTCACCCTCATCCAAGGCGAAGCCAGCCTTCAAGGCCTGAAATTCAGGCTGTTGCACAAACAGCTCCATGCCTTGGTGACCCCCAATCTCCTCATCTAGAAAGATTCATGAGATGAGGGCACCCCCCCACTCCCAGTATACCCTCCTCCTCTCAGCAGGTGCCTGTACCTGGCACAAAGATCATACGTGCTACTCCTACCTGGCATAAAGATCATACGTGCTACTCCTACCTGGCACAAAGGTCATATGAATAGTTCTGGGGAAACGGTGGCCCTCAGCCTTCAGCCTTCTCACAGCCTCCAGATACCTGAGGGGACAGTGAGAGGGACACAGAGCCAGGTGCTGGAGGAGTCAGGAAGGCCAGGCAGGGCTGGCAAACTGGAGCCTTGGGTCCTGGACCCAGCTCTGGCACAGTCTGGCAGGGGACTCTGGTAAGTCCCTGCCCCTCTCTGGGCCTTAGTATCCCCATCCATGCAATGGTCACAGGAGTAACTTCTGTCTACAGTAAAGGGTCAAGATGTTCTTTGGCCTTGGGATTCTCCAACTATTCCTCAGGCCTTGGGTCAATACATTGGGGTTGTAGGGATATTGTGGGTGACTGGGAACAGAGGACACTCACTGAATGCTGACACATTTCATGTCCTGGGCACCCCTGGCGTAGATGTAGCCCTCAGCATCCTTGAAGGCCTCAAATGGGTCATGACTCCAGTGCTCCTGGATTCAGGGATGGGAAGAGAGACCCAAGCACCAAATTTAGTGTCATTAATCTACTCTGGCCAACTGTGGCCCTGCCCTAGGAGCCCACCATTAAGTTGAGGTGATAAGCAGGGGGGTAGGGGAATAAAGGACCAAAGAGGGCAGATGACTGCCACCCCCATCTCTGCCTCTTCCATCCTGACTCTGGGCATTGAATCATTGTTGGACAAAGGCTCTGAAGTGGAGTAATGCCGCATGAATGTGGAGAGTCGGCACCACGACCAGTACAGGCAGTCCCCAGGTTATGAATGAGATCAGTTCTCAATAGTGTCTTTAAGTCTAATTTGTAGGTAAGTCAGAACAGTGGTTATGGTTCTTATTTAGCCTTACTTTAGAACAAGAAAGGAGCTCGGGTCAAGAAAGGAGCTCGGGTGGTACAGTTCCTAATAAAGCATTTGACTGCTAACCATAAGGTTCCAGCCACTCCATGGAAGGAAAATGGGACAATCTACTTCCGTGAAGATTTACTGACTTGGAAACCCAATGGCAGTCACTACAAGTTGGGATCTACTCAATGGCAGTGAGTTTGGTTTGAGTTAGCACAAGCAAAGCATGAAGCCTTTTCAATGATTTAAACACTGTACATGCAGCAAGTGAAGGTGATTGTGAGGAAGGTTTGTTGAGAGTAGGAGTTGGTTCAATTGTTTCAAAGTGAAGGCACATTTATATAACATTAAAGGGCAAGTATGAATTGTCTGTAAGTTGGACATGTTCATAACCCAGGGACTTATCATAAGGCTTTCCTCAAAGTTCCCTGAGGCTAGGCAGCCATCTCAGTGTTCAGGGCCTGCACACTCCCCCACCCTCCACATACACACCTTGAAGACAGGCACCACATCAGTATGGGAATTGAGCAAGAGGGAGGAGAGCGTGGGGTTGGTACCTGGCCAGGTCAGCACAGTAACCACACGGCCAGGTGCCACCTGGAGGGGATGAGGAGGGGGAATGGTTAGTGCAGGGGGAAGAGGACCAGAGCCCCATCTCTCCTTACTCAGGACCCCAGGCTCACCTCCACTTTCTGACAGTCCAGGCCCAGCTGATGAGCTCTCTCCTCAAGGAAAGCCACAGCAGCCCCTGGTGGCACAGAGAGTCTTAGAGGGGATGGGGGCTGCTTCTGCTCACAGCCCCCACCAGCTCAGGCACAGCTGAGAGGGGGGAATAGACCCAGAGCTAGACTGCTGCCTCCTCAACACAATTCCACACTTCTCAAAGACATTTGCATTTCTGTCCCCAAGGACGATTTTTTTTTTTGGCCAGCTAGTGATCCATTAAGTCCCCGGGTGGTGTAAATGGTTTGTCTTTGGCTGCTAGGCTAACCCACCCAGCCATACTGCAGAAGAAAAAGGCCTAAAAGACCTGGAGACTTGCTTCTGAAAGATTACAGCCTTGGAAACTCTATGGAGCAGTTTTACCCTGCACACATGGGATTGCCATGATTCAGAATCAACTCAGTGGCAAAGGGTTTAGTGACCCTCTGTGGAAGAGCTGGAAGCAGGTGAAAGATGGGGACACTGGCACAGAGACATAAAGAGATTCACTCAGTGTCTCCCAGCTGGAAAATCCAGAGCAGGGATTTGGACCTACATACAAAATTCCCAGCCACCTCTGAGGTCTGTGGTTTTTGTCTAGTCCCAGTAGACTTTTGGGGGCCTCTCCTTCCCTTGTTCTGCCTCAGTCTCCCCACGTGAGGAACGAGGTGAAGTTATTCCTTAACTAGCTGCTAGGATTAACTTCTGGAATAGCACAGCCTCTGGGGAATGGGTTCCTTTACAGCTTGGAGAAACTGTTAACCTAGGGAGTAGCCAGAGGAGTTGAGGAGACAGTTGGGGCAGCCTTCGGAACTCAACTGGGTAACAGGTTGGAGACAGGTTTAGAGCACAGTTTTCATCTGGTAGGACGCCCATGGGAGGCCCAGAAATCTTGGCATTCTTACCATAGTCAGGCTCGGGCTGGACCGTGTGGATGCGCAGGTACTGGCGGAAGAGAGTCACGGATGGGTGCTCGCCCTCCGGACCCTTGCTGGCCATGGTGCTGTGCCTGGAGAACTGGGGACAGAGGGAGTGCCTGACGACCCTCTCCCAGCCCCCTCTCCCAGGCGAGGCCAGTCCATCTGCACATGACTCCCCTCCCCAGGGCGAGTTTCTCTGTACTTCCCACAGGCTAAGAGAAGGAAGGTTGGGCAATCCTACTTCCGTAGTGATACTGCCTCGGAAACCCAAGGAGGGGTCGCTATGAGTCGGGGCCGACTCGACGGCAAACAACAACAAGAGCACCCTAAAAAGGAACTGTAGTCTCCCCCAGTTACAGAGCACCTCATTCTGTTCCAGGAGCTGTACTGACCGTTTTCAACACATTTCCTCATTTAATCTCCCAAAGAGCCCCCACGAAGTTCCTGCCTCTGCCCACTTTACACAGGAGAAAGCTGAGGCTTAGAACGCTTTCGGGACACAGTAACTGAGCCAGGTTTGAGCCTAGGCATTCACTTCTCTACCCTCCTCAAAACATTTCTCCCAATTTCCCGGATCTCACTCCAGGGAGCGCGATTCCTCTACCTCTTTCCAGGGTTCCCCACTTCGCTCTGTCCTGGTCTTGAGCCCGCACTCGCTTCTCAGAGCCCACCCCGGACTGTGACCCGGACTCAGGATACTGCGAAGTGCCGAGGTCAGAACCGCCCCCGGCCCGCCCACCACGTGGCTGGATCCGCGGCGTGAGGCGGGGAACGAGGATTGAGGGTAAGGGCCGTTCCCGTTCCAGCGGCCGAGTCAGCACAGGTTCCCACGTTCCAGACACCTCCCGCCCCAGGCTCCGGCGGCCGGGGTTTACTAGAGGATCAGATTCTCAATCCGGCCACGTGGAAGCAGCGCCGCGGGCAGCCCCGCCCCTCTCAGGTTCTGCCTTTGGGTGGGGCAGCGAGTTGACCGGCCCCGCCCCCAGAAGACTCCTTCCCTTGCAGGATAGGGCGGGTAGAGAAGTCTGCGGACGCTGACGCTGCATGTCGCAGCAGCCCTCTTGGGCCGCTTTTCGCTCTGAAGAGCCATCATTGCAAAGCCCTACCCGAGCAGCCCGTGCCTGCTCCCTTCCTTCTGACGATCTCCTACCGTTATCCCTCTGGGGTGAGGTTATTGATGGACGTCTCTCTTCAATACTGAGCTCCAAGAGGCAGGTCCACGTACCCGTAGGCTTACTGCCTCCAGCCTGGCACAGTGCTGGCGCTCGGACAACGTTCCAGGAATGAAAAATACATGGACGGATAGGAGCATGTGTGACTATATGTGTGATCGTGTTGTGTGGGTAAACTACGTTATCAGTGGGTATGATGTGTCAGATGATGGGTGTGCCAGTGCCTATGTGACAGGGGGTATCACGGTGAGGATGTCATCGGAACGCTGTGTGAGTGACAGTGAATGCAAGAGGTGGGAAAACAGCATGTGTGGCACAGCTTACTCTGCCTGACCCTGTGCCAGGCTTTCTGGCTCTTCAGCAGTCACTGGAGAAGGGGATAAACAGAGCCACAGGTGTCCCGTTGGCCAGCCCATCTGCGAGCCTGGCTGCCTTTGTACCCCCAGACAGTTCTGCCCTCTGCTGTTGAGTCAGGTTGGAAGGAGCGGGGCTGGAAGATTTCAAATTCTGGGCGCAGAGGAGGCAGGCTGTGAAGGTCAAAGAGGGTTTCATCCCAACCCTCCTGGAATTTAAGTCTGGACTTCTCACCCACACACCCAGGGGATAAGCAGGCTTGGTGGTTCAACTCACAATGTTGTTAATTCTTAAACCACATCCCTACCCCCACACCTCTACATACCCTCCTTCCTTCAGCCAAAGGTCTTGTGTTCCTGAATCACTTAGCTCTGCTGCCCAGACCCTTGATTTTTCACCATTCCCAGTGGCCAGAAAGCATCAGTAACACCCACCTCTATCTCCCAGCTCTGTATGGCCAAGTGCTCCACCCACCCAGTCTCATTCAATCATATAACCACTCTCTGAGCTAGGTGCTACCATCGGGCCCATTTTACAGATTAGGAAACTGAGGCATGAAGTGGTAAGGGCACACAGCTAAGAAGTGGCCCATGATCTTAGTCACCCACGTACCTGAAGCATCCTTTCCATTTCCCAGTCCCAAATAGTGCCAGACTTGCCTCCCACTCCCACCCCACACACAGCATACCAGGACAACGGGGCTTATCACTCCTCAGGCAAGACAAACACACTTTTTTTATTGTGCCCGTAAAATGCAATGAGAGGTCCTGACTGGGCTTGGCACTCTGGTCTGTGCCCTGGAATCCCAGGGATTGCCTCCTTAGTGGTGGTGGTGGTGGGGTAGGGGGGCTAGTCCAGATCCTCCACACTGAGGCCCAGGCTAGGGCCCAGGCAGTTGGTGAGTTCAAGGCAGACGGTCAAGGAAGGCAAGGAGGACGAGGTGGAAGTCTTGTGGCTTGTGGAGGTAGCAGGCATGGCCTGCATCGCGCAGCTTCACTATGGAGTGATTGGGCAGGTGACGGAGCTGTCGCAGTGACTCCCGTGCCAAGATGTGATCCAGCTCCCCATACAAGATGAGGGTCGGGGTCTGCAGGGTGGGACAAGGGGCTATAACCCTGGGGCCTGATGGGCCCAAGCCACCTCCTGAATCCCAAGCCACCTCCTGGGAACGCTTCCAAACACCCGCCTCTTCCATCCAAGATCCGTGATAGGCCATGTCTCCTCCAAGTTTGACTTGAACCCTACCCCTTTCCATGACCCAAGCCAGAGACAAGGAGCCAGGACCTTTGGGGATCATCCTCCCAGTACCTTCACTGCCCAGAACTGCTCCTGGGTGTAATTCTGGGTGGAGGTGGGTGCGATGGGCACGAATCCATGCAGTTGGTGGTGACCTCGCATCAGGAAGGGCAAGGCATAGTGGCCACTCAGTGAGGGGCTCACCAACACAGCATTGTGCACCTCCAGGTCCTGCAGCACACGCTGCAGCAGCTCTGCTCGCCCTGCCTCTGTCCCGGCCTCCTCCGAAGGTGCTGAATTCCCAAAACCTGGGGACAGCAGCAGGTACCAGCTGAGGGAGGCTGGAAAAGGGCCCATGACTTCCTCCCTACCACAGCAGGAGAGACAGGTGTGGACCAGTGGCACATGGTATATGCTACCCCAAACTTTCCAGAAGCTATTTTTTGTAATGTGATAAATCTGCTAGAAAAACAAATTTTTCATTCATCATATTGGCAAAACTAAGAAGACTGATGATACCCAGTGCTCGGGAAGATGTGGGAAAATGGGCATTTTCATAAATCAATGATGGGAGAAATCTGTAGAGCCTTTTTGAAGGATAAGGAAAATATCTGTCAGAATTTAAAAATGAGTGTCCTTCAAATTTTTTTTTAAATGTATCAATGTATTTTTTTTTTTTGTAGTATTCCCTCCCCTTCCTTCCTGTCCTTCAAATATTATATGATCACCAAAAAAAAAAAAAAAACAAAAAACCACAACTCACTGCCATCAAGTCAATTCCAACTCATAGCGACTCCTTTTGGGTTTCCAAGGTGGTAAATCTTTATGGAAGTAGATTGCCCAGTATTCCTTCCATGGAGTGGCTGGTGGGTTTGAACCACCAACCTTCTGGTTAACAGTCAACTGCCTTAGGCACTATGCCACCAGAGCTCCTTTATATGATCACACTTATGTGAAATATATAGAACAGGAAAATGCATACAGCAGAAAGTAGATTAATGGTTACTAGAGGTGAGGGGAAAGGGGTCTTGGCTGAAAGCAAATACCAAAAAGATGTTTACCTGTGTTTTATTGACTATGAAAGGCATTTGGATGTGGATCATAACAGGCTTATGGATAACACTGCAAAGAATGGGAATTCCAGAACACAATTGTGCTCATCATTAGTACACAGACTAAGAGGCAATCGTTCGAGCAGAACAAGGGGATACTGCATGGTTTAAAATCAGGAAAGGTGTACATCAGGGTTGTATCCTTTCACCATACTTATTCAATTTGTATGCTGAGCAAATAATCCAAGAAGCCAGACAATACAAAGAAGAATGAGGCATCAGGAGTGGAGGGAGACTCATTAATAATCTGCAATATGCAGATGACACAACCTTGCTTGCTGAAAGTGAAGAAGACTTGAAGCACTTACTGATGAAAATCAAAGACTTCAGCCTTCAGTATGGATTACACCTCAACACAAAGAAAGCAAAAATCCTTACAACTAGATCAATAAGCAACATCGCAATAAATGGAGAAAAGACTGAAATTATTAAGGATTTCATTTTACTTGGATTCACAATCAATGCCCATGGAAGCTGCAGTCAAGAAATGCAATGATGTATCGCAGTGGACAAATCTGCTGCAAAAAACCTCTTTCAAGTGTTAAAGAGCAAATATGTCACTTTGAAGACTACAGTGTGCCTGACCAAAGCCATGGTATTTTCAATAGCCTCATATGCATGTGAAAGTTGGACAATGAATAAGGAAAATTTAAGAACTGATGTATTTGAATTGTGGTATAGGTGAAGAATACTGAATAAACCATAGACTGCCAGAAGAATGAACAAACCTGTCCTGGAAGAAGTGCAGCTGGAATGTTCCTTAGAAGCAAGAATAGCCAGACTTCACCCCTAGTACTTTGGTCATGTTGTCAGAAGGGACCATTCCCTGGAGAAGGATATCATGGTTGATAAAATAAAGGGTCAGCAAAAAAGGGGAAGACCTTTAATGAGATGGAGAGACACAGTGGCTGGGATGAAGGGCTCAAGCATAGCAACAATGTGAGGTTAGCACAGGACTGGGCAGTGTTTAGCTGTGTTGTACACAGGGCTGCTATGAGTCAGACTCGATGATGCCTAACAACCACCACCACTAGGGGAAGGGAGAAGGAGGCTTAGAGTTTTTGTTTTGGGGGATGAAAAGAGTTTTAGAAATAAATAATGGTGACAGGTGTACAAGATGGTGAATATAATTAATATCATGGGATTGTACACTTAGAAAGTTAAAATGGCAAATTTTATGTTACATATATTTAACCACAATAATTTTTTTTTAATGCAAAAAATAAGTGTGTCCTTTGAACCAACAATTGTTCTTTATAGCTATCCTACAGAAATTCTTTTTTTTTTTTTTTAATCTTATTCTGTTTCTTTATTGATAACAGTTTTAGGTTTTTGTTATTTACTTACATTAAATATATGCAGTGAGGACTACCTAATATCATTTGTTACTATGTCTCCAATTTGCTTCCTTGTTATTAGTGTGTTTCTTTTTTTAAATAATTTATTTTACTGTTGTTGAAAATATACACAGCAGAACATATTATCAATTCAACAATTTCTATGTGTATAATTCAGGACACTGATTACATTCTTCAAGTTCTGCAACCATTCCCATCCTCCTTTGCCAAATCGTTCCTCCCCCATTAACATCCACTCACTGCCCGCTAACTTCCTATCTAACATTTCCAGTTGTGGTTGTCAATTTGATCCCATACAGATAGTTCTTTAAAAGAGGACAAAGTTCAAGGCAGACATCCTTTACTAATTAAGCTGAAGACTTCAGGGGATCTTTTTGGTTTAAAGTTTAAAGATTATCTCACCTAGAGAAACTGTTGCCCATGTGCTCAAAGAAGCATGTCCAGAGACACTTCTGTATGTCACCCAAGGATTTCAACTAACATTGAAAACCCTAAAACAATCTACATATTCACCAGTCGAGGAGCAGTCAGATAAAACCTGTCTCTCCCTGCTATGACACATGCTGCAGAGTTAATGAGCGAGACAGAGGTTTGTAGAGACTGGCATGATCTATGAGACATGAAGTAGGAGAATTTGCAGATGGATTTGTCTAGTAGGACACTAATCATGTTTACAACCTCTACTATAGTCTGGCATACTGTCTGTATCTGTGTGTGTAGGAATGTTCAGAGGAGGGTCTGGAAGCCTCTCAAAGTGCTTAGAGAGGTTAAGACGGAGAGAAACATGGTGTGGGTCTTTTGGGAGCTTTGACGCGGTCTGATCTTTAAATGACATTTTTAATTTGTGATTTTGGTGAAAGTTTACAGAGTGTATCAATTTTCCATTCAACCATCCATACACATTCTGTTTTGTGACATTTACTGCCATCTTCACACTGTGAAGCATTCTTCCCATTTCCTCCCTAAATGATATTATTTTTTAATATCAAGAATGTTAGCAGGAAGCATTTACATAGTTAAAAAATAAAAAGCTACAAGGTTTGTCACAAAAAAGTACAGGGAGACCCACCCACGCCATCTCCTGGGAAGTGAATCACATTTCTCTTTGCTTGGTGACATGCACACATCCACACTGTAGCTTTCAAGGTAGGAAATAAAAAGACTTTTTCATGACAATAAAAGGACAAGCAGCAAAAAGTAAGTGGGATATCAAAAATTAAATACAGTAATTCTTCAAAGTCCTTTATCAACAAAGTGAAAAGAAAATTATTTGGGAACCATGTATCTGCTAAGGGCCTAACATCTAAAATCTATATAAAAACACTTCTTCAATAGAGCCTGGTGGAACCACTGAGACTATGGCCCCTAGCTGCCCTGCAGGTCCAGAATTGAAGCCACACCTGTGGTTTCCAGCCAAACAAAGTACAGGCATGTGAATTAAACATTTACCTCAAATAGACACACGCCCTGGAGAGAACAATCATGGGAGAAGGAAGGGCTGCTTATGCACAGGGAGACAGCTCAGGGCGCAGAAGAGTATGGAGGGATGGACACTGGGAAGAGGTAACTATGGGGAGGAAGAGGGAGGGGAGCTGTGGCATTGTAAATTTTGGTCAATGACATGAGACAAAGTATATTATGTGAACTGTTGTATGAAAAGTGAATTTACACTGTAAATCTTCACCCAAATCAAAATAAAATTAAAAAAAAAAAACCCACTTCTTCAACTTAACAATAAAAAGGCAAACAATCCAATAAAAAAATGGGCAAAGGATTTGAAGAGACATTTCACCAAAGAAGATATTCAAATAGCCAACAACACATGGAAATATGCCCAATGTCATTAGCCATTCTAAACCAAATCCAAACTCACTGCCATTGAGTCAATTCCTTCTCAAAGACACCCCCCGCTGGGTTTCCAAGACTAAATCTTTATAGAAGCAGACTGCCCCATTGATGCAAATCAAAACCACAAACATATACTGCCTCATCCCCATTAGCATGGAAATGATCAAAACATAGGAAACAGACGTTGGTGAGGTTGTGGAGAGACTGGAAACCCTCAGAGGGAATGTTAAATGGTACAGATGCTACGGAAAAAAGTTTGTTGGTTCCTGAAAAAGCTGAACACAGAACTACCATATGACCCATCAATCCCAATCCTAGGTATATACCCAGAAATGAAAGCAGGAACACAAACAGAAACCTATACACCAATGATCATTATAGCACTTTTCATAATAGCCAAAAGGTGGAAACAACTGTTATACACACACAATGGAGTATCACACAGCCATAAAGAGAAATGAAGTCCTGATGCGTGCCACTACATGGATCAACCTTGAAAACATCATGCCGCGTGAAGTAAGTCAGTCACAACAGGACAAATATTTTATGATCTTCCCTTACATGAAATAAGCAAATATACAAAAGCCAAAGATTATTAGTGGTTACTAGGAGTAAGGGGAGAGAGGGAGTTTCTGCTTAGGGGATAGTGAGTTTAAGTTAATGGTGGTGCAGTGATTTGGAAAAGGACATTGAAAATGGACATTGTAGGATTTAATTAGTGTCACTGAATTACACGTGTGGAAACCAAATTGGTGAATGTTTTTTTGATGTGTATATTTTCACCACAATTAAAAAAAAAACACACAAAACACAAACCTTTTTGTAGTGGTATCATCTTGTGTTGTGACCTGTCACTGCTTATCCAGACATTGGGATCCAGACGGCCACCCTCACACTCCTTAGAGCTTTCCTACCCCCAAACCTCCCATCTGGGAAGCTGTTCCCTTCTTCCTGCTGCACCCTGGCTCCCTGAACTCAGAGCAGGGGGTGGTACTCACCTGGGAGGTCAAGTGCCACAGCCCGGTAGCCTCTCTGTGACAGCAGCTGCAGTGTGCCCAGCTGCTCCCATGTGTGGGAGTTAAAGGCCTTTCCATGGAGCAGTACCACCTCCACCCTGTGGGCAGACGGGGAATGTGCATCCTGAGGGCCTGGAGTAGACCACCCTTTCTTCTTCAGAGGCTTTTCCCACTACCCTCCCAGGCCCTGAGTAGAGCTGGAGTCCTACACAGGTACCAGTCCCTCCACTGCACCTTGGGGTCAGCACCCACCTGCGTGCCTGGTGGAGCGGAAGTACCTCACGGTAAAAGATGCGGGAGTTGCCAGGGGTGAGACCAGCCAGGATTGTGACATTAGGGTCTCCCCAGACCCAGGAGGTCTGCTCAGGGGGACCAGGCAGCCCCACATACAGCAGCAGCATGAACAACAGGCCCAGGCCCAGGCCCAGCAGGGCCACCTGGGACCGGCTCATGGAGGTCTGTACCACAGTCTGGAGGAAGAGAGGAGAGGGAGAAGAGGCTTGGGCTGAGCCTCCACGAGGCCTCCGGACCCCACCCCAAAGCCCCATTTAAAAGCACCCAGTGGAGGCATAGTTCCAGTTCCTGCCCCTTCCCTTACTCTGAGCAAGAGTCTAGGAGTTCACACTCCACATGCCAGTGAAGGGCTCAGATGCTCAGCAGTGAGAAGGTGCTGAGATGTCTCCTAGCACACAGCGTAGAACTGCCCCATAAGGCTTCCCAGGCTGTAAATCTTTGTGGAAGCAGACTGCCTCATCTTTCTCTCATGGAGCAGCTGGTGGGTTCAAATTGCTGTTTTTGGTAAGCAGCTGAATGCCTTAGCCACTGCATCATCAGAACTCCTTCCTTTTACCTACAAACCAAAAAAAACCAAACTCACTGCCATCAAGTCGAATCCGACTCATAGCGACCCGTCTTTGGGTTTCCAAGGCAGCATCACTACGGTAGGAGATTGCCCAATCTTCCTTCTGAGGAGTGGCTAGTGGATTTGAACAGCCAGCTTTCTGAAAAGTTAGCAGTCAAATGCCTTAGGCCCTATGCCACCAGAGCTCCTCTTTCACATACAAGGACTCACAAGTCCTCACAGGAGCACTGGGAAGCAGGTATGATTACAGGTGTCTTACAGATAACGAAACAGAGGCAATTATTTTGCCCAAAGTGGAGACTTTGCTTGCCAAGGAGGAAATCAGGGGCTGGAGTATGATGGACAAATTGGAGCCTTGCTGCTGGACAGAGCACTGCCAAAGAAGAGACCATGGGCAAAGGGACATCCCCCTGAAGGAGTGTTTGGGAAGTGGTTGTTTTTATCATACTGTATATCATATTGCCAAAATCAGAATATGTTTTACAGCCAATGGAAATATGTAATGCTCTTCCCCAAATACTATTAAATGGGAGAGGTCTCATGGACACTGCTGGATAGAAGAAATGTTGAGGCATGAGTGGGTGTGGGGCCAGGAATGGGCATGGTACCAAGAGAAATGGAAAGAGCAGCTGCAAAGCTGAAGCAATGTGCCCCCCCTACAAAGCTTCATGCCAAATGATCTGCTTCACAGAGTCCTTCAGTCCTGGGTCCTTTGCCAATTGAGAGGACAGGCCTCAGGACCCAGGACCCAGACAGGGCAGGGAGCCCTGGCTTTGAGACTTGACTCTACCACTTCCTGGCTATGAGTCTTTAATTTGTCAGTAAAACAGGGAGAAGGATAACCCCATGACTCTTTTCTTAAGCCTCCTGTGAGATTTCAATGCGACAATGGACTGACCCCAGGCCTGTCCCTGTTATCATTTCTTGGACCTAAGATGACCACTCTTGCCTTATTCTTGGATACTGGTAAACACATTTTCACTGAAGTGCCAATTGGGTGCCAGCCCTTATCTAGGAGCTGGAGCTGGAGACTGGAAAATCGCCATCTCAGGCCCCATCCACTTCTCCAGGGCACTTTGGGGATGTTTCCCTGCCACCCCTTCCACCCCCACTCCCTCACCCCTGCTGAGGTGCAAAGGCAGTAGCAGCCCTCTGATGCTGATGGAGAACCAGAAGCTGTGAGGAGGATGAGCCTGCTCCTCTCCCAGGAACAGCCTCAGATGCACACTTCCAATGGCACTAACCCAAGTTCCCACCAGGCCCAACATCCCCATGGACCTCCCCTAGCCAGTATCACCCCAGTGCCTGTCCCAGGCTCTGGATGCTGCCTTGGCAACTCAGGCTGTGGCAACACTAGACAACCCCAGAAGCCTGAATCCCTGCAGTTGGCAGTCTGGTTTGTAGTATAGACCTGTGCCTGGGTAGACCCTAGGCACCTACATCGACAATGACACACAGGTGTACACACGCACACACAGGCATCAAGTCTGCACCCACGCGCTTTTCTTTTGCACAAGCTCTTCCCTACATGTACATGCAGATCCCCCACACACGCAATGACCCGTTTGCATACATACACAGCGTGAAAATCACATGCATGTCCCCCACACAAATACACACAGGGTCAGGCATCAGGAAGGCAGACAGAAAAATCACACGCAGACCCTCAAAAATACTCAGACACAGGCATAAACACAACCCTCAAATTACACATGCATGCACAGAAACGCACATATGCACAGGGTGACAGATCCTCCAAAACACACAGACACACTGGTAGATATGCACATAAAAAAACCACAGAAATACAAAGATATACACAGACACACGCAGGCAGAGAGATGTACGAACACATCCCCCCAACATAAGAACACAGAAACATACAGACATATCACATAGACACACGCACACCCAGATGCACAAGAGCACTCGAGGACATAGCGCAAGAAAACAAGCGCACTCGCCGCGCTAGCGCCAACAGCTCCAGCCGGACTCCGTTGCAGGCCACAGGGGCAAGGGGCGGAGCAAAGATGGCCCGCCTCCGGGCACCCTGCGGCTTCTCTCCCGGGGACACTCACCGGGCCGACCGGAATGACCGAGCCTGCCATCGCGGAGTGGGCCCCGCCCACGCGGAACCAGCAGCCAAACAGCGCCGCGACCATGGTGCCGCCTTCGCGGCTCTAGAGGTGCGGCGGGCAAAGCGCCGCCAAGCGCAAGACCAGGGAGGCGCGCTTGCGCAGTCGGCCAGTCGCAGGCCCAGAGCCTAGTTACCAAGTAACTGGGGCGGAGAGGGAACAGGGGGCGGTGCCCCAAAGTACAGAGGCCCGCCCCGGTTCAGATTTTCCGGACCATTCTCGGCCTAAGAGCCAGAGCAGAGCCATCAGGCATCTTCCTTCCAGCTAGTCTTCACCCTTACCCATATCACGCTATCTGGAAGTCTCAGTTCCCTCGTTGGTACAACGGAGTTAAGTATAAGATCCACTGCGTAAGGTTGTTGTAAAGACAACCGGTCAAGCCTTCAAATCAGTCGGTCATGCCTTAGAACAGTACCTGGCGCGGAGGAAGGCCTCACTGCATAAATGCCAGATATTATTATTATTGTGCTATGCAAGAGCTCCAGATCTCCCCCCATATCACTTCCCTGACACCTGCACACCACACAGACACTGGTCAGGGCTGTGATGGCCTCCTGGTTCCTTCACATCTCGTAACCTGTCCGGGTTGGCCATGTGTGATCAACTTCGGGTCTGCTCTCAACCTGAGGAATCCACGTGGTGCCCAGGCCTGGCATAAGGAGGCTGTGCTGACCACTCAGGGTCCACTACTCATTGGCATCCTGAGAGGTGGACAACATCTCGCACATTTCTTCAGGCAAAGAAACAGCCTTGGAGGCATCGAAAAGCAATCAATGTCACCTGGCTTGATGCTGGTGGAGCCTTGCACTCAAATCTGTCCGTGCTCAGTGACAACTTGGTCTGGGTGGTCCTAGCTGGGGAGCAGCAGGGATGTGGCTAGGGGCACAGCAGTGCAGGTCCAAAGGAACTCTTCTCCTCAAGTCGCGCCATGCGCACGTGGGGCAGGTTGCTGAGGGTCTCAGGGCTGGCTGAGCCCAGTTCCGCGCTGGGGCACGTGGGGTCGGGTGGTTTGGGAAAACTCAGGTTGCAGTCAGAAGAAAGGTGAGAAGTCTAGCTGCGCCTTGGGGCCCTGCAGCGGTTGATAGCCACCAGAGGGCGCCCCAGAGCGCGACTGGCCTCCGCCCCAGTCCAACCCCTTCCCAGCTTCTCTGCGCTGGGCGCGATAAATCGCCCACACTGCGTGCCTCCGGTCTGCGAGAGCCCACGCCGTCCCCAGGTACCGGCCATGCGCTCTCAATCCTCTCTTTCTCTTTCCAGTCAGCACCCACCCCACCTATCCTAAATCTCACCCCTCGGCTGTCCAGGTTCCTTCCTTCGGGGGTATCTCTACCCCCACCCCCACCTGTGCACTCTACCAGGCCCAGCGAGCCGGAACCGAGGTCTGCGAAGGGGGCGGAGCGGGCCGGGATGGCTCGGGTGACCGCACGGCGGTCAGCGCTCTGGGCTCCAGCAAGCAACGCACTTAGCACCCCGTACATTGCAGGCTGGAACTGTAAAGCCTTTCCTGGCTCTGCTCTCTGGCTTCCGCCTCTGCAAAAGGGCTTTTCATCCCAGCTCCAGGCTCCTTCAGGCTGTGGTGCCTACCTACACCAGTGACAGTACCTTGGGGGGATGAGATTGACTAGCAAGACTCAGCTACCTGCCTTTGATTGAGCATTTACTAAGGTCTTGGAACCCTTCTAGGAGCTCTGGTAGCATAGTGCCTAAGTTCAAACCCACCAGCCACTCCTGGGAAGGAATATGGGGCAATCTACTTCGTAGTGATACTGCCTCGGAAACCCAAGGAGGGGTCACTATGAGTCAGGCCGACTCAATGGCACATAACAACAAGAACCCTTCTGGGAGATGTGGTGGCATAGTGCTTAAGGTATTTGACTGCTAACCAGAAGGCTGGCGGTTCAAACCCACTAGCCACTCCTCAGAAGTTAGATTGAGCCATCTACTTCTGAAGAGAAGTAGACCCAAGGAAGGGTCACTATGAGTCATATCTGACTCCAGGGCAGTGAGTTTTTTTTTTTTTTGGTTTAGGCACCCTGCCAATGTTTTACATGAGTGGCCTCATTTAATCCTATAAATCCACTATGAAATAAGTACTATTATCCTGATTGGCAGAAAAGGATAATAATAGTAAGAACAATAATTGTAATGGGAGCCCCACGTATTGCATTCTTACTGCTGGCAGTCATCTTCACTTGTTAATTCTTCAGGTAAACTTTATTGCCCTTATATTTTAGATGGGGAAACTGAGACCCAATGTCAATTGAGTAGCAGAGACAGAAATAGCACCTACATCATCCTGCCCTCAAAACAGAATTCCAGGAGGACTATCCTGGAGGTCTCCTTGCCGCTTACTGTAGAGATTCATATCCTGCCCTCTCGGGGGAAGCCTTCCCACACCACCTTGGTGGAGTGTTATATGGCCCTATGAGACCCTACCCCTCACCAGCTTGGTCTTGAACCTCAGGTGCTCTACTAGCACAGCAGCAGCAGGCATGGCAGACGTGGAGCAGCGTGAAGGCAGCATCCAGGTGCAGAGCCAGAAACTCTTCTTCCGGGAGGTGCGACCAGGTGGTGGGCAGGCTGCTCGCTTCTCTGTGCTGCTGCTGCATGGCATCCGCTTCTCCTCTGAGACCTGGCAGAACCTAGGCACACTGCACAGACTGGCCCAGGCTGGCTACCGGGCTGTGGCCATTGACCTGCCAGGTACTTCTATGACTGGGCTTCTGGACAGGGGTTGGGAGGTCTCATCTGGGATCCGGATCGTCATGTGTGGTAGCTGGGAGCCATGGGACTGGTAAGACCCAGCCAGGCTGGGCCATGATCTTGGCAGAACATGGTGCACCCTGCAAGGGCCTTTGAGCCTCTCCAGCCTTGTTCTGATATTGTCAGGACACTGCCTGGCTGCTCCTTGTGATACCAAGCAGTGTCTTTGTCTCTGAACTTCCATTTCCTTATTTATAGTCGAGATAACCACACTCATTTTTGGGGTTGACCCCAGGGAGAATGGAATGAGATAATCCATGTGAGTATGTGGCTAGTACTTGATACATAATAATCCTTGCTCAGCAAGTGGAAGTAAAATACTTTGATGGAGCTCTGATCATAGGCTCTTGGAAGCCCTGGGCATTGTGACTGAGTCTCCCAGCACTTTGGGGGGCTGGATGGGGCCTGGTGGCTGCTAGGCCCCTCATGATCCCACTTGCAAAGCCCAGACTGATGGTCACAACTAGCAGACCCCAGCCCAAGGGACTAAATATGGAAGGGGCAGGCAGCATGGCTCAGCAAATCCCCTCTGCCAACTATGGCTTGTTTGGTTTCAGGGTCCAAGGGCAGGTCTTCAGCCCAGGCCTGATTAGTTCACGCAGTGGGCTGGGCAAAGCTTTAGGGTGAAAGTTTTGAGATAATTATGCTGGGGAAGGTGGAGACTGACTGGCTGAGGCATGTGGTATGGTACAGGTGCAGAGTTTACTCTTGCTACCATCCATGAGGCACCCACCCAAGTCCCAAGTCAGTCCAGTATCAAAACAAAACAAAACAAAACAAAAAATGCCAAACCCACTGCCATTGAGTCAATTCTGACTCATAGTGACCCCCTTTGGATTTCCGAGGCAATAAATCTTTACAGAAGTAGCTTGCCCAGTGTTCATTCTGCGGAGTGGCTGGTGGGTTTAAACCACCAACCCTCTGGTTAACAGTCAGATGCCTTAGGCACTGTAATACCAGAGCTTAATTGGTTAACTCTTTTAATTTTCACAGCAGTATTAAATGGCAGGTACTTTTATCATCCTTTTTTAACAAATGGGGAAATTAAGGAGCAGAGAGAGAGAGAGCTGATCTGAAGGTCATAGAGTAGAGAGAACTGGATTTGTACGCAGCCCTTTCAGACTTCAGAACCTGATTCTTCCTAGGACTGTACTGCTAGGAGAGATGGGGCACAGACATGGAGGGAAATGCTTCACACTCCTCACGGATATGACAGATCTAGGCCATTGTAGGAACAATCAATCTCATGCGTTCTGGGCATTGCAGAATCTGGACGTGGATGGACAAAGGAGGGCTTTCAGGATGAGGGAACTCTTCCATTTCTTCTGGATCATTGCCCTTGTCTTATATCTCCTCCACCCAGGTCTAGGGCATTCCAAGGAAGCAGCGGCCCCTGCTCCTATCGGGGAGCTTGCCCCTGGCAGCTTCCTGTCAGCTGTGGTGGATGCCTTGGAGCTGGGCCCCCCAGTTGTGATCAGCCCATCATTGAGTGGCATGTACTCCCTGCCCTTCCTCATGGCCCCTGGCTCCCAGCTCCGGGGATATGTGCCTGTGGCCCCTATCTGCACAGACAAAATCAAAGCTGCTGACTATGCCAATGTGAAGGTACCTGTATGAAAGGCTGAGAATCACCTGCTGGGAGCAAGGAAGGGTCCATGCTGGGGATTTTTCCTGGTCTGGGGGCTGGGTAGCCAAGTTAGGGTGCTTCTGGGAGGAGTTGAACACCAAAGTCCACCTTTTTGGTTCAGTTAGCAGCAAATTTCTGTGCCAAGTCCTGTGCTAAGCTGTGTGCTGGGGCAGACACAAATCTACAACCTTGTCCTTTGTGAGCTGGGGCCTCTTCCCCTATCCACTGGGCTAGTTTGTCTATCCTTAGTTGAGGTGACCTTGGGAAAGACTAAAGAGTTGGAGAGGGCTGGAGCTGACCTCCAGGAGGCTGGGGTTGTGGCGCATCTCTGTTGACTCTGCCCACTTTTCCTTTCTCAGACCCCGGCTCTGATCGTGTATGGAGACCAGGACCCCATGGGCCAGACCAGCTTTGAGCACCTGAAACAGCTGCCCAACCACCGGGTGCTGGTCATGGAGGGGGCGGGGCACCCTTGTTACCTAGACAAGCCTGAGGAGTGGCATGCAGGGCTGTTAGACTTCCTGCAGGGCCTGGCATGAGGCCCAGCCCTGCTCTTGGGGGTGGGCCACCAGCCTGCCTTGGGCTCTCTCTCTTTCCTCCTCGAGCCCTGACTCATGCACATGCAACAGGTGTGTGTATATCTCTGTCTGTCCATCTGGGTTCTTATCTGATGGGGTCTGTCTTTCCCTCTTCCTCTTTCTCTTGCAGTGACAGTCTGAGGAGGTGAAACCAAGAGAAAAGAGCTCATGAATCAAGGGACATAGTCTGGTGGAGGGTAATCCATTAGATGAGCTTCTCTTATAGGCTTTCCTGCTCAGCTTTCCCTACTTCCTCTGCTCTGGCCAGCCTCCCTCTCCCACAGCCTCCTTCTGTTGTCCTGTATTCCAGTCCCTACCTGGAGCTCTGGTAGCATAGTGCCTAAGCCACTTGACTGCTAACCAGAAGGCTGGCGGTTCAAACCCACCAGCCACTCCTCGGAAGGAAGGTTGGGCAATCCTACTTCCATAGTGATACTGCCTTGGAAACCCAAGGAGGGGTTGCTATGAGTTGGGGCCAACTCGACGGCAAACAACAACAACCTGGAGCTTAGGCCACAGATACATACATGCTTACATGCATGCGCATACATTTTTAGAGCCATCCGTGTTTCCAAATAGGACCCTTCACTTGGGAGCTATCACACAGCTCTGGACGGATATGCACATTCCATGTGCAGCCGTGTATGCATGCACACACATACATGCACTTGTACAGCTATACTGCTCCCAGTGGTTCAGCACCCCACTGTCTGGAATTGTGGGGGAGCCCTGGGCCAGGCCTTGCAGAAGATCCTCTGGCAGGCTTGGGGGTGGCCAGCCCTGGACTCCACTCACCCACAGGTTGCATTGGCCCTAGCCCAAAATTTCACACTGAAAAGAGACACCCCCTCACCCCCAATCTCCCTGCTTTTCCCCTGCCTTCTGGTGTTCCCCTCTACCCCTGGCACAGCAACTAGACTTGTTTCCTGCTCTGAGGTTTGAGGGGCGGGGAGACTGAGTGGAGGTCGGTGAAATAAAGTGATGCAATTAGACCCCGCAGGCTCTTGCCGTCTCCAGAGCACCGCCCCTCCCCCTTCCCTTGGGATCATCACGGTGGGCCCTTCCCCCACTCTGGCGGGACCAGATGGTCCCCCCTGCCCTTTGTCCTCCAGGCCAGATGGAGGGGAAGGGAGATTGGATTCCCATCCCCACCCACACAAACCCAGGTGCCAAGAGATTCAGATGTGGGGGGAGGTGGAGGTCAGTGGGACCAGGCTGAGCCGATTATGGAGAGGGGGAGAAAGATTTGCTACCCGGGTGGGGCTGGGAGGTGTCTCAGAATCATCTCAGCTCCCCACCCCCCTTACCCTTCCCTGGTAGAGGACTTAATTTTACCCCGTCCGTCCCTGTCCCTTGCAGCCCTAGCTGGCCCAAAAAGGAATTTTGGGGAAATCTTGGGACAAAGTGCAAAGTTGTATCGCTCTCAGGCCCCTCCTCCAACAGGCCTGGTAACCTGTCCTAGGCCGAGCCGGGCTAGGCCTCGCGTTAGCTATGGGTGGCAGTGGGGAGCGGATCTGGTGGGCCAGAGTCCCGCGCGGGGAATGGCGCCGAAGCATGGAGAGCCAGGCGGGGCGGAGGGTTGAAGCCCGAGCTCCGAAGGACCGGCGTCGGGAGCGAGACGGAGCCGGACAGTGCGGGGGCCGGTGGCGAGGCCGAGGCCAAGATGGGGCTTGCAGGGGGCTCGGCAGAGGCGCCGGGCGAGCGGGAAGGAGTAGTCAGCAGGGTGCGGAGGGGCTCCGAACCACGCGCAGCGCCGGAGAACCCGGAGGACCACGGCTGGAGGGAGACGCTTCAGACTGGACTCCCAACGTCACCCAGGGGTTCTGGGAGCTTCTGGGAAAGGGTCCCCGAGCCCTCCCGGAAGCGGCCGCTGCTCGGGGCGCTCCGCGGAGCGGGGCGGGGCGGGCGGCTGCGGCACTGGGGAGGCTGGGGCGGGCCCGCCGCTGTGT